>NC_138779.1:86572808-86897808 GCF_965119305.1 Pelophylax lessonae | reverse complement strand
CTCACCCAAACCTTCCCTTTCAAGGGGCTCGACAAAAAAAAGCAGCGAGGACCTCAAGGACAGGCATACCAGCAATGCTTGGGCCTAGACTGGTACGGAACAAAAAAATTCCTTTTGGTTAGTTAAAGCGGAGTTCCGGCCTCGGGGGTCAATTTGAGCTAAAAAATATCCCCGGGACAGTCAGGGCTTGTACATTCCATAATGGATAGCCTCTGAACTGTCCCGGGTCGCACTTACCTGTAAGAAGAAATACTTACCTTGAAAATTTCTTCTCCAGTGCTGCCATCTTAGGTATGGGCAGCTGAAGCCGCAGCGTCCCTCTTCGTGTCCTCTTCTGTGACGTCAGAGTCCCACAATGCACTGCACCAGCCCCGCTCGTTACTTCCGGTGCAGGCACGGCATGCCCAGAAGCTGTTAAGCAGTGAATGCCGCGCCTGCACCGGAAGTGATGAGCAGGGCCAGTGCAAGCGCATTGATTCCTGGGAGCGATGACGTTCAGCTCCCAGGAACCATCACAAACCGGAAGTGACGGCGCAGGCCGCGGCCGCAGAGGGAGGAAGTGGAAGTAATGCGGGTATATTTCCTTCTATAATAAGGTAAGTGACCAAAAAAAAAATCGGCACTATCCATTTCTCTTTCAGGTTCCCCTTAGCAAGCGGATGGCGCACAATCGATTTTATCGATTTTGTGGCCGGAACTCCGCTTTAAATTCGTTTAATTTTGTTTTAGTATTCGTTTTGTTTATTCACTTTCAATTCTATTTTTCTGAATTTGGTCAAATAGAATTCAATTCATCCCAATTTATTCTATTCAAAAGACCATTATATTCTTTCTAATTTATTCAGTTCCATTATTTCTTCTATTCTATTCTCTTATTTTCTATTCTATTCCAAATTCGACTTTCAGAAAATTGTTATATTCTTTGTATTCTATTGTAACCTATTCTATTCATAATGCAGGAAACCGTTATATTGAAATTTGTTCTATTTTATTCTACAGTTTTGTTCTATTCAAATTTATTCTAGTCAAAATTTGAATTTTTGAAGATGGTTATATTCTATTTCTATTTTATTCTATTGAATTCTGTTCTTATATTTTCTAATTTGTTCTATTTGAAATTCAAATTTCAGAATAAAGTTATATTCTAGTTTATTTTATTGTCTTTTTCTTTTCTATTTACTTATTTTCTATTTTATTCTACTTAAATTTCGGACGATGGTTATATTCTAATTCATTCTAGTTTATTTTTTCTATATTCTCTTTTCTATTCCATTCAAATTTATTCTATTCAAAATGTTAATTTTGGAAGATAGATATATTCCTTTGAATTCTATTCTAATCTACTTAAATTTAATTTGAAATTTGCATTATGGAAGAAGGTTATATTCTTTCTAATTTAAGCAGCAGTCCGGCTTTAATTCTTCAGCACCAATCTAAAACTAGACACAGATGATTAGCTTTTTTTTTTTTTTTTTTGTTCAGCCAGCAGACCGAATGAAAAACCAGAAAGATTCCTCCATCCACATAAACTACATGGACAGAGAAATTTCCCCAGCCAGGACATTGTATTCTGACAGGAGGACAGTGTTGTCAGAATAAACAGATCAGTTCCTGCAGCTGCTGCTCAAAAAGAGTTTTCCAACTTCTCCATTCAACAGAAGTCGATTTATGGAAGGACTTCTGTCAAACAGGGATGGCCACACAATGATCAAAATGTAACTGGCCCCTGCTGAATCAGACTATTTGATCTGTATATGACCAGCCTAAAGTTTTTTTTAAAGATTAAAATATAAAACAAAACCAATATCACGTTTTTTAAAAATTGTTGATACATTTTTGGCACATTCCCATTGAATTACAATAGAAGGTGCGTTTCTGGTGCTGCATGCAGGACTTTTCAAAATGCAGCGCAGTGATGTGAACAGTTACATAGGATTTAAAGAGGAATCATTTTCATGTGCTTTTTCAGGGCAGGTTGGAAATGATAAGGAGCTGAGAGGGACAGCTTTAGATCACATGATCACTGTGATAACCTCCAATTGGCAGTCATAGTGATCAGTAACTATACAGTCCGCCCCTATAGTTTTTCTCCTCTTGAATGGAGAAAAGGATGGGTTATATTTTTTTCCTCTAGCAAGGAGAAAGATACAAAACAAAAAAAGTGCGTGTAAAAAAGGAGGAGCATAAAATCAGACATACTGACTCCAAGGAGCCACTAAGGCGCACTAGAGGATCCCAAGACCGTGCCACAAACCTCTGCACCTTCCTGTTGAGGCGAGAGGGCAACAGGTCCACCTCTGGAGTACCCCATCGGAGACACAACTGATGAAACACCTCCGGATGAAGCGACTATTCCCCCTGGTCCAACGCCTGTCGACTGAGGTAATCCGTTTGCCAATTTTCCACTCCTGGAATGTGTACAGCAGAGAGGGCTGGAACGAATCGCTCTGCCCACTTTAAAATACCGGCTACTTCTTGTGCCCCCTTGGTGATTTGACATAGGCCACGGCATTATCCGATTGAATGCGTACCGGATACCGCTGAAGACGAAATGTCCAATGATCCAGGCAAAGTCTGATCCCTCAGAGTTCCAGTACATATTGATTGGCAATCCTGAGCACAATCTGTGCTGAGGACGCTTCCCCACCAAGACAGGCTGACATTCGTGGTGACAACCGTCCAGTACAGAGGGAGAAAGGATCTTCCAAGTCGAAGTGCCGGAGAAGGAAGCCACCTTATCAGGGACCCTCTCGTACCCTAGCTCAACAGGATCAGATTGTCTAGAGACTGAGAATTCTTGTCCCGTTTCTCCAGGATCTCTTTTTGCAGAGATCTTGTGTGGAACTGTGCAAACTAAACTGCCTCGAAGGTAGACATCATCAGGCCCAGCACCTGCATGCAAGCCCAAGATGACAGTTTGCTGGACAGCAGGAGCTGGATTGCCTCCTGCAATTTCTGGAGTTTTTCCAGAGGAATAAAGCAGAGTCCAGAGTCGTGCCCAGATAGTTCAGTCTTGTGGACGTAACCAGAGCAGACTGCTGAAGGTTCAGAATCCAACCGAACTCAGTGGTGTGGGATGAGGGTAACAGTCTGCAGAGGACCCTGAGAATGGACCAGGGCGCAGCATGGGAAGGAGGAGAACCTCGGGGGTCTGACCATCCCAGGGAGGGGCCCACGTCCACCCCAAAAACCTCCAGGTTTAGAGGGGGGACAGCTATTTACCATACTAGGAACAGGGTGGCACCGCTCCTAACCACGGCTCCATCAGAATAGGGGGCCAGGAGGAACTCTGTGGCTCAGGCCAAGGCCAGGTCGTATGCGCCCTCGCAAGACATTTAACTCGCAGGCCAGCCCCTGTAAAGTGGGGCTATGTCGCGGCCGGTCTAGCGCGGAGCTGAAGCCTGCGCAGGCTTGCTGGCCAGACTGGGGAGACCCTCTGGCTCTAGATTATCCAGTCCGGCAATTGATAGTAGATTCTCACAGTAACAAAAAAAAAAAGCTAGGAAAAAAATTAAATTTAAAAGGAAAGAATTGCCAGGACCAGGCATCCCAGCAAGGAACTAGGTCCTTATTCCTGACTAGGCAAAAAAAAAACTGGATACCTATAGCTAAGAATGGGAATATACCCCCTGGGACTGCCCCATAGGCGCAGTCAAGCTTTTTTCTGCCTAGTGTCCTACTCCTGTAGGGGGCAGCATAACCCAACGGTCAAGAAGATAAGAAGCAGTGTCTGTCAATGAACGAAAGACTGTCATAAACCCGTCTCCCTACCTGTCAGCAATTAAGTACACTAAGCCGTGCTTGCGCAACTCTAGGTACATTTGCAGTACCACTCTGTCCTGATGGGATTCCCATGGGAGAGAGGTCATCACGGCCTGGCCAACTAAGGCCACTTTCACACGAGCGGAGAGCCCGACAGATTCAGATTTGCTCACTGGGGATCGATCCGCCGATCCCCGCTTAGCAGGCGGATGACAGCTCCGTCTCCGCTTACTTTGCAGAGATGGAGGTGTCAGAGCCCCGCTCTCCTTTATGGGAGATCGAATGAAATCCCCCAGACGGATGGAAAATAGGATTCCATCGGTCTGGATTTCAAGGACAGGATCGGATAGCAGCAGGTGTCAGCGGAGACATCCGCTGCTCCATAGGGCAAGGAGCATCCGATCAGGTCCGCCTGAAAACTGACAGGCGGACCGGATCGGAAAGCCATGTGAAAGGGGCCTAAGTGACCAAAGAGTCAGAGCCCAGGAGGAAGACCTGGAAATGACATCACCTGTGACCGACAGGAGCGGTCATGTTGCAGCACTGGAGGGGATTACTAGCTAGGTAAGCCTGCTATAATGTGCTAATAAGCTGTGCTACTAGCACATTAGGACTAAATAACTGGATTTTTGTAAGAACTTACTGTAAAATCCTTCTCTCTGAAGTTCGACAGACGCAGCTCCATCTAGTCAGAGACTATAGGGTTATGCTCCGCCTATCAGGAGGCACTAGGCAGGAAAATAGCTTAACCACACCTATGGGGGCTGTCTCTGCAGGCATCACCCCACACACCCTGCTATAAATCAAACAGTTTAGTTGCAAGCAGTGTATAGAAAAGAAAAAAACCCATTCACTCAGAAGTAGAGGGGCAGTTGTAAGACCCTACAGGTAGGTGCTAGGTTACATAGTTACATAGTAGGTGAGGTTGAATAAAGACAATAGTCCATCTAGTTCAACCTGTAAAGGTGTATGTGGCCGTAATCATCTTGCATACCCCATAATGTTCTGATTCTTGAGATGTACGTCTAAGAGTCTTTTGAAAGCCACCATACCTCCCGCAGAAACCACCTCTTGTGGTAGAGAATTCCACAATCTTGTAGCTCTAACAGTAAAGAACCCCCCACGTTGCCTGAGGTTAAAACGCTTCTCCTCTAATCGCATTGTATGCCCTCTAGTCCTCATGCAATCCTTCCGACTGAATAGCTTTTTTCCATGCCGAGATCACCATTGCGATATTTATAAAATTGCTATCATGTCCCCTCTCAGGCGTCTCTTCTACAGGGAGAATAAATCAAGCGATTGCAGACGCTCTTCATAATTAAGGTCCTCCAATCCCCTAATTAGTTTAGTTGCCCTTCTCTGGACTTTCTCCAGCTCCAACACATCCCTCCTGAGGACCGGCGACCAGAACTGGACAGAATACTCAAGATGTGGTCGGACCAGAGTTTTATAAAGTGGTAGGATTATAGTTTTATCTCTGGAATACATCCCTTTCTTTATGCATGCTAATATTCTGACGGCTTTGGCAGCTGCCGCTTGACATTGCATGCTATTGCTTAGTCTATCCTCTACCAGGACTCCCAGATCTTTCTCCATTTTTGATTCCCCCAAAGTGTATTGTGCTTTTAGTCCCCAAGTGCAAAACCTTACACTTCTCCACATTAAACCTCATTTGCCATGTCGTTGCCCACTCCGTTATTTTGTCCAGGTCATTCTGTAGGATATCTGCTTCATGCTGTGCAGTTATTGCCCTGCCCAATTTTGTGTCGTCTGCAAAAACTGATATAGAGCTACTGATCCCGTCCTCAATGCTGTTTATGAATAAATTGAACAAGGTTGGTCCCAGGACTGAGCCTTGGGGGACCCCACTTACCACCTCAGACCAGTCTGAGTATGCGCTATTTATTACCACCCTTTGGACACGCCCTTTTAGCCAGTTCCGTATCCAAGAGCAGACCGTGCGGTCGATGCCTGCAGACCTTATTTTATAAATTAAGCGCTTGTGGGGAACTGTATCAAACGCCTTAGCGAAATCCAGGTACACCACATCCACTGGTCTCCCCCTATCTAGCTCACAGCTCACCTCCTTGTAGAATGTTAAGAGATTGGTTTGACAAGAACGCCTATTTGTAAACCCGTGCTGGTTACTGCTGATGATGTTGTTGTCTTTAGCAAACTCTACAATTTAGTCCCTTATCATCCCCTCCAGAAGTTTACATACTATCGATGTCAGACTGACAGGCCTATAATTTCCCAGAACATGCCTCTGCCCTTTTTTGAATATCGGTATCACATTAGCTTTCCTCCAATCCCCTGGTACATTTCCTGTCATAATACTGTCAGCAAAGATCAGGAACAGTGGTCTAGATATAGTCTTACTAAGTTCTTTGAGTACTCTCGGATGTACGCCATCCGGGCCTGGCGATTTATGTGTGTTAATTTTATCCAGCCTTTCCCCAATTTCACCCTCTGTTAGCTATAGCGGCAAGTCCTGTGTATTACTACTAACCATACAGTCATGGTCAGTGTACCCCTCCTTTTCATGTGTAAAGACTGACAAGAAAAAGGCGTTCAGCACAGTTGCCTTTTCAGCGTCCTCTGTAACCATCCTCCCATCATCGTTAATTATGTGTGCAATATGCTCTGCCCTAGTTTTTTTGCTGTTGATATATTTAAAGAATTTCTTCGGGTTCTTTTTACTATCCTCCGCTATTTGTCTCTCAAAGTTGATTTTAGCTATTTTGATTTCATACGTACTTTTCTTATTTGCCTCCTTGTATTGCTGGAAAGCCGATACTGTGTCCTCTGATTTATATTTCTTGAAGGCCATTTTTTTCCCTTAATACGTTTTTTAACATTACGGTTTAGCCAGCCAGGTTTGGCTTTGTCTCTTCTAAAATTATTTCCCATAGGAATGCATTGCGAGATGCATTTGTTTAATATGTTCCTAAAGCAATCCCCTTTTTCCTCCGTGGACAGTGTTCCTAGGGTTTGGTCCCAGTTTACCCTTTCCATCATGGAGCACAATTTGGGAAAGTTTGCCCTTCTGAAGTTTAGGGTACTTAAGTTCCCCTCTTGCCTTGTTATATTGTTATTTATGCTAAATGTGATCATCCTGTGATCGCTAGAGCCCAGGTTGTCCTGGACTCCTACCTCCGAGATTAGGTCTGGGTCATTAGTGATCAATAGATCCAGGACTGCCTTTTCTCTAGTAGGAGAATCCACCAACTGAGCCATGTAGTTGTCCTGTAAGGTTTCCATGAATAGACGGGCCTTCTGTGAGTGTGTAGTCCCCTCTTCCCAGTCAATGTCGGGATAATTGAAGTACCCCAAAACGATGACAAATTACGATGGTAAATTCTTAGTGGGCCTTGTTTGCCTAACAGCAAGGCCATGATTTATTTTTGGTCAGGGGGTCATGGCTCTCAGGTGTGTCTGCTGAGAGGGGAGTTTCCGTACTGGCTCTGTGAGAGGGTTCTCATAGGGCAGTGGAGGAAACCCAATCAGGGACACATTCAGGCTTGTAGCTACCCCAGAAGACAGATTCTGCCACAGAGGATTCTGGGAGTGGGTATAAGTTTGAGGGGAGTGCATGACTCAGTGTCTTTGGCGGAAAGCAGAGTCCCAGGAGGGAGAGTACAGCTGTCTCTCCTCCTGTCAGAGGAAGTGGATGTCTCGGGGTGCTGCCTGAGAATCCAGAGGGTGCTGATTTGAGCTGAAGGGGATCCGGTGTGCCGAGAACCAGCGGAGAGAGAGAGGGGTCCAGTCCCAGGAAAGCCTACAAAGGTTGTGAGTATTGTGGATTGCTCCTGGGGGTCTGCCTAGTGTCAGAGGGGACAACTCTGGAGAAGGTTCTGGGATCCAGGAGTCAGCTAGCTGTAAAGGGGGTGCCTAGGTTGTGGACCCTGAAGTATAGAGGGGGTACCTGCAGTTTGGGCCCTGAAGAGTCATTGTACAGTGTGGAGTGTGCCAGTTGAGAGCTGCAGCAGCACAGGAATTTACAAAGAGCTACCCCAAGCCAACGCATGGCTGGGGAAGCTATTCAGTGACTTGAGCAAAGCAGTGTCAGGAGTCAAGTGTTCTACAGTCCTGGATCTTCTGGATTAAAGTCAAGGTTCCAGCACAGTTTTCAGTGTTACAGTATATCCAAGCGTCAGGAAGCGTTGGCTGGCGTCGAGACAGAGCTGACAGGCATTTATCTCTAGAAGAGTCCCGAAATTGTACCTAGTTGAGCCAGAGGAGTATCCCACTCATTCCCTTCTCCCATCCCCAAAACATAATAAAACACACAAACCAAAGATGCCGGAATTGTCATCGTCCCAGTTCTCACACCTGGAGTTACAGCTCAAATGGGCTGGGAGTGTTACCGGTAACAAATGGCAGACCTACCTCAGGCCCCATGCCTGGTACACAGTATATTCATGGGGGGGGGGGGGGGGGACAACGCAAATGGAAACTTAGCCAACCAGGTAACATGGAGCTCAACCAGGAACAACTGGAGCTTACCCTGAAAACACAATGCACCCTCAAAGAGAAACAAAAAAACTGTTCTCTTTAAACAGCAGCCTGCAAAACCTTGCGGCCAAAGGAAGCATCCGAAGATGCCAACACATCTACTTTGAGGAATTTTGTAAACGTATGCACAGATGACCGCCTTGCAGAACCGACGCCTGATGGCGAAAAGCCCAAGAGGCACTCAGCGCTCTGGTAGAATGCGCCTTCACCGGTAAAGGAGGAATCTGACCCTTTAGTGAATTAGCCTGAACTACAATCTGCCTGATCCATTTGGATATTGTCGCCGCAGATGCAGCAAATCCCTTACGAGATCCTATGGTAAGGATAAAAAGAGCATCTGATTTTCTAAAAGACTCAGTGGTCTCCAGATAGACCCTGATAGCCCGAACCACATCCAAAGAGTGCACCGCGAATTCCTTAGAATGTTTGGGCTTAGGGCAGAGTGAAAGCAACACAATGTCTTCATTTAGATGAAAATCAGAAACAACCTTAGGAAGAAACAACTGATGAGGTCAAAGTACCACTTTATTCCCTGTGTATCACCAGATAAGGTGAGCGGCAGGACAACGCCCCCAGTTCAGATACTCTGCAAGCAGAAGTGATAGCCACCAAGAAGGCAGCCTTCTGTGACAACGAAAGCAGAGAAGTCTCCCGAATGTTCTCAAAAGGAGGCTTTTGAAGAACAGTTACCAGATTGAGGTCCCACCAGGGTACCGGGGACCTTCTCGGAGGAGCCATATGGCGCACTCCCTGTATAAAAGGAACGAAGCAAAGCATGTGTAGCTAATGGGCATAGGAAATCTATAGCCAAAGCCGACACTTGTCCTTTGATAGTGCCCAAAGCCAATCGCAGTTCAACTACTTTCTGCAGAAAAGCCAAGACCCTAGGTATTGAAAACAAGCAAGGGTGCACCTTCAGTGATTCACACCATGAAATATATGGATTTCCACGTACGATGATATATCTTCCTAGAAGTTGACTTCCTAGCCCTCAACAGCGTAGGAATCACAGTGTCAGAAAGACCTCTCTCAACACCTGGCTTCCAACAGCCATGCCGTTAAAGCCAGCGACTGTAAAGCAGGATGGAAGAGCTGAACTGGAGACAACAGATCTTCCCTGAGAGGAAGTTTCCAAGGAGCATCGGCGACCAACCTTACTAGGTCTGTATAGCGAGAATGGCGAGGCCAGTCGGGAGCCACCAGAATGGACGGAATCCCTTCCACCTCTATCCTGCGCAGAAACCTCGGTAGGAGTTTCAAGGGAGGAAAGGCATAAATGACCCGATACTGACCCCAAGGAGCCACCAGAGCGTCTGTGGCGTTGGCCAGAGGTTCTGGAGACCTGGCTATGAACCTCTGAACCTTCTTGTTGGAGGCCAGAAGCAAACAGATCTACCCCAGGAGTCCCTCACCAAATACACAGGAGATGAAACACCTCCTGGTGCAGGGACCACTCCCCTTGATCCAACACCTGACGACTCAGGTAATCCGCTTGCCAGTTCTCCACACCTAGAATGTGTACAGCAGAGAGGACTGGAATACATTTTTCCACCCAGGCCAGAATTCTCGGACACTTCTTTGGCTGCCAAGACCTGGTGATTGATGTAAGCCACAGCCGTGGCGTTGTCTAAATGAATCCAAACCAGACAATCTTGCAGACGAGTCGTCCAATGGCACAGACTAAGCTTTATTGCTCTGAGCGCCAAAACATTTATCGGTAGTTTGGACTCTTCCATCGTCCAGGTATCCTGGGCACAGAGCTTCCCCAGCACCCCGACCCAGCCCGATAGGCTGGTGTCCGTGGTCACCATCTAGCAAAACATCGGAAGGAAGGACTTGCCCTGGCATAGTGCTGGAGACTGAATCCGCCACAACAGAGCAGACCTTGTGTTGTGGCTTAACCAAATCAAAGAGTCCAAGGACTTTGGATCCTTGTTCCATTTGACAAGAATCTCCCTTTGCAAAGGTCTGGTATGGAACTGAGCAAATGGAACTACCTCGAAAGTTGATACCATCGGACCCAAGGACCGCATGCAAACTCGAAAGAGAGGACAGATTGTTCACCAACTGAATCGCCTCCTGCAACTTTTGCAGCTTGTCAGGGGGAAGAAACACCTTGGCCATGGCTGAATTCAGAGTCAAGCCCAGATAATCCAGTCTCAAGACAGGTGTCAGCACGGATTTCTTGAAATTGATGTTCCAACTGAAATCCTGCAGAGTTCTGACAGTGACAATCGGATCCCCCAACAAGACAGAAGGAGAGTCCACTCTCAACAGGAGATCATCTAGGTACCGCAGTACCGCAATCCCCCGCTGGCGCAGCAATACCAATACTGGTGCTAAGACCTTGGTAAACACTCTGGGAGCTGAGGCGAGACCAAAGGGTAACGCAACAAATTGATAATGCTTCTCTGCGACCGCAAAGCAAAGAAACCGCTGGTGTCCAGCGTAAATAGGGATGTGTAGATATGCTTCCTTGATATCTATGAAGGCTAAGAAGTCTCCCTGGTGCAGCGACGCCACTACCGTGCGGATAAATTCCATTAGAAACTTCTGTACCCGCACAAAGCGGTTCAGGGCCTTAAGATCTAGGATGGGACGCACCTTGCCTTCATTCCTGGGCACAGTGAAAAGGTTTGAATAAAACCCTTGAAAATGTTCCTGAAAAGGAACTGGTACAATAACTCCTTGGGACAGCAAATCGTGTACTGTCCCTCGCAAGTCCCTTAACCAGACTAGGGAGAGTCGAAGATTGGACTGGAAGAACCTGTCCAACGGCCGAGACCGGAATTCGATCTTGTACCCAGATTGGATCAGTTCGTGAACCCATTTGTCCTGAATCAAGGAGGTCCAGGGTTCCAGAAATAAACAAAGACATGCCCCCATCCCAGAATCGGGTGAGGGCACCCCTTCATGCAGACAAGGACTTGTCTGCAGGTCCAGATTGGCTGGCCTTTGCTTTCACCGACCACGGCTTCTTGGAACCCCCAGAAGACCTGAAGGATTTACTTTTTTCTTGTGACCCGGAGGCATAAAAAAAGACGTTTATGAGCATTAAAGGAAGGCCCCCTCCAAGGAAGTGGCACCTTGCCCTTAGGGGATTGGGGAAGATGAGTGCTTTTACAGTCCCCATGATACCTTTGATCAACTCATCCAGAGAGGATCCAAACAGCCTCTCCCCTAAGAAGGGAGGATCAGTCAAGGCCTTTTTAGAAGCCTGGTCCGCCAACCAGCTTTTCAGCCACACCATGCGCCTAATAGCAATCCCCACTGCCGATGCCCTGGCCACCAACGGGGTTGAATGCAGGGACGTATCACACATGAACACCAGGGCTTGAGCCAACTGGTCCAGTAGTTCTAACACCGCAGGGGGGAGCCGTTCAGCTTCCAAGTTACTTTTAAGTAACTTCACCCATTCCGTAGCAGTCTGCACTACCAAAACATTCACAAAGGTAGTCTTTAATATGTGATCTGCTACCACATGTAAACGGCGGGACAAGGATTCCACTCGTCTATCCACAGGGTCCGCAAAAGGAACACCTTGCCCGATTTACGGGATTTGCAGGAGCCAAAAGACACCTTCGTACCCGGCGCTGTGGGTTCATCAGCGAATTTTAAAGTTTCCCGCACTGAAACTATCAGAGCTTACACCAAAGCACGTTCCCATGTGGCGGCTGATGAGGACAGGTCCTCTTCACCGTCAGAATGCGACGACACTGACCCCTCAGGGTGGTCTGTGTCTGCCATGTCTATCTCAGAGTCCGAAGACCCTGCAGATGGAGGTGAGGGCGGAGGGCATTTGCGGCTGGCAGCACTAGCAATGACCAAATCTACCTTAGACATCAAATTTTGCAAAAAAAACTGCAATCTCTGGCTGGGACTGAGAACCAGAAGGTCCCGCAGGTGAAAAATTATCCTGGGACTCCTTGTTACACTTTTTAAAATAATTGGGCAGTGTCTCTTTTAGACCGCCAAAAACGCGGTCCCACCGCTTTAAGTGCGGGCTTACAATCCCTGATTATTATAAGATAATAGCAGAGTGAATGAAGAAAAACCCACAGGGAACCCCACAGAGGAGACTTCCAGCATGATCTGTGCAAAAACGAAAAACTGACACTGACTGTACAGGAAGAGGAAGAGAACACTCAGCCTCTATATCAGTCGTCACTAAATGGCGGCCCGCGGTCCATTGGCGGACCACACGATGCTGTCGCCCGGACCGCGAGGTCGCTAAATGTAATTAGTCATTGGTTTGCTGGGACACGCGGTCCCAGCAACCAGCGACGTGCTGTGTGTGCACCACGCCCCCTCCTTACTGCGGCTCCCGGCCGGTGTCGTGTCGGACCGCGAGTAGGGGCGTGACGTCACGCGCGCGTCCCGCCCCCTGCTCCTGACTGCGGCTCCCATTCAGCCAGGCAGTGAGTTGGAGCGTGACATTATGTGCGCGCCCCGCCTCCCTGCTCGCGGCTTCTGGCTCGGATCCTGGCTCCAGGTATGTGGAGCACATTTTTAAGGGGAGAAAGCAATGTGGTCCCCAATGTAATAGCTGCACTTCCTCTCTCATAAGCTTTAACAAGTGTGCAGACTGATGGGCATATTTTGTTGTGCTCATTAGAGTGCCCCATAAAAAAAAAAAAAAAAAGTGCCCATCAGAGTGCCCCTAACATAAAATGCGCCCATCAGCGTGCCCCTTATTTTAGGCTAAGGGACACGCTGATGGGCATATTTTATGTTAAGGGGCACTCTAATGGGCATATTTTATGTTAAGCACAACGCTGATTTACACGTTTTGTTTTGCCCATCAGCGTGCCCCCTAATATAAAATGTGCCCGTCAGCGTGCCCCTTATTTTATGTTAAGGGGCATGCTGATGTGCATATTTATGCTATGGGGCACACAGATGGGCATTTTTTATGTTAAGGGGCACTCTGATGGCCATATTATATGTTAAGAGCAACGCTGATTTACACGTTTTGTTTTGCCCATCTGCGTGCCCCCTAACATAAAATGTGCTCATTAGAGTGCCCCCCAACATAAAATGTGCCCATCAGAGTGCCCCATAAGATAAAATGTGCCCATCAGCGTGTCCCTTATTTTATGTTAAGGGTCACGCTGATGGGCAAATTTGATGCTAAGGGTCACCCCGATGGGCATATTTTATGTCAAGGGTCACGCCGATGGGCATATTTTATGCGAAGGGGCAATTTAATGGGCATATTTTATGTTAAGAGCAACGCTGATGGACACGTTTTGTTTTGCCCATCATCAGTGTGCCCCTTAACATAAAATGTGCCCAGAGTGCCCCCTAACATAAAATGTGCCCATCAGAGCGCCCCCTAACATAAAATGTGCCCTCTAACATAAAATGTGCCCCCTAACATAAAATATGCCCATCAGAGTGCCCCCTAACATAAAATATGCCCATCAGAGTGCCCCCTAACATAAAATATGCCCATCAGAGTGCCCCCTAACATAAAATGTGCCCAGAGTGCCCCCTAACATAAAATGTGCCCATCAGAGTGCCCCCTAACATAAAATATGCCCATCAGCGTGCCCCTTATTTTATGCACATTTTATGTTAGGGGGCACTCTAATGGGCATATTTTATGTTAAGGGGCACTCTGATGGGCATATTTTATGTTAGGGGGCACTCTAGTGGGCATATTTTATGTTAAGAGCAACGCTGATGGACACGTTTTGTTTTGCCCATCTTTCCGAGTCATAGCACAGACTTCAGATTCGGACCTCGGCCCAAAGAAAATTTTAGCGACCGGACCTCCTTTAATTTTAATTTATTACCCCTGCTCTATATTTAAAAAAAACGATGCCGCATGCCTGTCTATGGACCTCAGGAAAATGGCCGCTCATCCATTCTCAATGGGGAATTATAGAAAATGGCTGCCCATATAAACTAATGGGAATATAAAAATCATAATCCACAGCAAAATGATGGCCCCCATGGCCCACCATGCGGCCTCCAGGACCCCCAAAAGGGGGCCCAGAACAATAGGCATCGGAAGGTCCCTGCTCAGAGGCCCACACAGGGCATGTCACCCCCCTCAAATAAGCGCCACAACGGCCGCATTATTACTGCCCCCCCAGGGTAAAAACCTGCTTGGGGTAGGGGAGTGCTGAGGGGTACACAGGACTAGTCCTCTGGAGGTGCCAGGGGAACCAAGGGAGCCCCTAAGGTCCGACTATTCCAGAAAAGGGCCACGTCCGCCCCGAGACCGCCAGGGGTTTTTGGGGGGGAACAATTTACTCACCATACCATGGTACCAGGTGGGTGCCATTCCGAAATAGATCACCTCCCACCAGGGATAGGGGTGCCGTCAGCCAAGGGGAAGCTGCGATTCAGGGCGTTCCAGGTCGTGCGCGTCCAGCGAGACGGTCCACTCGCAGGCTCCTCCCCCCATCCATCGGGGCACTGTCGTGGAGAGGCCTAGTTCTGGACTATAACCTGCTCACACTCGCTGGCCAGGCTGGGAGATCTTAAGGATCTAGATTATCCAGTGCGAAACCTCAGCCGGATGTTGCTTGTAGTTTTTCTGGATCTTTGTCCTCAGGAACTAACTAGTGAAAATAAAAAAAAAAAAAATCACAAACAAGCTTTCCTATAATAGCGAAGACCAAAGTCCCAGCAGGAAGCTAGGTCCTATTCCTTAAACTAGGCAGAAACAAACTGTTTGATGATAGCAGGGTGTGTGGGGTTATGCCTGCAGGGACAGCCCCCATAGGAGTGGTTAGGCTTTTTTCCTGCCTAGTGCCTATTCCTGATAGGAGGAGCATAACCCTATAGTCTCTGACTAGATGGAGCTGCGTCTGAACCATAGAGAAATATTTATTTCTGCAGAGTGTTACTTCCAATTTAAGAGGTGCTTGGAATGTAGTCTTAAAGGGGTTAAAATGATTGTGCCCAGAGTTGGGCTTCAAAGCAAAAAAAGTGCAGAACTGGATGTAATAAAACAATCTGGACTATAAACACACCACTTGGTCTTTAAAGACGTTTTATTAATAATCATAGAAAGAGATAGATGCACAAATAAGTAACAAAACCCTGCATGCCATCATCTGACATGCAATGTATTTGTTGGGCATGTGGTTTACCCCAGACGAGGACTCCCACATAGAAAGTGGTTTGCTTAATCAGTTATAACAAAGTTCAATTCAAACACATACAGGTGTTTCCTGTACACTAAGAAGCACACTGGGGAAAGATTTGATATCCCGGGTTGGGAGGAAAAACAGAAAGCTGTAACAAAGAACAGACTCCCGTGAGTTCTTACTGTCCGTGCATCAGTACCAAAGAAACAAACACCTTTAACGTGATCTCTGCAGCTGTACAGTTCATAAAGAAAACGTCTTTGCCTGAACTAGCGATAATGGGCCACACGTGAAAATATTCCTTCAGGCTCCTTCCCATCTCCAAGGGCAGATGCCAAGCCTTCTTCACCTCTTCTTTTGGCCAATGCCGCCAGTGATTTGAACGTCTTGGGTTCATATATAGCCATGTCGGAAATCACCTTTCGGTTTAAAGCTACCTGACACTGAAAGATAGAAAAAGAAAACAAAAAGCTATAAAAACAGAAAACAGGTGACAAATAGGCAGTACCTTCCATTTTAAGAAATTGGTAGCAATAAACAGCTGCAGCTGAAATATTGCTGGGACATTACCACATGCTTTTCAACTTTGTTTCTCCTTAAAGCAGGACTAAACGCTGCAAATACTTACTTCTGCCAACATCTTCTCCCGGTTCTTCAGCCGCTTTATTAGCCAGTGGGGAATGACCTAACTCCCATGCATGCACACAGAAGTTCATTTATTTTGGTGCTGGGGTATACTGCAAATGTACAGTGAGCTGGGTGATGAGCAGCTCAGCATACATTCTAAAGGAGACTGCAAACTGTTATTGCAGCAGAAACATAGCAAATTTTTTTTTTGCAATAAAGACACCTTGCTAACTTTAGCATATTTATTGTGATCTTGTACACAAGGCGATGTACCTTCATCCCTCAAAATTCAGATACAAAAACAAAAATTTAACTGCCCATGGGACAAGTTACATCACCAAAAAAGGTAAGGTGAACATAAAAAAATTCCTTATTTAATTGAAAATACAGGCAAAACTTAAGGAAAGGAAGTGACAAATAGGGACAGGAATAAATAAAACACAAAAATATATTCATAACAAACACCGCCTGTCCGTTTTCATCCGATACGATCCTCCAGACAGATGGAAAATAGGGTTTCCCTCTGTCTGGATTTCACAGACCACATCGAATCGGAGAGCAGCGGGTGTCAGTGGAGATGTCACCGCTGACATCCGCTGCCCCATAAAGGTGCAGAGCGTCCAATCAGGTCCGCCTAAAAAACTGACAGGCGGACCTGATCGGAAAGCCTGTGTGAAAGGGGCCTAAATCAACCCCAATAACTCAAACATAAAATAGAAAACAAGACCAAAATCAATAACAAACGAATGAGAAAAAAAAAAAAAACACACAGGTGCATCTCAAAAAATTTGATTATCAAAAAGGTAAATTTATTTCAGTAATTCAATTAAAAAAGTAAAACTCATATTATATAGGTTCATTACACTAGTAATATATATATTATATATATATATATACACACACACAAAGTAATATATTTCAAGCATTTCTTTCTTTTAATTTTGACGATTATGGCTTACAGCTAGTGAAAACCCAAAATTAAGCATCTCAGAAAATTAGAATATTACATAAGACCAATAAAAAAAACAAAAAAAAAAAAAAACAGAAACGTTGGCTTACTAAAAAGTATGTCCATGTGCAGTATAGTGTGCACTCAGTATTTGGTCTGGAGATCAACGGATTATCGGCAACACCGATATATCGGGGCCAATATGCACTTTCCCCGATATATCGGAATCGGCCCCTTAGGTTACCGATATTGCGGGAAAGTGCATGTCCTGGGGTGATGCCTGCTGCTAGAGGCATCACCCCGGTACTGGTGTTCATAGCCGCTGACTTGTAATAACAACCGGTGCGGCTGAGAAGCAGCTCGGCTGTCATTACAAGGAGCGGCAGGGGACGTCTCCCCCCTCCCGCCGCCTTCGACGGCTCACCCGGGTCTCCAGTCCCACTGGGAGACCCGGGCATCCTGCCTCCACCGCCGCCGAAGAGAAGACCCGGTGTAGCATGAAGATGTGTCCCCGTGAAAGCCGGTATCCCTGCCGCAAGTGCGCATGCCCCGGTCTCCATGTAAAAAACCCGGAAGTGATGTCATGACATCACTTCCGGGTACTCGGCGCTGAATTAAAAAAACTGACAGCATTCAAAATAGCCAAACTTGGCGTTTTGAATGCTTTTCAGTGCCGAGAAGGGGTTTGGGGTCTTTTAGACCCCCAGATCCCTCCAAAACAGTACCTTTAGAAAAAAAAAAAAAAAAAAACATTTTTTACATGTCCGAAAATATAGAGCCGATATCGGTCGATACCGATATCCGATGACCAAAATATCGGTATCAGCATTAAAAAAACGATATCGGTCGATCACTAATTAGGTCGGGGCTTCCTTTTGCATGAATTACTGCATCAATGCGGCCTAGTATAGAGGCAGTCTGTGGCACTTCTGAGGTGTTATGGAAGCCCAGCTTGCTTTTATAGTGGCCTTCAGCTCATCTGCATTGTTGGGTCTGGTGTCTCCTCTTTCTCTTGACAATACCCCACAGATTCTCTATGGAGTTTAGGTCTGACGAGTTTGCTGGCCAATCAAGCACAGTGATACCATGATCATTAAACCAGGTATTGGTACTTTTGGCAGTGTGGGACGGTGCCAAGTCTTGCTGGAAAATGAATAAATGGAGTAATAAATGGAGTAAAGCATGAAGTGCTCTAGAATTTTACTGGTAGAGGGCTGCCCTGACTTTGGACTTGATAAAACACAGTGGACAAATACCAGCAGATGACATGGCTCTCCAAATCATCAATGACTGTGGAAACTTCACACTGGACCTCATGCAACTTGGATTCTGTGCCTTGATTTCCAAATGAAATGCATAATTTAACTTTATCTAAAAATAGGATTTTGGACCACTGAGCAACAGTCCAGTACTTTTTGTAGCCCATGTCCTGGATACATCTGTGTGTGGTGGCTCTTAAGTACTGACACCAGCCGTAGTCCACTCCTTGTGAATCTCCCCCAAATTCTTGAATGGCCTTTGCTTCACAATCCTCTCAAGGCTGCTATTATCCCTGTTACTTTTGCACCTTTTTCTACCACACTTTTTCTTTTTACTCAACTTTCCATTAAATATATTTGGATACAGCACTCTGAACAGCTAGCTCCTTTAGCACCTTTTGTGACTTACTCTCCTTGTAGATGGTCTTCTGGACAACTGTCAAGTAAGCAGTCTTCCCTATGATTTTGTAACTTACTGAACCATTTAAAGGCTCAAGAAACCTTTACAAGTGTTTTAAGTTAATTAGCTAATTAGAGTGTGACACCATGAATCAACAATATTGAGATACTGAATTTTGGGTTTTCATTAGCTGTGAGCCATAATTATCAAAATTAAAAGAAAGAAATGCTTGAAATAATGGGATTTTTGACTCACTGTAAAATCTATTTCTCTGATGTTCACTGACGGACACAGCTCCTGATATTCTTAACCATTGGGTTATACTGCCCCCTACAGGAGTAGGACACTAGGCAGAAAAAAAGTCTGGCTAAGCCTATGGGCAGTCCCAGGGGGTATACTCCCTCTCTCTACTATAGGTACTCAGTTTTGTACAAGCAGTGTCAGAGAAAATACAACTCCACAGAAGGGTGGGTGCCTTCTCCTCGAGTCTGGAGAAGCCCGCTCTGGACTTGCCAGACCAAGTTCGCTTGGATCCTCCCCCTCCAGGTCACGGCGCAATGGCCCATTCGGTCAGAGTCTGCGACACCAGGGCAATGGTGAATATCAGCCGCAGTGCCAAACCAGCCAGTGTGTACATATTGTGGGCCACAGCCTCCGCCTTCCTGTCGGCTGGGTCCTTAAAGGCCGGGGACTCTGCAACTTGAATCATGGTTGCCTTGTTTAATCTGGAAACTGGCGGGTCCACCACCAGTGGAACAGTCCACCTTCTTAAGAAGGGACTCCTTATAGGGGTGTCGCCTAGCAAAGGGCTTAGGGACCCCAAGGGAACGCTTTGGTTGTCCCTACTCTGTAGTGACAATTCTGTCAAAATAGGAGGGGAAAGGTTACCCCTTTGCTGCTCTGGATGGCTTGTGAGTGCCAAAGGGAACCTGCACCTCCGCCACAGCTACAGCCTTTTTGTGTGCGGTTGCAGAAGTGGAGGAATCCTCCTAACTGTCTGAGGATTCAGGGCATGTGGTCGCAGACCCATGCGGGGTGACCCACGTCCGCGGCGGCCGAATCAGAGTCAGGATTTGGAGGTGACAAATGGGGCAGGGGGCGCTTTTTTGCCAGCCCATCGCCCAAAAGCCAACTCCATCCGGGACACAAAGGACTCCAGGACCGCCGTTAGTGCGTCGAGGGATGGTTGAGACCCGGAGGGCCCCGTGGCTTAGAGAGGGGATCAGGTTGGGAGATGTGCTCTAAAAGACTCCAAGAGTCACCACCAAAAAAAGTGTAAAACACTACTAAGGGACACCTCCACCGCTCTGGCAGCACACCTGGTTGCCATTCAGAGCCCCAATCAATCCTCAGCAGAAAGGAGAGAGACCCCACCAGACTCACCACCTCGCAGAAACCAGGCACTGCAGCCACCAGGAGAATCTGCACTGCACCTACGGTGGTCAGGAAAAGAAAGGATCCAGGAGTCAGTAACGGGATGAGGAGGGGCTCCCACTGCTGAAATCGGCACTCATAGGGCTCCACTGTCATGGCCGCAGCTGTTTTCGTTGGCAAACCACTGCAAAATGGCCGCTGGATCACACAAACATAGCCACCTTGCATTGCAGAAAAAATGCTACATGAAAATGGTGGCCCCGTGAGGCTCCCAGGGACCCAGGAGGGATCCCTAGGCCTCAGGACAGGCACAGGCAGGACAGGGGGCCCTGGCAAGAGCCCCCACCAGGTACAACCGCCCTCCCGCACATCCGATTGTCAGGTCACAGGGGGGCGCACCCCCCCACCCCCATCATAGCGCCCTGCTCCCACCCCAGGTGGTGTACCAGACCATCCACACAGCCCCAACATTAGTAGGGGGGTAGGATGGGGGAACCAGTGATGGGGGGGTGCCTAACGGGAACGGAGGGTGACCCGGGGGTCTGACCGTCTCATGGAAGGGCCTGTGTCCACCCCAAAACACTCCAGGGGGGAGAGGGGGGACAGCTATTCCCCATACCAGGTACCAGGCAGACAGATCCCCTCACCATCGAAATTGGGGGGGCTGTTGGCCAGGAGGAATGCTGCGACTCGGGCCGAGACCCAGTCGTATTCAACTTCGCGAGGTGTTTAAGTCGCATGCCAGCACCCGTCCAGTGGGGTTATGTCGCGGACGACCTAGCGCTCGCTGTGGTCTGCGCACGCTCGCTGGCAAGACTGGGGTGCCCACTGGTCAGATTATCCAGCTTGTCTCCCAGTCCGGCAGTTGATTGTAGATCTCACAGGAAAAAAAAAAAAAAAAATCAAAAAGAAGAAAAAATTGCCAGGACCAAAGATCCCAGCAAAGAACTAGGTCCATTGCCAGGACCAGAGATCCCAGCAAAGAACTAGGTCCTTACTCCTGACTGGGCAGAAAAAAAAACTAAATACCTATAGCAGATAGAGGGAGTATACCCCCTGGGACTGCCCATAGGCGTAGCCAGACTTTTTTTCTGCCTAGTGTCCTACTCCTGTAGGGGGCAGTATAACCCAATGATTAGGAAAATCAGGAGCTGTGTCTGTCAATGAACGAAAGAGAAATATCACTTCGTGTAAAATGAATCTATTTTTGAATCGATTACTGAAATAAAATTAACTTTTAGATGATATTCAAATTTTTTGAGATGTACCCGTATACCAAAAGTGACCTGAAACTAAATAACAGAAGAAAGGGGGGGGGGGAAGGGAGAATATCATATTCTGTGCCATCCTTTGCCTCCTCTGTTGGGCTCCTGCCTCCCCTATCCCCCACAGCTCCCGGGGCAGGCATCCTTGCCGATTTCCATTCTGGAGTATTGCGGTTTTTATTTTGAAGCGGATTCATAAGTGTGCTTTTTATAAAATTTGCCATTATGGGTTGATATTACCCTCTGGTGGATATACAGTATATGCAACTTATTATATTAAATATATTTAATAGATTTCCTTTATGTCATAGATAGTATGTAAGTAGCATTTACTCCCAATGAAGTGAATTAATGTTCACTAAACACTAAACTAACATGAGATTTGTGATGCGCTTTGTTTATTCGCTGAAATTGTATAAAAATATCTTTGAAAGCAATCTGGTGGGATAGCTATAGAAATGCAATTATTATCCTTTATACTGTCATCATGAATGTAGACTATACTGAAATAGACCAAATTAGCTTTTTGTTTTTTATTAACCCCCTAAGTATGTTATGTGATTTGGTTTACTTTTTGTATATCACTAAATTGTTATTTTATGTTCAGCTTACACTGTTGTTGGTGATGTCCCACTGACAGTTGAATTTGTTTTCTACTTATTTGTTAAAGCGGAGCTCCACCCAAAAGGGGAAGCTCGGCTTATCTACCTCCTCCTGCCCTCCGGTGCCACATTTGGCACCTTTCAGGGGGAGCAGGTACCTGGTTTTAACAGGTACCCGCTCCAATTTCCGGGTGATCTCGCATGAACAGTAGGTAATCAGCTGTGAAGCCGCAAGGCGGTGGCAGCACCCAAGAGCCAATGGATTGTTTTACTTTACAGGATATCTAAACCCAAGAAGAAAAAACATGCAATATATTGCATTCGTTTTTATTTTTCAGGCTAAGATCGTTTTCAGCAAGCACAAAAAATACCCGTTTATCCTGGCAGAAATGCAGTGTCCTTGTCACTTCCTGTTAAAATAAACTCATATATCGGATACTGATATAACTGATATTATCTTTCTTTCTTAAACTACAAATCTTTGGACTGCAATTGAAGATCCATCGTGTGCTGGCAAATATATGTATTGAAAAAGAAACAAACGCCCAAGTCTCATTGGACGTTACTACCAATCCATTGGCTCTTGGGTGCTGCCACCGCCTTGCGGCTTCACAGCTGATTACCTATTGTTCATGCGAGATCACCAGGAAATTAGAGCGGGTACCTGTTAAAACCATATACTGTATATAATTTTTATTTTATTTTTTCTTCTCTCCAAAGCTATGCATAGATGTTTTTAAGTTTTACCTATTTGCATACATTGATTCAATTATTCACATGAAAACGTTTTTTTTTTTTTTTCCAGGTGTTTCTGAAAAAGAAAAAAAATACATTTTCTTCAACATTGCACCTGAATGCAAGTGACAGTTTATACATGTACAGTTTCTATAGCCTTGGGAGTTCCAGAAACTGTATGCAATTCTAATACATGTTTAACATTTATCTAAACTCAGAAACTTTACGTATTGCAGTTACTAGTTCTTAGATGTGGCAGCCGTATTCATTTAATTTTTTCAAGCTTTATCCATTTTCTTTCACCTGGTGATCCTGCCAGTACCACAGTTCCTGTCCTAGAGTGATGACGTTCACTCCCTCCACTGTATCCATGAAGTAGCAGCATTGTCATACTAGGCTGTTCTCCTGATTTGAACTACAAATCCCCTCACCTTTAATTTCCATTACATAGTAAAGCATTCTTTTGTATTTAACAGAAGTTAGCTGAGAAGACTGATAACGGTGTTTGAGATTTCAGTTCAGTGCACAGAAGCGATGAGAAGAGTAGAATCCCGATAGGATCAACAGGTATTTTTCTGTACTCGCAGAAACTGTACTTAGTCAGAAAAATAGGAAAACCAATGCTGCCATCACATCAAAGAATGATGACCAGCAATATATCTTTCATTTTTGTTCTTGAGTTCAGCTATCTTTTAGGAAAAAGATTTTTTAAGTCTTTAAATGCGTGTTAGTAATTTTTAAAAAACTCACATCTTTAACCAGCTCTATGATATTTGAAAAGCAAAGACTCACTTTTACTAAATTACCAACAAAGTTGTGGTACTTCATGCCATGTTCCTGAAGGGCACCAGTGATTCGCGTTATCCACATCTGAAAGATATAATATCAATGATTAGTATGCAATGCATGCTAAATTCATTCTTTCACTGTATACTGCACAATCTAATAAGGATATTTCAGACAATAGAAGAAAAAAAAGGATTGGCCTTAGGGCCTGTTCACATCATGTATTTGCAGTAATGGCCATGTTACCACAACACACTTACATTGTATATGGCACCCACCAGACCTTTTGACAGACATGCTATGCAGCAAAGCAATACCATGTGCTGCAGTGCACTGTCAAAAGATTGTGCATGCACAATTTCCAGTCAGTACACTGCAAAGCATGTGCATTTGGGTGCCATTCAGAATACATGTCCACGCATCCCACCAGTGCACTTTAACCACTTGATCAATAGGCCAATTCTGACACTTCTTACATACATGTAAGAAGTAGCATTTTTTTAACAAGAAAATTACTTTGAACCCACAAACATTATATATTTTCTTTAAAGCCCTGGAGAACGAGACCTGAGAAAAGGAGGGTTGTTACACTTTTTTAATGTCGCAAAATATCTGTGCAGAAATTTTTAAAATGCAAAGTTTCAGGAAAAAATAAATAATGAATTGTAGTGAACAAACACAATACAATACCCAATTTTTCGATAAAATATTAAAGATGTTACGGTGAGTAAATAGATACCAAACATGTCACGCTTTAAAATTGCATACGCGGTGGAATGGCCACAAACTACGGTACCTAAAAATCTCCAAATGCTTTAAAATCCTTTACAGGTTACCAGTTTAGAGTTAAACAGGAGGTCTGGTGCTGGAATTATTGCACTCACTCTGTCGTTCACGGAGACCTGTGGTGCGATCACTGTTTACATGTGCATGCAGGACCTACATACACTAAATTGTCAAAAGTATTAGGATGCCTGCCTTTACACGCACATGAATTTTATTGGCATCCCAGTCTTAGTCCTTAGAGTTCAATATTGAGTTGGCCTACCCTTTGCAGCTCTAGCAGCTTCAACTCTTCTGGGAAGGCTTCCACAAGGTTTAGAAGTGTGTCTATGGAAATGTTTGACCATTCTTCCAGAAGCGCATTTTTGAAGTTCTGTGCTCTAATTCTATCCAAAGGTGTTCTATCGGGTTGAGGTCAGGCCTCTGTGCAGGCCAGTCAAGTTTCTCCACCACAATTTGGCTCATCCAAGTCTTTATGGACCTTGCTTTGTGCACTGGTTGAAATTTATTAGGTGGAAAGGGGGTGGGGGATTATGGTTTGGGGTTGTTTTTCAGGGGTTGGGTTGGCCCCTTAGTTCCATTGAAGGGAACTCTTAAGGAATCAACATATCAAGACATTTTGGACAATTTCATGCTCCAAAGTTAGTGGGAACAGTTTGGGGATGCCTCATTCCTGTTCCTGCATGGACTCCGCACCAGTGCACAAAGCAAAGTCCATAAAAAACATGGATGAGCGAGTCTGGGGTGGAGGAACATCACTGGCCTGCACAGAGTTCTGACCTCAACCTGATAGAACACCTTTGGGATGAATTAAAGTAGAGATTGCAAGCCAGGCCTTCTCATCCAACCTCACAAATGCGCTTCTGGAAGAATGGTCAAACATTCCCATAAACACACTCTAAAACAGCTTCAGCCTTCAGAGAAAAGTTGAAGAGGTTATAGCTGTAAAGGGTGGGCCAACTCAATATTGAACCCTACAGACTAAGACGCCATTAAAGTTTATGTGCGTGTAAAGGCAGGTGTCCCAATACTTTTGACAACATAGTGCATGCGTTTGCATTTGTGCATTAGCACGGGTGTGGGGGTACATTTTTTTTTTGTTTAATTTTATTACTTATTTTAACCTTTTTTTTTTCCACACGGTCGCTTTACATTTTTTTTTATCAACTTTATTGCTAACACAAGAGATGAACAACAGGTAGTGACAGGTACACTTTACTGAGAGATCTGGGGTCTATTAGACCCCAGATCTCGCCTCTGCCATCAAAAGCATCAGAGAAAGCGGAGATCAGTTTGCTCAGATGCTTTACAAGCTGGTAATAGCTGGCTTGTAAACATCAAACCTTACATCACAGAAGGGAGGCGGGGATGGATGCAACTTCCTCCCCTCAGACTTCACAAAGACAAATCCAGGGCTCCCGGATTGCACAGGAAAGCCAAGTGAAGGTGGTAGCGGAAGGGGGGCCCCGATTTGTGCCCTGTAGAAGTGATTGAAGGGCTGTAGAAATGCTAAGATCATTTCTACATTAAGGAACAAAAATAACCCCTGGGGATTGGGACTTTCAACGGCAAGAATCAGGACTTGAGTATGAAAATATATAAATTTTATTACACGTATTATAAAGATAAGTCATACATAATCACACATAAAGTATATGATAAAAACAAGGTCATAGATACGTCTTGGAACCAGGAGGGTCTGAGGTGTCTGGATCGGACTAGACGCGTTTCGGTCCAAATGCCTTTCTCAATGGTCCACAAAACACCAGAGCTCAGACTAGGAGCATAAAAGGTAACAATGAGTATGATACAAATGGTAAGTATAAAGTTAGATTTAACATGTATTAGACAATGTTAAAAGCAATATAACACATAATTCATTATACATAGTGTTTGTCGTATTTAGATGTGAAAAAAGGGGGGGCAAAAAATGCCTCTATGATTACATACCAGATATGTAAGACCTCTGTGGAATCCAGGACGTGAGACCAAAGGGATGGGCCTTGGTGGATGAGAAAAAGGCCTTCAATTGTCTATGGCCGCAAAGAGTATATGCTAGTTAAATTGGGTCTATGCAAGATAGGCTCAGAGCAATATGTTAATATTTATATGGGCTTCCAGGGGAGATTTCAATAATTGTAAGCCAAGTACACAGTGGTATGGCAAATGACAGTGAGAAGAGAGCTCCACGAACAGAAAATCCCACGAGGATCTCCAAAGTGAGGTCAAAAACACACAGGTCATCTAGAAGGTTATGAAAAGAAATAGAGGAAAAGTTAAATGAAGTATATCTATGATGGAAAATAAAAGGGAAAATGAGAAAGGATATTGTTGGTAAAGACTACCTGTAAAATAGTAGTAGAATAAGCATGTCCCCCGATGGATTTATAGTGCTGGGACGTATCCAGCCATGCATCCCTGTTGACATGAAATATGTCAAACATGAAATCGTGAGGGATATCAAAGGGTAAATAGGTAGGAAGTAAATGCAAAAGTAGAAAAAAGGCCTCATTTCCCAACGCGAGTACTACAGTTAATAGGAAAAATGGAAAAACTGAGAAGGGGAAAAACTGAGTAGTGGGGAGGAATATGGGAGCAGTGTGTAGTCTGAGATAGGAATCGCCAAGTGAGGGGAAGATAGTACTGATAGAAGTCTCAAAGGGTGCCCAGGTATCAGAATAAATGTTAGCCAGAGTTCTATGACAAAAAGCGGATATCCTAGGAATCGGAGATAGGAGTCGCCAAGTGAGGGGAAGATGGTCCTAGTAGAAGTCTCAAAGAGTGCCCAGGTACCAAAATGAATGTTAGCCAGAGTTCTATGACACAAGCGAGTATCCTAAGAGCAGTTCAGAATATCCAGAGAAAGAATAGCTTACCTGTGTAGGTCTGTGTGTATGAGTAATGGCGGCGCGCTCTGAATAGAGCGCGGTCCGCCATTAAGTACGCCGGCGCATGCGCCGGAGCCTACGTCTGGTCTCCTCCCAGGGCGTGTGTGGACCAATAGAGGTCCCCCGTGTCCGGAGCGCACAGACGCCGCCCACACATGGTTGGCCGCGGCGTGCGTTCCGGGCACGCCGACGCACAGTATCCGGGTCTGAATCTCCGCCCACGGCGGGATCAGGTGACCGGTGATGGGGCGAAAGAACGCCCCTGTGTGCGCCGGGGGGAGAGTCTGCACGGAGAGCATATACTGTCATTAACATATAGCTGCGGCTGAGGGGACAAAGCCAAGACTAAAGACATATAAACAAGGCAAACTCTATGTTTACACAAAAAAAAGGCAAATATAAAAAGACGGATGTGAATTGATATTGGATACTTTGAAATAGCATTCAATAAGAACAGGAGCAAAAGACCACTGCAAGGAAGGTGTATTGAATAGCCACATGTTTACATAAAAAAAAGGCAAATATAGAAAAAAGATATGAATTGATATTGGGTACTTTGAAATAGCATTCAATGAAAAACAGGAGCAAAAGGCCACTGCAGGAAGGGTATATTGAATGACCACATAGTGGTACTTATATGCTGTGGTATGTAATATAAAATATAGAATAGTAATAGTTAGAAAAAGATGGAGCAACTGATCCAAAAAGGACTAGAAGAAAAGTGAATGTAAATAATGGAATTCACAGATATTGGAATTAGAGTGGAATAAGGACGTGCAGATTAAGTACATCCATTATCAAAACCAATTTGTATTTTATTGTCAGGCAAAATCTATGTAAGAATGAATCTATATGATGTAGAGAAAATTTTTTATTCTATACATGTGAACGAGAGGAAGGAAAGAAATCATGTCCCATATATTATGGGTATATAGATGTATTGTGGTGATTTTAAAGGGAAACATAAATTACATTTAAGGACATTACCCCAGGGTGTTGTCATAGGATAATGTCCTCAAAAGGGAGAAAAAAGGAAATCGTGTCCAATATGTAATGGGTATATATATACATTTGGTAGTTTTAAAATGAAGCAGATATTACATTGAAGAACATTACCCCATAGTGTCGTCGTTGAACCACAGATAAATTATGGATCCCATCCTCCTGATGAAAACCCCTCAAGGAAGGGCTTGAAGCTAATGCTTTCATTGAGTCCTGGGGGGATGGTAGCTCTAAGATTATGGATCCATCTGGATTCCCTCTGTAAAAGAGTTTTGTCCCAATCTCCTCCTCTGCTACTGGGGTGCACGCGGTCAAGGATGACAAAAAAACAACGTGGGAAAATGCCGCTGTGTGTGGTCAGGACGTGTCTCCCAAGAGGGAGATCGGGATTGCGTTGACGCATACATGTAATATGTCGTTGAGCTCGTTTATGAAATTCATTTTTCGTTTTCCCGACATAAAAGCACCCACAGCAGCAGAGGAGGAGATAGACTACTCCTATCGTTTGACAATTAGAGAAATGTAGAGGTCTGTATGGGGATCCATTGGGCAGAATTATATTAGGGTCTGTGCAGATGTATTGGCATATATTGCACCCTCCACACTTGAAGGTTCCTAAGCGTTTACAAGGATCTTGGCGAAATTCGCCTGTGTATTCACTTTTAACTAACTTGTCCTTGAGTGAACGGGTCTTACGATAAGTTATCGCCGGTTGGTCAGTAACAAAGGGATTAAGATGTGGATCACATGTAAGCAAATGCCAGTATTTGTTGAGGACATTGTAAACTCTATCATGTTGTTTCGTATATGAGGTTATAATACGTGCCTGATGTTGGATCTGATTATTGTCACGTGAAGTTTTGATCGATTTTTTGAATATGAGGTCTTGTCGTTGTTGCGATTTGGCCCTACGATAGGCCTTTTTCAGGCAAGTTTGTGTATAGCCTCTGGAGGTTGCCTGAAAAAACTTGCCTGAAAAAGGCCTATCGTAGGGCCAAATCGCAACAACGACAAGACCTCATATTCATAAAAACGATCAAAACTTCACGTGACAATAATCAGATCCAACATCAGGCACGTATTATAACCTCATATACGAAACAACATGATAGAGTTTACAATGTCCTCAACAAATACTGGCATTTGCTTACATGTGATCCACATCTTAATCCCTTTGTTACTGACCAACCGGCGATAACTTATCGTAAGACCCGTTCACTCAAGGACAAGTTAGTTAAAAGTGAATACACAGGCGAATTTCGCCAAGATCCTTGTAAACGCTTAGGAACCTTAAAGTGTGGAGGGTGCAATATATGCCAATACATCTGCACAGACCCTAATATAATTCTGCCCAATGGATCCCCATACAGACCTCTACATTTCTCTAATTGTCAAACGATAGGAGTAGTCTATCTCCTCCTCTGCTGCTGTGGGTGCTTTTATGTCGGGAAAACGAAAAATGAATTTCATAAACGAGCTCAACGACATATTACATGTATGCGTCAACGCAATCCCGATCTCCCTCTTGGGAGACACGTCCTGACCACACACAGCGGCATTTTCCCACGTTGTTTTTTTGTCATCCTTGACCGCGTGCACCCCAGTAGCAGAGGAGGAGATTGGGACAAAACTCTTTTACAGAGGGAATCCAGATGGATCCATAATCTTAGAGCTACCATCCACCCAGGACTCAATGAAAGCATTAGCTTCAAGCCCTTCCTTGAGGGGTTTTCATCAGGAGGATGGGATCCATAATTTATCTGTGGTTCAACGACGACACTATGGGGTAATGTTCTTCAATGTAATATCTGCTTCATTTTAAAACTACCAAATGTATATATATACCCATTACATATTGGACACGATTTCCTTTTTTCTCCCTTTTGAGGACATTATCCTATGACAACACCCTGGGGTAATGTCCTTAAATGTAATTTATGTTTCCCTTTAAAATCACCACAATACATCTATATACCCATAATATATGGGACATGATTTCTTTCCTTCCTCTCGTTCACATGTATAGAATAAAAAATTTTCTCTACATCATATAGATTCATTCTTACATAGATTTTGCCTGACAATAAAATACAAATTGGTTTTGATAATGGATGTACTTAATCTGCACGTCCTTATTCCACTCTAATTCCAATATCTGTGAATTCCATTATTTACATTCACTTTTCTTCTAGTCCTTTTTGGATCAGTTGCTCCATCTTTTTCTAACTATTACTATTCTATATTTTATATTACATACCACAGCATATAAGTACCACTATGTGGTCATTCAATATACCCTTCCTGCAGTGGCCTTTTGCTCCTGTTTTTCATTGAATGCTATTTCAAAGTACCCAATATCAATTCATATCTTTTTTCTATATTTGCCTTTTTTTTATGTAAACATGTGGCTATTCAATACACCTTCCTTGCAGTGGTCTTTTGCTCCTGTTCTTATTGAATGCTATTTCAAAGTATCCAATATCAATTCACATCCGTCTTTTTATATTTGCCTTTTTTTTGTGTAAACATAGAGTTTGCCTTGTTTATATGTCTTTAGTCTTGGCTTTGTCCCCTCAGCCGCAGCTATATGTTAATGACAGTATATGCTCTCCGTGCAGACTCTCCCCCCGGCGCACACAGGGGCGTTCTTTCGCCCCATCACCGGTCACCTGATCCCGCCGTGGGCGGAGATTCAGACCCGGATACTGTGCGTCGGCGTGCCCGGAACGCACGCCGCGGCCAACCATGTGTGGGCGGCGTCTGTGCGCTCCAGACACGGGGGACCTCTATTGGTCCACACACGCCCTGGGAGGAGACCAGACGTAGGCTCCGGCGCATGCGCCGGCGTACTTAATGGCGGACCGCGCTCTATTCAGAGCGCGCCGCCATTACTCATACACACAGACCTACACAGGTAAGCTATTCTTTCTCTGGATATTCTGAACTGCTCTTAGGATACTCGCTTGTGTCATAGAACTCTGGCTAACATTCATTTTGGTACCTGGGCACTCTTTGAGACTTCTACTAGGACCATCTTCCCCTCACTTGGCGACTCCTATCTCCGATTCCTAGGATATCCGCTTTTTGTCATAGAACTCTGGCTAACATTTATTCTGATACCTGGGCACCCTTTGAGACTTCTATCAGTACTATCTTCCCCTCACTTGGCGATTCCTATCTCAGACTACACACTGCTCCCATATTCCTCCCCACTACTCAGTTTTTCCCCTTCTCAGTTTTTCCATTTTTCCTATTAACTGTAGTACTCACGTTGGGAAATGAGGCCTTTTTTCTACTTTTGCATTTACTTCCTACCTATTTACCCTTTGATATCCCTCACGATTTCATGTTTGACATATTTCATGTCAACAGGGATGCATGGCTGGATACGTCCCAGCACTATAAATCCATCGGGGGACATGCTTATTCTACTACTATTTTACAGGTAGTCTTTACCAACAATATCCTTTCTCATTTTCCCTTTTATTTTCCATCATAGATATACTTCATTTAACTTTTCCTCTATTTCTTTTCATAACCTTCTAGATGACCTGTGTGTTTTTGACCTCACTTTGGAGATCCTCGTGGGATTTTCTGTTCGTGGAGCTCTCTTCTCACTGTCATTTGCCATACCACTGTGTACTTGGCTTACAATTATTGAAATCTCCCCTGGAAGCCCATATAAATATTAACATATTGCTCTGAGCCTATCTTGCATAGACCCAATTTAACTAGCATATACTCTTTGCGGCCATAGACAATTGAAGGCCTTTTTCTCATCCACCAAGGCCCATCCCTTTGGTCTCACGTCCTGGATTCCACAGAGGTCTTACATATCTGGTATGTAATCATAGAGGCATTTTTTGCCCCCCCTTTTTTCACATCTAAATACGACAAACACTATGTATAATGAATTATGTGTTATATTGCTTTTAACATTGTCTAATACATGTTAAATCTAACTTTATACTTACCATTTGTATCATACTCATTGTTACCTTTTATGCTCCTAGTCTGAGCTCTGGTGTTTTGTGGACCATTGAGAAAGGCATTTGGACCGAAACGCGTCTAGTCCGATCCAGACACCTCAGACCCTCCTGGTTCCAAGACGTATCTATGACCTTGTTTTTATCATATACTTTATGTGTGATTATGTATGACTTATCTTTATAATACGTGTAATAAAATTTATATATTTTCATACTCAAGTCCTGATTCTTGCCGTTGAAAGTCCCAATCCCCAGGGGTTATTTTTGTTCCATATTCATTAGGGATGTTGGCAAGATCCCAGGTTTAAAAACACAGAATTCGAATTTATCTTTTCTCATTTCTACATTAAAGTCCATCACCGACTGAAAATTTTGTTACCAGGATGATGGCTGCAGCTGCCCAACTTTTAGCATTTCCGAGAAACTAACTAGGAAATGGGAAACATCGTGGGAATGTTTTGGCCAGGTGTGTGTTGCGGGGGGCTGGGATATAGAACGGGCCTGCAGGTAAGGCAATTTCATTCATATTTTGAAATGGTAAAATGCATTTTTACCTGCTGGGGCCTCTTGTCTGCATGGGCCTTTTTATGTAACATACAGTAGCCATTAATAATTCGCTATATCTAGTACATCATCACCAAGCTCCATATTCTAACCAGCTCAATACCAGCAAGTAGTTTATACAGTAATATAATCTAGGGCTGTAAATAACGATTATTTTCAGAATCGATTAGTTGGCTGATTATTGTTTTGTTTAATCGTGTTAGTAAATATGTAAAGTTTAAAAAAAAAAAAAAAAGACAATTAATTCTTAAATATCTATAGTCAGTGGTAAATAACCAACTATATGGTTAGGGAGCAACATCTCTAAGTCACTCCGAGAATACCAGACAGAAGAGATATACTGTATATACAGCATGTCACAAAATTGAGTACATCCCTCACATTTTTGTAAATAATTGATTATATCTTTTCATGTGACAACACTGAACAAACTACACTTTGCTACAATGTAAAGTAAAGTAGTGAGTGTACAGCTTGTATAACAGTGTAAATTTGCTGTCCCCTCAAAATAACTCAATACACAGCCCTAAATGTCTAAACCACTGTTAAATTTAGTGTTATCGCTCTCACTCACTCATACTGTTCACTGGAAGCTCAACATGCACCCCTTATGGCAAAGAACTCTGAGGATCTGAAAAAAAAAAAAAATTGTTGCTCTACATAAAGATGGTCTAGGCTATAAGAAGATTGCCAAGGCCCTGAAACTGAGCTGCAGCATGGTGGCCAAGAATATATAGTGGTTTAACAGGACAGGTTCCACTCAGAACAGGCCTCGCCATGGTCGATCAAAGAAGATGAGTGCACGTGCTCAGCATCATATCCAGAGGTTGTCTTTGGGAAATAGACATATGAGTGCTGCCAGAATTGCTGCAGAGATTTATGGGGTGGGGGGGGTCAGCCTGTCAGTGCTCAGACCATACGCCGCACACTTCATCAAATTGATCTGCATGGCTGTTTGTTATCCCAGAAGGAAGCCTCTTCTAAAGATGATGCACAAGAAAGCCTGCAAACAGTTTGCTGACGACAAGCAGACTGAGGACATGGATTACTGGAACTTATTTGGCTCAGATGGTGTCAAGCGTGTTTGGCGGCAACCAGGTGAGGAGTACAAAGACAAGTGTGTCTTACCTACAGTCAAGCATGGCGGTGGGAGTGTCATGGTCTGGGGCTGCATGAGTGCTGGGGAGATACAGTTCATTGAGGGAACCATGAATGGCAACATGTACTGTGACATACTGAAGCAGAGTATGATCCTCTCCCTTCGGAGACTGGGCCACAGGGCCGTATTCCAACATGATAACGACCCCAAACACACCTCCAAAATGACCACTGACTTGCTAAAGAAACTGAGGGTAAAGGTGACAGGCTGTCAAGGCTTACCTTTGTTGGGAGTCATTCAGGCAGAGATTTATGCTCACCCTTGCAAACAAACACAGACCAGGGTGACCAGGTAAGAAGCCACCTGGCCTGTGAGTTTGTGCACGGGGGCTGTTCAGGATAACCAGGTCCAAATACAGGCAAGGACTAGAGCAGGAGAACCGTCAGGTGAAGCCAGGGGTCAGATGCCGGAAACAAACAGGAATGCAGGAACTCAAACAACAGGAACCAAACCAGGAAACCAGAATCAATGAACTGACACTGCCCTTAGGGAGGGGCAGTGTCTTATACCTTGTTAATTAGGTATCAAATACAGCTGGAGAGTTACTGACAGGTCTGAGCCTCTGGTGAAATCCAGCCCCCTAGTGCTGCAGGCAATACAGGAATAAACAGGAGTTCTCCAAAGTCCTGAAGTGGCTCAGAGGCTAGTTTGCAGACTGGGAAACCAGAAGGACACAGGTTCAATACCTCTGAAAGGCACCAGTGGGGTGGCCACGCCTAGCCGTCTGGCGGGTACGACTAGAACCCTGACAGTACCCCCCCTTTAGGGACGCCCGCCGGGCGTGAACATTTTCCTCAGCAGGAGTGGAGCGTCTGGCACGCAATGCCTCCTCAAATAAACGCAAGTCTTTTTTGCAGACTACAGTACCATCAGAAGCATAGGTACAGTCTGGTGGTATATCTTCTTCGAGCAGGCTTGAAGTAGTGTTGGTACTAATAAGAACTGCATCTTCAGGAGACAGCGTTGCCTCTTCTGGGGCTTTAGACAGAAGTGTCACAGAGGTCACGTTATCAGGTACCTGAAGGACATTGGTGGTTTCAATCACAGTGGTCTGAGTACCTTTGGCCATAGACGAACATGAACTTGTGTGACAACAATGTTGGCAATTCACAGACAGAGGTGTATTGCTGACTGGGTATAACTGGACAGCACCCAAATGGAGAGCCCGAGGTCTAGGAGGGCGCGTAGGGCACAGAGAGATAAAGTGCCCTCTTTCTCCACAGTAAAAGCAGAGACCACGGCCTCTTCTCCGGTCTCTTTCATCAGGTGTCAATTTGGTCTTTATCTTTATGAGACCTATCTCCATGGGTTCTTCAGAGTCGGCAGGAACACGGGAAAACTCTGGAGTTTCTCTATGAACAGGTTCACAAGATGGCAACATTGACGTGTGGTGTTGGTATTCCCTGTCTCTGGGTATCTTGGATTCTCTGAAACCTGACCTTGGAGTAGACGGTTTTCTAGAGGTCTTACACTGCGAGTCCAATGCAGTCAAGAAGGACACCCAGCTGTCAAGGACAGGATTCTGAGCAAGCAACATCTGGTGTGCCCATGTCTTGATCCATCCAGACAGCAGATTGATAGCTGCACGGACCTTGATAAAGTCACTGGCATATGTCCGAGGCTTTAAGGCAAATAAAATTTCGCAGTCCACCTTAAAGCACTGGAAAGAAGCACGACTACCATTGAATCTCTCAGGCATGACAACAAACGGCTCTGAATATGCAGGTTCCGAGACTGGGCGTACTGTGCCTTTAAGTAACAGAATTTCACGCTGCAGCTCTGAAACAGTCTGGGCCAGGCTGGACACTTGCAGGGTTAGCATCTTGCACATCTCTGCTGACTCCATGTTTGGTCAGTTCATTCTGTCAAGGCTTACCTTTGTTGGGAGTCATTCAGGCAGAGATTTATGCTCACCCTTGCAAACAAACACAGACCAGGGTGACCAGGTAAGAAGCCACCTGGCCTGTGAGTTTGTGCACGGGGGCTGTTCAGGATAACCAGGTCCAAATACAGGCAAGGACTAGAGCAGGAGAACCGTCAGGTGAAGCCAGGGGTCAGATGCCGGAAACAAACAGGAATGCAGGAACTCAAACAACAGGAACCAAACCAGGAAACCAGAATCAATGAACTGACACTGCCCTTAGGGAGGGGCAGTGTCTTATACCTTGTTAATTAGGTATCAAATACAGCTGGAGAGTTACTGACAGGTCTGAGCCTCTGGTGAAATCCAGCCCCCTAGTGCTGCAGGCAATACAGGAATAAACAGGAGTTCTCCAAAGTCCTGAAGTGGCTCAGAGGCTAGTTTGCAGACTGGGAAACCAGAAGGACACAGGTTCAATACCTCTGAAAGGCACCAGTGGGGTGGCCACGCCTAGCCGTCTGGCGGGTACGACTAGAACCCTGACACAGGCTGACTAAGTATGTCTCCACAACTAAACCCTATTGAGCATCTGTGGGGCATCCTCAAATGGAAGGTGGAGGAGAGCAAGGTCTCTAACATCCACCAGCTCCGTGATGTCGTCATGGAGTGGAATGGACTCCAGTGGCAACCTGTGAAGCTCTGGTGAACTCCATGTCCAAGAGGGTTAAGGCAGTGCTGGAAAATAATGGTGGCCACACAAAATATTGATACTTTTGGCCCAATTTAGACATTTTCACTTAGGGGTGTACTCCCTTTTGTTGCCATCGGTTTAGACATGAATGGCTGTGTGTTGCGTTATTTTGAGTGGACAGCAAATTTACACTGTTATACAAGCTGTACAATCAGTAGTTTATATTGTAGCAAAGTATAATTTCTCCAGTGTTGTCACATGAAAAGATATAATAAAATATTTACAAAAATGTGAGTGGTGTACTCACTTTGTGAGATACTGTACTGTTAGAGGTTAAATCTGGTAAATATCATCAGACTCAGATTTTTTATTTAAAAGAAAAAAAAAAAAAAAAACAGACTTTTTTTATGCTGGCCATACGAAAACAATGTCTTCCTTCAAAAAAATTTAATTTTAAGAATGTTCGTTTGGTTTTCTAATCGTTAGTGGGGTCAAATCGATGTTCATTTTTTACCACAGTGGTTGGGAAACTTCAAAGGAGAAGATTAGAAAACTTCTTGGTCAAAGGAATTTTCAGACAGCGTATGTGGTTTTCATTCAGAAAGTACATTCATTTTAAAACTGAATGTTAAAAGCAAGAGAAATCTTTAAACGACATTGCTTCATTCAGCGAATGTACAAAGATTTTTTGTACGAATATTCTCATGGGAAAATCGATACACGTATGGCCAGCATAAGGCTCAGTTCATCCCAGTGCAGTTTGCTTTTGATCTGTGCTTTTTGCGCAAGTAATTTTGCTGCGATTTGCATTTTGCATTATTTATGCTTTTTTTTTTAGCCAATTTGTTGTTGGGCAGATTAAAAAAAATGTAACAAAAAAAAAAAAAATGTTGTTATACTTACTGGCTCTGTGCAATGGTTTTGCACAGAGCAGCCCTGATTCTCCTCTTCTGAGGTCCCCCGCCGAATGGCTCCTCCTGCCTTTAGAGTGCCCCAATAGCAAGCTGCAGAGTATAGTATAGAGTGCCTCTATAGCAAGGTAAAGAAACTTCTGCCTTTAGGACCACTCACTTCCTGCCCAGGACTATATGTCCAATGATGCATTGCTCCTCACCCATTCACTTTGGTGTCAGTAATGTATGGATGGTGTACTGAGCTGTATGTGTGCTGCACTGTAATTCAAGATATGTAAACAAAGAATGCATTCGCCCAGGGGGTATGCTCCCTCTATCTGCTATAGTACGGCATGTGAATGGAAATCTCTGGGACACAGATAGTTGACGACTATTTTCATAATCGATTCGTTGTTTCGGCCCTGATATAATCTTGTGCAATATACTACCTTAACCACTTCCATACCGGGCCATTTCTGGCACTCTGCTCCCACATGTAAAAATCATAGAAAATTACTTGGAACCCCCAAACATTATATATTTTTTTTTTAGCAGAGACCCTAGGGAATAAAATGCAACTTTTTATGTCACATGGTATTTGCGCAGAAATTTTTCAAACACATTTTGTTTGGAAAAAATAAAATGTTTTATGAATTCAAAGAAAAAAACAAAACAAAACACTAAAGTTAGCCCAATTTTTTTGTATAATGGGAAAGATGATGTTACACCGAGTAAATAGATACCAAACATGTCACGCTTTAAAATTGCACACACTCGTGGAATGACGCCAAACTTGCGTACTTAAAAATCTCTATAGGCAATGCTTTAAAAATGTGTACAGGTTACCAGTTTAGAGTTACAGTGGAGGTCTTGGGCTAGAATTGTTGCTCTCGCTCCAACGTTCGCAGTGATACCTCACATGTATGGACTGAAGGCAGTTTACATATGTGGCTACGACATATGCATGCCTTCGCTTCTGCGTACAAGCACGGGGAGGGGGATGAAGGCACTTTAAATTTTTTTTTTTTTGTTTAATTTTTACACTTTCCCTTTCATTTTTTTTTTTTTTTTTGGATCATCTTTATTCCTATTACAAGGAATGTAAACATCCCTTGTAATAGGAATAGTGCAGGACAGGTCCTCTTTATGGAGAGATCTGGGGGTCAATAAGACCTCAGATCTCTCCTACAGGCTGGAAAGCCTAAAATCCCCCCCCCCCCCCAAAAAAAACGCCAGTATTGATAACTAGGGATGCACCGAACCGATATTTCGGATCGGATATCGGCGCCGATATGGCCATTTTAGATGGATCAGGGGGTCGGTAACATTGACCGATCCACTGGCCGATCCAGTTTTTGCTTGGTAAAGGCTCAGCCATCCCTTACTAGGTGCAGCAGTAGTATGGGATGGGAGCCGCTACTTTCTGTATAGGTCCAGAAGAGAAGCCACACACATGAAGCAGCGGCTTTGCTCTGTACTGCAGCCGCTTGCTTTGTGTGTAGCTCCGGATCGGTTCCGGTATCAGCGATTTCACAACGCCAGATATCGGTATCGGGTCCAAAAAAGTCGGATCGGTGCATCCCTATTGATAACTGCCAGGCCGGACGTGATGGTCCCCGGCAGTCTCTATGGTGTACTTCCGTTAGTGGCCGATTCCTTCTTCGGATCACACGGGCGAGCCGGTAGAAACACAGGCGGACGTCCCCCCTCCCGCCGCCTGTAAGAACAATCAAGGGGGCTGAACAGCCGCTAGGATTGTTCTTACGGTGAAGGGAATCGCCGGTTGAAAAAAAATTATATCTAAATGATGCCTGCAGCTGCAGGCATCTTTCAGATATCCCCACTTTAAACCCTGGACGTCATATGATGTCCAGCGGTCAGGAAGTGGTTAATACAAAAAAAAAATCAATACAACCTCAATTCTAGTACAACGCTACAAATAACCACCACTTTTATCTATACCCGATTCCAACATAGACATACTAACAAAAATTATCAGACAAAAATGTGAAAAACATTCCAGCATGCAGGCAATTTCAAACAAATTAATGAACTAAAAAAAAATGCACCACCTACATGTTCTTTGCCTGTGTGGGTTTCGTCCGGGTATTTCAAGTTCATCCAAAAACATGCTGGTAGGTTAGCTGAATATTGTCTAAATTGGCCCTAAGATTTGTATGTATGAATGTGAGTTAATGGCCTTAGATTGCAAGCTCCTGGAAGGCAGGTGTGAAAAAATGCTGTAAATTAGGAAAGCTTTCAGAAAAGAAGGTATAATAGATCATTTTTATCAATTAACAAGAGGGAAAGTAAATGAACAGAAGAGAAATCCAAATCAAATCAATATTTGGTGTGACCACCCTTTGCCTCCGAAACAGCATTAATTCTTCTAGGTACACTTGCACACAGTTTTTGAAGGAACTCTGCAGGTAGGTTGTTCTAAACATCCTGGGGAATGAACCATAGATCTTCTGTGGATGTAGGCTGCCTCAAATCCTTCTGTCTCCTCATGCAATTCCAGTCTCCTCATGTAATCCCAGACAGACTCAATGATATTAAGATCAGGGCTCTGTGGGGGGGGCAAACCATCACTTTCAGGACTCCTTGTTCTTCTTTTGCTAAAGGATAGTTCTTAATGACATTGGCTGTATGTTTGGGGTCGTCCTGCTACACAGTAGATTTGGGGTTAATCACACACCTCCCTGATGGTATGGCATGATGGATAAGTATCTGCCTGTATTTCTCAGCAATAAGGACACCATTGATCTGGCCATGATGAGGACTGTAGACACAGTGGTCAGCCAAGCCAAACTTAATGCAGCAGATCTATTTTTAGGTTCTAGTCCCAACTGGTCGATCTATTTTTCGATCAAGAATCTGGTTTTAAATAATGGTCCGAACTGTCCAAAATATTTTTAGATCCTGGATTTATTTTTAGATACTGGTCTCACAGTGACAGTTCAATCTATTTTTAGATCCTTGTCTCAAAATATTCATTCTATTTTTTAGATCTTGGATCTATTTTTAGATCCTGGTCCCAACTATTCAGTCTATTTTTAGATCCTGGATCTATTTTTAGATCCTGGTCTCACAGTTCAATCTACTTTTAGATCCTTGATCTATTTTTAGATCCTGGTCTCACAATGGTCGAGCTATTTTTAGATTCTGGATCTATTTCTAGATCCTGGTCTCAAATATTCAATCTATTTTTAGATCCTTGATCTATTTTTAGATCATGGTCTCACAGTTCGAGCTATTTTTAGATCTTGGATCTATTTCTTAGATCCCGGTCTCAACAGTTCAAGCAATTATTAAGTCTTGGATCAATTTTTAGATCCTGGTCTCAACCATTCGATCTATTTTTTAAGATCCCGGTCTCAAACATTCAATCTATTTTTAACCACTTTCAGCCCGCCATATAGCAAATTGACAGCCGCAAAAGTTGTTAAGTTATCCTTTCTGGGCATCACATGACGTCCAGCAGGATAAGCCGCTCGTGTGCCCTCGTGAGGGCACGCAGAGAGGCGATCAGGGGTGCGGTGTGTCACTTTGACACACCGCATCTCGGATCCCGGTAAAGAGACTATGACGTAGGCTCTTTACCTTGTGATCAGCTGTGACCAATTACAGCTGGTCACATCCTAACCAGGAAGTGCCGTTTATCGGCTTTCCTCCTTTTGCGCTGACAAGGCATGAGTAGAGGACAGCCGATCGGTGGCTTCGACAGGGGGGGGGGGGGGGGTGGGTCCACGCTGACAATCAGCGCACTGATTGTCTGTGCAGACCCATCAGGGATGCCCACTAGAGTCCACCAGGGATGGCAACCCATGCCACTAGGGATGCCAATCAGTGCTCATTAAAGATGCCAATCAGTGCCTATTAGGGATTCCGAACAGTGCCCATTGGTATTGCCTGTCCATGCCTCCTCATCAGTGCTGCCTGTTAGTGCCATCTATCAGTGCCCATTAGAGCCAATCAGTATCGCCTATCAGTGCCACCAACCAGTGCCCATCATTGTTACATATTAGTGCCTCATCATCAGTGCCACCTCGTCAGTGCAGGAGAAACAAAAACTTTTACATAAACAAAGAAAAAACTTTTTTTTTCCAAATTTTCGGTATTTTTATTTGTTTAACAAAAAAGAAAAAACCCAGGAGGTGATCAAATACCACCAAAATAAAGCTCTATTTGTAGGAAAAAAAAAATGATACAAATTTTGTTTGGGTACAGCGTTGCATGACCGTGCAATTATTATTCAAAATGTGACAGCGCTAAAAGCTGAAAATTGGCCTGGGCAGGAAGGGGGTGCAAGTGCCCTGTATTGAAGTGGTTAAAACCCGGTCTCAACAGTTCAATCTATTTTTAGATCTTGGATCTTTTTTTAGATCTTTCTCTCAACAGTTCGAGCTATTTTTAGATCCTGGATCTATTTTTAAAACCCGGTCTCAACAGTTCGAGCTATTTGTAGATCCTGGTCTCAAGGTTTAATCTATTTTTAGATACTGGATCTATTTTTAAAACCCAGTCTCAACAGTTCGAGCTATTTTTAGATCCTGGATCTATATCTATTTTTAGATCCTGGGCTCAACAGTTCAATCTATTTTTAGATCTTGGATCTATTTTTAGATCTTAGATCTATTTTTAGATCCTGGTCTCAAATATTCAATCTATTTTTAGATCCTGAATATATGTTTAGATCCTGGTCTCAGTTTTATTTTTTTTTATATTGAAAAATAAAAGAGGTTTACAATTCAAAATAAGAATGATAGACAGTATATAGATAAGAAGCAAGGCATGCATGTCCCTTAGTCTAGTCACAAATTCTCCAGCAATCCACCATCATTTATTACAGTTAAAGATATGCAGGTTAGGTTACAAAAAGGACAATAGTGGAGTACAGATAGAATTCCTACATAAGGCCAGTGTGCATCATCAGGGGAAATCCAGGTTTATCATAAAGCAATATGTAATTAAAAAGTATATAACAGTATGTTCTGTACCCAAGTATATACGGTATATAGTATTTCTGGACACATCAAGACAAAAAAAGTTCAATCTATTCTTAGATCCTGAGGTCACCAATTCAATCTATTTTTAGATATTGGGCCTATTTTTAGATCCTGTCACCAGTTCGATCCATTTTTAGATCCTGGATCTATTTTGACCCCACATTCACACCTATGCATTTTTTAGTGCATTTTGAAGTTTGCAGAAACACACTACTTTCAATTTAACATGGTTTCTCATGGTACATTTTCACATTTATGATTTTTGCAGCCAGTGCGTTTTTGGAAAGGTCGCATTTTTTTATTCCTTCAAACTCTGTATATAGCGGGTTGCTAAGGAGCCGGCCAGGAAGCTGGCTGCCACGTCCTTAACAGCTGATGAGTCATCAGCTCCCCCGCTGACAGCTAAATAAAAAAAAAGGAAATAAGGTGTGGGACCCCCCCAGGTCCATACCAAGCCCTTCGGGTCTGGTATTGACGTGGAGGAGATCCCCACACCAACATTTACAAAAAAATGGCATGGGGTCCCTCAAAATCCATACCAAACCCTTATCCGAGCATGCAGCCTGGCAGGTCAGGAAAGGGAGGGGACGAGCGAGCACCCCCCCCTCCTGAACCATACCAGGCCACATGTACTCAACATAGGTTGGGGGGGATGCATTGGGGGGGGTGCGAGGGAGCTCTGCCCCTCCCACCCCAAAGCAACTTGATGGGGACAAAGGCCTCTTTCTTACAACCCTTGGTAGTGGTTGTGGGGGTCTGCTGGCAGGGAGCTTATCGGAATCCCAAAGCCCCCTTTAGGAAAGGCCCCCCCATGTGAAGGACAATGGGTTACATTGTACCCCTATCCATTCACCCACAAAAAAAAAAAAAAAAAGCAGTGTACTGTTACAAAACGTTTTTTTGACAGGTCCTTTATCAAGAATGAAGAATATCCCCCACTATAGCTCCAACGTGTCTTCTTTCTAAACCCTGGTCTCAACTGTTCAATATATTTCTAGATCCTGGATCTATTGTAATATTTTTGTTTGTTTAGGTCTCGGTTAGCTGGCATTTCTTGAAACCGGAAGTGAGGCTTCTAAAATCAAAGTGGCCTTTTAAACCTTTTTTCTATGATTTTTTTTTTTTTTTTGCATTTTAAGGATTCATTTTGGGGAGATCTGAGCCCATTTTGACAGCCTTAAAATGCAATAGATCAGCTGGGAAACTGCCATTTACTGAAACCAGAAGTGAGGTCACCAAAATTTGAATACTTATCCAGCCAAAGCCACTGTGTGGGCAATAGAAAAGGATAATGAACTTGGAACTAAACAGAAATCATCATGCGGAGCCTAAGGTGGGAGGTAACCCCACAGGATGGCTTGGATGATGAGGCCAGTCAGAAGGAATGGCTAGAATTTTTTTAATAACATGGGCATTAAGTTACAGGAACTGGTTTTAAAACGGAAAAAGAAAAAGATGACCATTTTAGAGAAACGAATAGCTGAGATAAAGGCAAATATTGAACCTGAGAAGGACTCGCCTCAGGTAATTAAGTTCAATACAGATATACAGAAAAAATTGGAGAAGGTTGATCGGGAGACGCACAAAAAGAAAGTCAAAAAATTCCGTAGGGATATGGAAGATTTTAAAAACAACATGGTATATGCCTGGCAGATGCCACCACTACCTACCAACCATGAGCAGGTGCCCCAGTCATTGGCACCGGTAGCAGTACCTCGGACATCTATGCCGAGAAATACCCCTCGTGGGAAAGGTAAAGGTAAAGGAAAAGGTAATCGCACAGTAGGTACGGTCTCTACCCCTTATAGGGGTGAGCCGATACATTATGCCAATTCAAGAGAGATGGAGGAGAGATGTCCTCCTGCCCCTTTACAAAGGAATGATTGGCAACAGGGAGCCCCTAGTGGTCCATACAGGGGCAACACGCAACAGGGGCAGTACCAGTACGATTCTGGATATACTTACTCTGTGCCCACGTACAACAGGTACAATGAGGCACCGGGTTTTGAAAATCCGAGAACCCCGGCCCAGAATCACCCTTTTCCCTGGAGGGGGGGAAGAGGCAGAGGCGGGAGGAGGAGGGGGAAACCGTGGAGAGGGAAACCTGTAGGGGCCCAAATGGACTCTTGGAGGCCCCAGCTCCCACACCTGGACAACCTAAAGGACCGCCCTTGGCCCAGGGTAGACGTACAACCAGAGGATGTAGAGGTGGACTCAAATACCAAAAAAAGAAGGAGAGAAAGGGAGTAAAGGGTATATACAACTTGACAAACACCGCTCTCACCGAAAAAGAGACCAACATACTTAACGCAGGGTTAAAATGCGCAGCCCAAAGGCCAATTAATAAATTCAATGTTTATGTGGACATCCACAAATACATTAGAAAAATTAATTTGAAGCGGCATTTTTTAAACCCTAGTAAAAATGTTTTGAAAAAAACTCAGTATGTTGGTAATGGCCTAATAGGTAAAGATAGTGGCCTTAAAAACAAATCGCTCTTTAATCCACCTCAGCCGGCGAATCAATGTGTTGAAGTGTTCAAGCAATCAGTCCTTGGGGACTTGGAAAGAATAAAACCCAAGAAGGATGTAAATCCTTGGTATATAAGAGAGGGCCTGGAATTGCTAGAGAAACGCAAAGATATCATCATTAGGCCGGCTGATAAAGGTGGGGGGGTGGTGATCTTAGACAAGAGTTTTTATGACCAACAACTGTCTGAGATGTTATCTGATACTTCCACCAATGGAGTTTTACCAGGCAATCCAACTTTTGCCTATAGGAGAGAGTTGGAAGGTCTGGTTAATACGGGCTATCAAAATGGAATACTTACAAAAAAGGAAAGAAGGTTCCTGGTGCCGAGCTATAGTAGAGTTCCTACTATATACACGCTGCCCAAGATCCATAAGAGTGATACAAATCCTCCACCTAGACCGATAGTGAACAGCATTAATTCGGTCACCTCCAGAATTGGGCAGTACCTCGATCATTTTTTGCAGGACAGCGTTCAATCTCTCAGATCTTATCTGAGAGACACAAAGGATTTCCTTACCATGATCAGAGGGGTTGAGTTACCGCAGGGAGAGGTGTACGTGGTTACGGCCGACGTGGCCTCTCTCTATACGGTCATTCAACATGATGACGCCCTTCTAGCGCTAAATTGGGCTCTAAGCAAACGACCGGATATCCCATTCCCCCAGAGGAGATTCCTAGGCTCGATACTACAATTTTGTGTGTCCCATAACTATTTCTGGTATGGGGGCACGTTCTTCTCTCAGCGGAAGGGCGTTGCCATGGGGGCTAAGTATGCCCCGAGCCTAGCGAATCTCTTCATGGGGGAATGGGAGGATCGCTACATTTAATGCCGCCGCTAGGGACGAGCTCGTCCTATACAAGAGATACATTGATGATCTCTTTTTTGTATGGGCGGGTAGCGAAGCCTCCTTGATATCGTTTGCGAATGACCTCAATACCAATGGAAACAATATCAAGCTAGAGTTTAATTGGAGTAAGGAAAAAATTCATTATCTGGATGTTGAAATCATGATTCAGGGCTCCAGTCTAGTGTCGTTGGCTTATTTTAAGCCAACGGACCGGAATGGTTATTTACCTGTGCAGAGTGGACATCATAGCACATGGTTAAGGAACATCCCCAAAGGACAGTTCCTTCGTGTGAGAAGGAACTGTACTGTCGACTCAGATTACCAACAACAGGCAATGGTGATCATGAAACGCTTTTGTGAAAAGGGTTATCCGACAAAAGATCTTGAACAAACAATGAACGAGATCGGAAGAATTCCATAAAGCGAGTGTCTGAGTGATAAGATCAAAACGCCCAATGATAGACATCAGTGGGGGTTCATAACAGATTTCAACATCCAGCATAAAGAGGTGGAGCAAATCTTCCGAAAAAATTGGAATATCTTGCAAATGGATAAGTTTATAGGTAAAATGATCCCCGAGAAACCAGTCTTCATCTACCGGAAGGCTCCGAGTTTCGGCGATAGACTGGTCAAAAAAGTTCTCGACCCACCTGTAAAACCAAAGTTTTTTTGGGATAACAGAGTTGGGTTTTATGCTTGTAGACATTGCAAGGCCTGTAGGCAGGTTGATGTTCATCTGAGGGGGTATACGTCCTTTACATCATCTGCTAACGGACGTTCCTTCGAGATTCAGGACCTGATCACCTGCAGATCCACGCATGTGGTATACGGCTTGCAGTGTCCTTGCGGGCTGATCTATATCGGTCGGACAAAGAGAACTCTGGGCAAGAGGGTCTCAGAACATATAGGGAACATCCGAAAGGGTTATAAATATCACAGTGTTCCTCTACATTTCAAGTACCATCACAACAAGGACCCTTCGGGGTTGCGTTTTTGGGGGATTGAGAAGGTGGAACAGGTATGGAGGGGCTCCAACAGAGTCAGGGAGCTCTCAAAAAGAGAAACCTTCTGGATCTATCAAACTAACGCATTAGCCCCTAATGGTATGAACGTGGAGTTGGATATCAACTGCTTCATTAGTGATTACTAGTCCAGAAGGATCAGTACTAGCCATTTCGCAATTGGAACCTTCTTCTTCTTTTTTGGTTTACATGTTTTTTGTTTTTGGGTTTATTTCGTTTTGTTTTTTTCAAAGTACTACTAATATCTCCTTGATATTCTCTTTCTCCTGGATACCAGTACTGTATGTCAAATAGCTCGTGGGTACCTGCAGGGTAGGTCCCATTGAGCTTTCGCAGTGAACGGTACACGCTTTAAGCTGGTACCACCAGTTTCCTGCGTATATATATGGTTTTATTCAGTGATTCAGGTATGCAGCTTTAATAGTGGTCAGTCAGGCCATTTGTATGGCTGTTGCATATTTGTTTGTTTTAGTTTATATGTCGACAGTGTGTTACCAGATATGGAGCACCACAATCAAGAATGATAAGTGACACCAGGACCTAGTTGGTCAGATATATTACTGTAATTATAATCAGTGAGCCCATTTTTAGACATTAACACATGCGGTATAATTGGTGCTCCCCTGGGGAGCACCGACATAAGGTGATAGCTGAAGCGATATCCCCATTATAAAGGGTAGAATATATACAATATCGTGTCATAATGATCAGTATTTTAAGAAACTTTTGAGAGTATTCATTAAGAGAATTTAAGGACCAGTGTTCATATTATTGTCACACTGATTTACATATAACATTGATGGGATAAAGCCTGGCGGGCAATAGTAGGCTCTTGCTGGGAATCAGTGTTTGTACCTATTCTTTTAGTTTCGTATCTGTTGAGGATATTTGATTTGCATATTTGAGGCATGTGTCAACTATACCCATATTCCTTCATTTTAGTTATATATCTGTTATGAGATAATAGATGGATGCATTAAGTGTGTGCCAATGCAATTAATGTTGAGGAATATATGAGGGAATGTATATGGCGATGTCCCCACTGGCCGCAGGGACGGTCATGAAGCCGGCCTTAGTGAGTAGTATAGTTGCGGCAGGGTGGGACCTAGATGAGGCTTTGCTTTGTTTAGGAGTTCGCATCATATGCACGTAGGGGGGTTTATTCCGCTCTGGTGTATCATAGGGGTAGGATGTGCTGACTGGGAGCTCCACTTCCGGCTTCCGGTCCGGACAAGTGGATGACAGCTGGCTCCACTTCCTGTTTCCTGCCTCGAGGGCAGGGCGGGACGAAGGATGTATGTCATTTCCGGTCCCTGCTGTTTCCGGATAGGCGGACTCAGTGGGGGGCGGAGTTTCTAAGCGTCACCTCTGATGTTTTTCCTGTTTCCTGCCTCGAGGGCAGGGTGGGATGAGCGACGTACGTCATTTCCGGTCCCTCCGAGGTTCAGGATAGGTGGACACAGCGAGGGGCGGAGCTTTTAAACGTCACTTCTGGTGTCTCCAGTGTCCGGATGAACGGACCTGGAGAACAGCGGTGGAGTGGCTTCCGGCCACCAACGCAGATTGAATGCGTACTGGCGGCGGACTTCCTTCCGGCCGCCCACGAGGCGGAGGACCCCGCCCTCCGTTTAGCACACACCCCCACCCTCCTCCCATAGGGGTATAAAGATGAGGTGATGTGGCCGCGTGCTCACGCCCTCAGTAGAAGTCCAGTGCCGACGAAACGCGTCAGGGCGTGAGCACGCGGTCATTCTGTTCCACACCAAGGACATCCCAGAGGATCCCCAGCACCAAACGCCATTTGAGTCCGGGCAACATCGCGATAGGGTGGCTGGATCACCCGTACCGTGTGGCTCAGTGGGGACAACGTTAGTAGCGGGAGGACCGGGTCTTGTGCCTTGGATATGTTGTTCGCATAATACATCCGATTCCATGTGAGTGTGATTTTAACCTTTTAATAAAGCCTTGTTTGTACATATTACGCTATGGGTATCTGTTCCCCTTTTATGTGAGACGAGAGGAGGAGGTATCTGTTCCCCCTTTATGTGAGAGGAGAGGAGGAGGTGCTGCCTATATCCCTACTAGTTGGAGTGGAATCCTGAGGGGATCGCCATCCGGAAGTGGAGGATTATTGATTGAATAAAGCGCTAAACCCTAGCGCTAAGGGTACGTGTCCACTCTCAAGGGGGGGGAGCACAGTGGTGAGGTGAAGGATATGATGGTTGCTGAGTGATCGATAAGGAAGTCTTGTGTTTCATCACACAACGAGTTTCCAACCTTTCGTGTGTCTTCACCCTGAAAATATTATGGACTCATGAACTTTAAGGCTTTATATTTATTCACTACTTTGTCAGGCTGCTAATAATTGCCATATACCTTTAACCTCGTCAGAGGCGGTTTTTAGCGCTGCTAGTGTTTATTTGGGCTAAGGCTCTTATACGCACCTTTTTTATGGTATGATTTGAGTATAGCAGCTGCTTCGCTGGATATATAGGCATATGAGTACATCTTGCTGCATTGCTAGATATACAAGGCTGATCCTAGGAGTATTGCATACACATGAGCGCTGAGTGGGTGGGATAAGGAATATTGTTTCTTTCTTGCTCCTTTCGTAAACAGAAAAAATACCAACAGAATGCTTGGAGATTTGTTTAATGCAAAAATAATGGGAATAGCAATGGGTGTGAAATTTGCGCCAACCTTGGCCATTATCTTTTTGGCCCAGTGGGAAGATCAGGTTTTGTTTCACAATAAACCCGTACAGAAGATGTGTAGATGATATTATGGTTACCTGGAAAACTAATGGCCAAACTAAATAATATCAAAAAATACAATTACAATACCAAGACTGCACAAATAAGGCCTTGGGGGAAGAGAATACAGGAACATTTATATAATATAGTCATAGGATGTAAAAAAAAAAAAAAAAATATCAATTCATTTTCTTTAGATCCTAATAAGGAACCTTCTTGTTTACACTTCTGGGGCATTGAAAAATATAAAAAGGCATTGGAGAAGAAACAATAAAATTAGAGAGCTTAGTCAAAAGGAATCTAGATGAATATAAGCGGTAAAATGTTGATACCAAAGGGCTAAAATGTGGAGTTAAAGTGTTTGTAAAGCCCTGAAGGTTTTTTACCTTCATGCATTCTATTCATGCACCTTCTGTGTGCAGCAGCCCCTCTAATACTTACCTGAGCCCCATTGTGATCCAGCGACGTGCACTAGAGCCTAAGCTCTCCTCATTGGCTAATAATGCAGCGGGGGGAGCCATTGGCTCTTACTGCTGTCAATCACAGCCAGTGAACCAATGAGGAAAGAGGGGGCAGGGCCCGAGCTGCAGCTCTGTGTGTGAATGGCTCAGCAGCGAGCCTGCTTGGACTTCCCGACTGCAAGGAGGGAGGGGCCAGGAGCGCTGGCGGGGACCAGAGAAGAGGACGATTGGGGCTGCTCTGTGCAAAACCACTACACAGAACAGTAAGTATAATATGTTTGTTATTTGAAAAAAAAAAAAAGGGCATTAATATTACTTTAAACAGCGTTATTAGTGATTTTTATTTGTGTTAAGTTATTGTAATGTAATAAGCATGTTGATCATTAGATGGCGCTAGATGTAAGTAAGGCTCTATGAGATTTAAAGTGGAGTTCCACCCTAAATTTATACTTACCTCCATCTTCTCGCTCCGGGTCACCTGAAAAACAAATGGATAATCGCATTTTTTTTTTTTTTTTACTTACCTCGTATAGAAGAAAATATACTTACCTTACTTCCTTCTTCCTCCCCTCGGCGGCCACGGCCCGTCATCGCTTCCTGGCTTTGCAATGATTCCTGGGAGCTGAACGTCATCGCTCCCAGGAATCATTGCGCCTGCACCGGCCCCGACGTCAGTTCCGGGGCGTGCGCGTCATTCCCTTCCAAACAGCTTCTGGGCATGCCCAGAAGCTGTGGAGGGATGACGCGCGCGCCCCTGAAGTGATGGCGGGGCCGGTGCAGTGCATCGTGGGACCGAAGAAGACGGAAGAGGACGCAGAAGAGGATCGCGCTGAGATGGCAGCGCTGGACAATACTTTTTCAAGGTAAGTATTTCTCCTAAAAGGTAAGTGCAACCCGGGACAGATCAGAGGCTAGCCAGCTAGCCATTGTGGAATGTACTAGCCCTGACTGTCCCGGGGGTATTTTTATTAAAAAAAGTATTTCCAGAGTGGAACTCCGCTTTAAAATTCAGTTTCTTTTTAATACAGTACAATGTTTATATTTTAATGCAATTATTTTTAATATGTTAATGCAGTGAGTTTTAGTAAATAGGGATTTTAGGAATTGATGGGAGATGAGGAGGTCCACAATCTAGTGCACTGAGCAGGAAGCAAAGCTGAGATAACAGTACAAGAAAATATGATGATAAATACCAGCTAGCATCACCGGACTCCGATCCCCTGAAGCAGTCATGTGGGTGTGACACAGCGAGTTAGGCAGAGCTGGTGATATCATCCCGCAAACGAGGAAGTGTAGTGGTTGCCAATCATTTCTTAAGGGGATGTTGCCTATGCTATTAAAGTGTGCACAGGATTGGCGCTCAAGACAATGTGATTGTTTTCATGTATTTTAGGTAGCACTGCACCAGCAAACAGTTAAGGAGACATTCGGCACTCCCATTAAAGTGGAACTAAAGGGTAAATACCTACATGTCCAATACTCCCTCACTGATGCCAGGATCTTTCTGAGTGCTGATCTTCATTGGCCGGCGAGGTAGGACTTCACTCCTGCAAATGCGCAGGAGATAGTCATCCCAGCACTCATACGAGCCCAGCACTAAGCTGAGCTGCACATGTGCAGCTCAGTTTACAGTGCTGGAGAAGACAGTAAACAGGCTGGTAGGGGCATTTTATTGCAGAAGAGACAGCGCATGCAATAAAAGCCTGCCTGCTCGCCGTTTCTTACAGTGGAACTTCAGTTTCACTTTAAGATTTCCAATGCATCCGGGAAAGAATTCACATCGCTTCACTTTTTCCATATTTTGTTATGTTACAGCCTTATTCCAAAATGGATTAAATTCATTTTCCTAAAAATTCTGCAAAAAAATATCCCATAATGACAATGTGAAAGAAGTTTGTTTGAAATCTTTGCAAATTTATTAAAACAAAACAAAACAAAAAAAAAAAAAAAAAAAAAAAATCACATGCACATAAAATATACACATTCTTTGCCATGACTCTCAAAATTGAGCTCAGGTGCATCGGGTTTCCATTGATCATCATTGAGATGTTTCTAAAACTTGATTGGAGTCTACCTGTGCTAAATTCAGTTGACTGGACATGATTTGGAAAAGCCCACACTAGTCTAAATAAGGTCCCACAGTTAACAGTGCATGTCAGCCTAAGCTATGAAGTCCAAGGAATTGTCTGTAGACCTCCAAGACAGGATTGCATTGAGGCAGAGATCGGAGGAAGGATACAGAAAAATCTCTGCAGCATTGAAGGTCCCAATGAGCACATTAGCCTCCAGCATCTGTAAATGGAAAAATATTGGAACCATCAGGACTCTTCCTAGAGCGGTCTGCCCAGCCAAACTGAGCAATCGGGGGTAGAAGGGCCTTAGTCAGGGAGATGACCAAGAACCCGATGGTCACTCTGGCAGAGGTCCAACATTTCTCTGTGGAGAGAGGAGAACCTTCCAGAAGAACAACCTCTGTAGATCTCTGCAGCACTTCACCAATCAGGCCTGTATTGTAGAGTGGCCAGACCGAAGCCACTCCTCAGTAAAAGGCACATGACAGCCCACCTCGAGTTTCCCCAAGAGGCACCTGAAAGACTCTCAGGCCATGAGAAAAAAAATTCTCTGGTCTGATGAAACAAAGATTGAACTCTTTGGCCTGAATGGCAAGCGTCATGTCTGGAAGAAAACCAGACACTGATCATCATCTGGATAATACCATCCCTACCATGAAACATGGTGGTGGCAGCATCATGCTGTGTGGATGTTTTTCACTGGCAGGAACTGGGAGACTACTCAGGATCAAGAGAAAGATGAATGCAGCAATGTACAGAGACATCATTGATAAAAACCTGCTCCAGAGTGCCCTAAGCACACAATCAAGAGAACAAAGAAGTGGCTTTGGGACAACTCTGTGAACATCCCCAAGTGGCCTAGTCAGGGCCCAGACTTTAACCCGATGAAACATCTCTGAAAATGGCTGTCCCATCCAACCTGCTAAAGCTTGAGAGCTTCCTGCAAAGAAGAATGGGAGAAACCGACCAAAAATAGGTGTGCCAAGCTTGTAGCATCATAATTGGTGCCAAAGGCTGTGAATACTTATGTGTTTTTTTTTTCCGTTTTTTTTATTTTTAATAAAATTTGCAAAGATTTCAAACAAACTTCTATCATGTTGTCATTATGGGGTATTGTTTGTATAATTTTGAGGAAAATAATGAATTGAATCAATCTTGGAATAAGGCTGTAACATAACAAAATATGGAAAAAGTGAAGCGCTGTGAATACTTTCCGGATGCACTGTATGTTTGACATCCCAATACTGGGACTGAAGTTCTTTCTCTCAACAAAGCTTTATGTACACACACTGCTCATGGACAAGTTGAAGTTTGCCAGCACAAGGCTTGCTGGTTTACACACCAGGTTCAGTTTTGGATTTGATGATGCCGATTCATTGTCCAGTGAACAGGCGACCCAGGAAGCGGACATCCTAAATCAGAGAACAAGTGGGTCATCTACCTGCCTGTGCGGTAAAAAACAAGACTGGTTTGATTGGACGGCATTATAAATCCTCAGGGTGGTAAAACACTGATCATTTTTTATTTAGCAGTTGGCCTGAAGCTTAGCCGCTACTATATTTGTCTCAAGGTCAGTACATGGATGCATCAAAGGAGACATTTCCGAAGGAGCATTGTAAGTAGGGATGCACCGAATGTTCGGCCACCGAAATTATTTGGCCGAAAATAGCAAAAAAAGCACTTTCGGTGTTCGGCCGAATAAGTAAAAAGGCCGAATAAATTTGTGCCGAACAATGACGTTTTTAATGACGCGGATGGTGGGTCGGTAAGCCCAGATTGCGGGTCCCCGACCGGCGACCCGCCATCCCCGAGCATCACTGTAAACATAGCCGGAAAGGCACTACAGGAAGCAGAGCGGATGCTTCCTGTATAGCCGCTTAGCGCCGGGGTCTGTCACAGGCGGAGTGATACCAAATGTACTCCGCCTCCGCCTGTGACAGGGCACAGGAGCCATACAGCAAACATCGACAGATGGGAGGGAGGGAGGTAAGGAGAGACTTGAGAGGACAGAGACACGAGAGAACAAGAGAGAGAGAGAGAGAGAGAGAGAGAACAAGAGAGAGAGAGAGAGAGAACAAGAGAGAGAGAGAGAGAGAGAGAGAGAGAGAGAGAGAACAAGAGAGAGAGAGAGAGAGAGAACAAGAGAGAGAGAGAGAGAGAACAAGAGAGAGAGAGAGAGAGAGAACGAGAGAGAACGAGAGAGAGAGAGAGAACGAGAGAGAGAGAGAGAACGAGAGAGAGAGAGAGAACGAGAGAGAGAGAGAGAACGAGAGAGAGAGAGAGAACGAGAGAGAGAGAGAGAACGAGAGAGAGAGAGAGAACGAGAGAGAGAGAGAGAACGAGAGAACGAGAGAGAACGAGAGAACGAGAGAGAGAGAGAGAGAGAACGAGAGAGAGAGAGAGAGAGAACGAGAGAGAGAGAGAGAGAGAGAGAGAACGAGAGAGAGAGAGAGAGAGAACGAGAGAGAGAGAACGAGAGAGAGAGAGAGAGAACGAGAGAGAGAGAGAGAGAGAGAACGAGAGAGAGAGAGAGAGAGAACGAGAGAGAGAGAGAGAGAACGAGAGAGAGAACGAGAGAGAGAGAGAACGAGAGAGAGAACGAGAGAGAGAGAGAGAGAGAACGAGAGAGAGAGAGAACGAGAGAGAGAACGAGAGAGAGAGAGAACGAGAGAGAGAACGAGAGAGAGAGAGAGAACGAGAGAGAGAACGAGAGAGAGAGAGAGAACGAGAGAGAGAGAGAGAACGAGAACGAGAGAGAGAGAGAGAACGAGAGAGAGAGAGAGAGAGAACGAGAGAGAGAGAGAGAGAGAACGAGAGAGAGAACGAGAGAGAGAGAGAGAGAACGAGAGAGAGAGAGAGAAGGAGAGAGAGAGAGAGAAGGAGAGAGAGAGAGAGAACGAGAGAGAGAGAGAGAACGAGAGAGAGAGAGAGAACGAGAGAGAGAGAGAGAACGAGAGAGAGAGAGAGAACGAGAGAGAGAGAGAGAACGAGAGAGAGAGAGAGAACACGAGAGAGAGGACAAGAGAGAGAGAGAGAGAGAGACATGAGAGGACAAGAGAGAGAGAGAGACATGAGAGGACAAGAGAGAGAGAGAGAGAGAGAGAGTGAGAGGACAAGAGAGAGAGAGAGTGAGAGGACAAGAGAGAGAGAAAAAAATTGGCAAAATAAATGGAAAAAATGCGAAACACCGCGTTCGGTATTCGGCCAAGCATTTCATTATTATTCGGCTTCGGCCAAGAATTTCATTTCGGTGCATCCCTAATTGTAAGTTTGTATGTAACGGTCACATACATTTGCAAATGCATACAAGCAAGATGTCCACCTTTATTACATGTTAAAAAACACAGTATTGCATTTTACCGTTCTCATGATGCGGGTCTTTACTTTTCTGGCCTTTGTTGAATACACAAAGGCTCTGCGTACAGCTCGTACCGCCAAACTATAACAGCGATTCTTTCGGCCTCGAAAATGCTGCAAAGGAAAAAAAAATAGTGGTAATGATGTAGGTATTTGCCATCATATAAAAGACGCCTTCCTAAATAAATTAATAATCCATTTCCCCACGTGTTACAAAAGTAAAGTCAGATTTTGCTGCAATACTCATCTCATCCCCAAGGCTGTCACTGAAGACTCATCACTCTGGTGCAGTGCCAATTTTCTTCTGGGATAAATGGCACCCAGTGCCAAACAGCATTATATAAGCACTGAGATGTGTAGGAACATCCACTGCAGAGGCCAGAGTAGAAGAACATTAAATGGGCAGTCAGTACTGGAATTCAGGGATTGGGTGGAGTTGAGCTTAAAAAAGACAGTATTGCAAAAATGCTGCCACTGTCACTTTAAAACAATTTCCAGGCTTAGGGAACACCCACTAATAATTATTATATTTACACCTCAACAGACATCATCATGAAAAGTGACTTGCAGTTATAAAGATAAACATAAGAATAGGAATGTGGTGTACTCAGTGTATTTAAGACCCAGGGCTGCTCTACACAAAAAAAATATTTTCAGTAACAATATTATTTTCAGAAATGAAACAAATTTTAATAATGGCCAGAAAGGAAACAGACTGAAAATTGTAGTGCTCCCTCAGATTGGTAACTAGAAAAGGGACCCCCTTACATTGATTGCCATTGGTGGTCTTTGAAGTGCATTGGAGATCAGTGGGAAGAACACTCCTTACATTGGGATTAATGGGAAGCACACTCCTTACATTGGGATCAGTGGGAGGAAGGCCCCTTATGCTGGCGGTCAGCGGGAGGAACGCCCCTTATGCTGGTGGTCAGCGGGAGGAACGCCCCTTACGCTGACGGTCAGTGAAAAAAAAAAAAAATCAGTATTGAAAACTCAACCATAAAATCCCATATACACAATCCTATACCTGCTGGTGGTCAGTGCGAGGAACGCCCCTTACGCTGGCGGTCAGTGCGAGGAACGCCCCTTACGCTGGCGGTCAGTGCGAGGAACGCCCCTTACGCTGGCGGTCAGTGCGAGGAACGCCCCTTACGCTGGCGGTCAGTGCGAGGAACGCCCCTTACGCTGGCGGTCAGTGCGAGGAACGCCCCTTACGCTGGCGGTCAGTGCGAGGAACGCCCCTTACAAATATCTGAGGCAAAAACTGCACATTGCTCAAGGAACCCCTGGCAACCTTTGCGGTCCACAGAACAATGACTGGCAAAGGATAAGCTGTATTTGGGGTGTAGTATGGGGGGGGGGGGGGTAGACTGCCTTGTACTATGCTTTGCAAAAACAGAGAACTGCTTATGTATTCTATAGGATCCCCAAACCATGAAATCCTATTAGGATGGGATGGGCTGGATGGTGAATTGTCTGCGCTGAGCACACTCTGGAGCAGGCGGGGTCCAGGCAGCCTCTGGATTAGCACAAAGCAGATGGTACTGTTAGGGATGAATAAAGATTTTGCTGCTGATGAATCCACTCACCTCTACAGCTCATAGCAGAACACAACAACCAGAGACAGTTCCCTCACACCACAATCCTCAGCGACTGCTCCAGTCCCATGCATCCATCCCTCTGCAGTAGGGTTGTCATCTCATCCCTTTAAACCAGGACACATAATAATTACACAGGTTCTGTGGCTGAATAAGGTGGTGATTAAACTCACTTTGTGTCTTATGTGAATTATATTGGCCTCAGAACCTGTGTAATTAATATTTGTCCTGATTCAAAGGGATGAGGTGGCAACCCTCCTCTCCAGGCCATGCCAGCTATGTATCAGGCAGGACGATGGGCTGGATGCAGCATACAGGAAGAGGCACACAAGGCACCCCTGGGGTCACACAGAAATCAGTATCCTCAGACAGCTCCTCCGTGTTCCTTTGACTTACCCGAGCATGTTTGAGCACCTCCTGAATTCTCCAGTACCGATCTGGACCCCGGCTCCGAACCCAACGTGATAAACTTAGGAACACCATGCTGTGCCCTCTACTGGATGCCCTAGATGCCCTTAACAAAGATGGACTCCGCGTGCACTCTGACTTTGACACTTTCGGAACGTGCGTCTGACGTCAAGCTTTTTTCCCTTCTAGCGAGCTTTATTGACATCGATGTTTTAAACAGAACGTAAAGCAGTAGGTTTTCTGTAGAAAGGTGTGGGCTTGTGGCAGCAGTAGCTGCGTATACAGGATGTGTGGTAAGGGAGGGCTGCAGTACAACAGTGCTGATGCTATTAGTGTAACGTATTAATAAAGTTGTATTCACTAGTACCAGTCTAAGTGAACCCTGAATGACCATTTGCTAAAGCATTGGGTATCCGAAATATCTGAAGTCCTTAGCATAGATTTTTTTCATCTTCTGTTGCATCTTAAACCTGCTAAACTTGCTGCACCCCCTTCACCCACCTACTCCTGTCATGTCTGCACCCACCTACTCCTGTCATGTCTGCACCCATGTACTCCTGTCATGTCTGCACCCATCTACTCCTGTCATGTCTGCACCCATCTACTCCTGTCATGTCTGCACCCATCTACTCCTGTCATGTCTGCACCCACCTACTCCTGTCATGTCTGCACCCACCTACTCCTGTCATGTCTGCACCCATCTACTCCTGTCATGTCTGCACCCATCTACTCCTGTCATGTCTGCACCCACCTACTCCTGTCATGTCTGCACTCATCTACTCCTGTCATGTCTGCACCCATGTACTCCTGTCATGTCTGCACCCATGTACTCCTGTCATGTCTGCACCCATCTACTCCTGTCATGTCTGCACCCATCTACTCCTGTCATGTCTGCACCCACCTACTCCTGTCATGTCTGCACCCATCTACTCCTGTAATGTCTGCACCCACGTACTCCTGTCATGTCTGCACCCACCTACTCCTGTCATGTCTGCACCCATCTACTCCTGTCATGTCTGCACCCACCTACTCCTGTCATGTCTGCACCCATCTACTCCTGTCATGTCTGCACCCATGTACTCCTGTCATGTCTGCACCCACCTACTCCTGTCATGTCTGCACCCACGTACTCCTGTCATGTCTGCACCCACCTACTCCTGTCATGTCTGCACCCATCTACTCCTGTAATGTCTGCACCCATGTACTCCTGTCATGTCTGCACCCACCTACTCCTGTCATGTCTGCACCCATCTACTCCTGTCATGTCTGCACTCATCTACTCCTGTCATGTCTGCACCCATGTACTCCTGTCATGTCTGCACCCATGTACTCCTGTCATGTCTGCACCCATGTACTCCTGTCATGTCTGCACCCATCTACTCCTGTCATGTCTGCACCCATGTACTCCTGTCATGTCTGCACCCATGTACTCCTGTCATGTCTGCACCCATCTACTCCTGTCATGTCTGCACTCATCTACTCCTGTCATGTCTGCACCCATCTACTCCTGTCATGTCTGCACCCATCTACTCCTGTCATGTCTGCACTCATCTACTCCTGTCATGTCTGCACCCATCTACTCCTGTCATGTCTGCACCCATGTACTCCTGTCATGTCTGTACCCATGTACTCCTGTCATGTCTGCACCCATCTACTCCTGTCATGTCTGCACCCATCTACTCCTGTCATGTCTGCACCCATGTACTCCTGTCATGTCTGCACCCACCTACTCCTGTCATGTCTGCACCCACCTACTCCTGTCATGTCTGCACCCATCTACTCCTGTCATGTCTGCACCCATCTACTCCTGTAATGTCTGCACCCACGTACTCCTGTCATGTCTGCACCCACCTACTCCTGTCATGTCTGCACCCATCTACTCCTGTCATGTCTGCACCCATCTACTCCTGTCATGTCTGCACCCATCTACTCCTGTCATGTCTGCACCCATGTACTCCTGTCATGTCTGCACCCATGTACTCCTGTCATGTCTGCACCCATGTACTCCTGTCATGTCTGCACCCATGTACTCCTGTCATGTCTGCACTCATCTACTCCTGTCATGTCTGCACCCATGTACTCCTGTCATGTCTGCACCCACCTACTCCTGTCATGTCTGCACCCATCTACTCCTGTAATGTCTGCACCCACCTACTCCTGTCATGTCTGCACCCATCTACTCCTGTCATGTCTGCACCCACCTACTCCTGTCATGTCTGCACCCATCTACTCCTGTCATGTCTGCACCCATGTACTCCTGTCATGTCTGCACCCACCTACTCCTGTCATGTCTGCACCCACCTACTCCTGTCATGTCTGCACCCACCTACTCCTGTAATGTCTGCACCCACGTACTCCTGTCATGTCTGCACCCACCTACTCCTGTCATGTCTGCACCCATCTACTCCTGTAATGTCTGCACCCATGTACTCCTGTCATGTCTGCACCCACCTACTCCTGTCATGTCTGCACCCATCTACTCCTGTCATGTCTGCACCCACCTACTCCTGTCATGTCTGCACCCATCTACTCCTGTCATGTCTGCACTCATCTACTCCTGTCATGTCTGCACCCATCTACTCCTGTCATGTCTGCACCCATGTACTCCTGTCATGTCTGCACCCATGTACTCCTGTCATGTCTGCACCCATGTACTCCTGTCATGTCTGCACCCATCTACTCCTGTCATGTCTGCACCCATGTACTCCTGTCATGTCTGCACCCATGTACTCCTGTCATGTCTGCACCCATCTACTCCTGTCATGTCTGCACTCATCTACTCCTGTCATGTCTGCACCCATGTACTCCTGTCATGTCTGCACCCATCTACTCCTGTCATGTCTGCACTCATCTACTCCTGTCATGTCTGCACCCATCTACTCCTGTCATGTCTGCACCCATGTACTCCTGTCATGTCTGTACCCATGTACTCCTGTCATGTCTGCACCCATCTACTCCTGTCATGTCTGCACCCATCTACTCCTGTCATGTCTGCACCCATGTACTCCTGTCATGTCTGCACCCACCTACTCCTGTCATGTCTGCACCCACCTACTCCTGTCATGTCTGCACCCATCTACTCCTGTCATGTCTGCACCCATCTACTCCTGTAATGTCTGCACCCACGTACTCCTGTCATGTCTGCACCCACCTACTCCTGTCATGTCTGCACCCATCTACTCCTGTCATGTCTGCACCCATCTACTCCTGTCATGTCTGCACCCATCTACTCCTGTCATGTCTGCACCCATGTACTCCTGTCATGTCTGCACCCATGTACTCCTGTCATGTCTGCACCCATGTACTCCTGTCATGTCTGCACCCATGTACTCCTGTCATGTCTGCACCCATGTACTCCTGTCATGTCTGCACCCATGTACTCCTGTCATGTCTGCACTCATCTACTCCTGTCATGTCTGCACCCATCTACTCCTGTCATGTCTGCACCCATGTACTCCTGTCATGTCTGCACCCATGTACTCCTGTCATGTCTGCACCCATCTACTCCTGTCATGTCTGCACCCATCTACTCCTGTCATGTCTGCACCCATCTACTCCTGTCATGTCTGCACCCATGTACTCCTGTCATGTCTGCACCCATGTACTCCTGTCATGTCTGCACCCACCTACTCCTGTCATGTCTGCACCCATCTACTCCTGTCATGTCTGCACCCACCTACTCCTGTCATGTCTGCACCCATCTACTCCTGTCATGTCTGCACCCATCTACTCCTGTCATGTCTGCACCCATCTACTCCTGTCATGTCTGCACCCATCTACTCCTGTCATGTCTGCACCCATCTACTCCTGTCATGTCTGCACCCACCTACTCCTGTCATGTCTGCACCCATCTACTCCTGTCATGTCTGCACCCATCTACTCCTGTCATGTCTGCACCCATCTACTCCTGTCATGTCTGCACCCATCTACTCCTGTCATGTCTGCACCCATGTACTCCTGTCATGTCTGCACACACAATGTATTCCTGTCATGTCTGCACCCATGTACTCCTGTCATGTCTGCACCCATCTACTCCTGTCATGTCTGCACCCATCTACTCCTGTCATGTCTGCACCCGTGTACTCCTGTCATGTCTGCACACACAATGTATTCCTGTCATGTCTGCACCCATCTACTCCTGTCATGTCTGCACCCATGTACTCCTGTCATGTCTGCACCCATCTACTCCTGTCATGTCTGCACCCATCTACTCCTGTCATGTCTGCACCCATCTACTCCTGTCATGTCTGCACACACAATGTATTCCTGTCATGTCTGCACCCATGTACTCCTGTCATGTCTGCACCCATGTACTCCTGTCATGTCTGCACACACAATGTACTCCTGTCATGTCTGCACACACAATGTACTGTCATGTCTGCACATATGATGTACTCCTGTCATGTCTGCACACACAATGTACTCCTGTCATATCTGCACCCATGTACTCCTGTCATGTCTGCACCCATGTACTCCTGTCATGTCTGCACACACAATGTACTCCTGTCATGTCTGCACCAGTGTTAATTTTGGCAGCAAATTTCAATTTAGTTTTAGTCTTAGTCTTAGGACTAAAATGGCATTTTAGTTTTAGTCCTATTTTAGTCTTCTGCAAGTGTTTTAGTTTTAGTCGTATTTAGTCGACTAAAACTCCAGTATATTTTAGTCGACTAAAACGTCCTACATATTAGTCGACTAAAACTCATTTTAGTCATCTATAATCAAATGGGTGTAGTTTAATTGTAATTTGTAATTTGTAATGCATTATTTAAGAATTTCTCTACAATTTCCAAACTCATTATATACTACTGCTGGTCCTGGAGTGAAAAATCGAATATGTTATTATTTATGGTACTAAGCTTTGAGCATGCACCAGTGTTAATTTTGGCAGCAAATTTCGATTTAGTTTTAGTTATAGTCTTTTGACTAAAATGCCCTTTTAGTTTTAGTCGTATTTTAGTCATCTGAATTGTGTTAGTCGACGAAAACGTTTTAGTCGGTTTTAGTCGACGAAATTAACACTGGTCTGCACCCATCTACTCCTTTCATGTCTGCACCCATGTACTCCTGTCATGTCTGCACCCATGTACTCCTGTCATGTCTGCACCCATGTACTCCTGTCATGTCTGCACACACAATGTATTCCTGTCATGTCTGCACCCATCTACTCCTGTCATGTCTGCACACACAATGTACTCCTGTCATGTCTGCACACACAATGTACTGTCATGTCTGCACATATGATGTACTCCTGTCATGTCTGCACACACAATGTACTCCTGTCATGTCTGCACACACAATGTACTGTCATGTCTGCACATATGATGTACTCCTGTCATGTCTGCACATATGATGTACTCCTGTCATGTCTGCACACACAATGTATTCCTGTCATGTCTGCACCCATGTACTCCTGTCATGTCTGCACACACAATGTACTCCTGTCATGTCTGCACACACAATGTACTGTCATGTCTGCACATATGATGTACTCCTGTCATGTCTGCACACACAATGTACTGTCATGTCTTCATATATGATGTACTCCTGCCATGTCTGCACACACGTTGTACTCCAGTCATGTCTGCACACACAATGTACTCCCGTCATGTCTGCACCCATGTACTTCTGTCATGTCTGCATACATGATGTACTCCTGTCATTTCTGCACACACAATGTACTCCTGTCATGTCTGCACCCATGTACTCCTGTCATGTCTGCACCCATGTACTCCTGTCATGTCTGCATACATGATGTACTCCTGTCATGTCTGCACACGATGTACTTCTGTTATGTCTGCACACACAATGTACTTCTGTTATGTCTGCACCCATGTACTCCTGTCATGTCTGCATACATGATGTACTCCTGTCATGTGTGCACCCATGTACTCCTGTCATGTCTGCATACATGATGTACTCCTGTCATGTCTGCACACACGATGTACTCCTGTCATGTCTGCACACACGATGTACTCCTGTCATGTCTGCACACACGTTGTACTCCTGTCATGTCTGCACACACGATGTAGTTCTGTTATGTCTGCACGTGTGTACTCCAATCATGTCTGCACACATGATGTACTCCTGTCATGTCTGCACGCATGTACTCCTGTCATGTCTGCACACACAATGTACTCCAGTCATGTCTGCACACACGATGTACTCCCATCATGTCTGCACATACGATGTACTCCCGTCATGTCTGCACACACGATGTACTCCCATCATGTCTGCACACACGATGTACTCCCGTCATGTCTGCACACTTGTACTCCTGTCATGTCTGCACACATGATGTACTCCAGTGATACCTGCACACATGATGTACTACAGTCATGGCAGCATGCAGGAAGTGAGAGATGATCTGCAACTCCTTGCTTGCTCTTAAAAATCTTCAAAAATAATTCATTAATAATAAAAGACACATTATCCAGAGAGCAGATGTTAACGCGTTTCGGCTTTTTGGGCCTTGTAGCACCTTATCTTCATTTTATTTAATGCCTGCATGCAGGCCCGGGCTTCCTCTGAGGCCAACTAAAGGACTGCCCAGGAGGCACTAATGGAGACATGATTGCGGGAAGAGTACCACTGAGGTGGCAGAGTTTATTCTGGACAGTCTGTCCCCATTGCAGCTTTGTCTGGTAAAACCACAGGCTCAGTGCTAGCGAGCTCCCAGGCCCAGACACTGCACCTGCACTTCTAACATACACAGCGGGGGGATCCTCTTTAGTGACATGGAGCCTGTTAGCGTCTCATGCACACTTGGTATTTAGCCACATTGTATAAGACGCCGGGGTTTAGGTGCGGGTGGAAGACACAGCCGGCAGCTGGTAAAACTCCTTGACAGGCGGACAGCTGATGCTGGTGAATGGGGCTTGATGGTGCACCCAATGCTGCTCACATTTATGGCAGTATATGCCCAGGGACTAAGGCTCGTAGCGCAGATTGCTTGCTTTCCAGGCATTAGTCCCTGGACCCATGTCGCCCTAAGGCCTGGTTCACGTTATTTATAGCATTGAGTTTTTCATGCAATTTGAGGTGCGATTATGGACTATGAGTTGTTTGCATTTTTAGATGCAATTTTACTGCAGTGTGCTTTTGGATGCCATTTAATGCCTTGTCTGCTGTTGCAGACTACTTCTACTAAATAGTTTTGGAAAAATGCATTAGAATTGCTTTAAAAAAAAAAAAAAAAAAAAGCATATACATGGGTTCTTCACAGGTTTCCATTGAAGTCTATGGGCCACAAAATCACACTGCATCGCATTAAGGTAGCACACGACCCTTTCCCAATTTCGCAGTGCATTGATGGGAACGCCCACCATGTTATTTCCATTGTCTTGGGATTCTCTGTGACTCAATTGTAGCACCCTCTGGCTAGTGTGTTAGTTGTAAATAGTTAGGTGTTAGTGTGGGTAAATTGGTTTGGCTGAGAGCCAGGGCTGTGTTGAATCTGGGTCAGGGTTGAGGGACTCAGGGAGGCTGGATGACTCAGCAAGCAGTCTCTCTGGTGCCTCCCGCTGTTTCTGGAACCTTGGAGAAGCTTCCAGATGTAGTGGGTGGAGGCTAGGAGGAGCTGTTTGGCATATTCATGAGGAACACAGCCAATCCCCAGCAGAAAGGGGCTGGAAGGGGGCAGGCCACCTCATAAATAGGCATGAGTCATGTCAGCAGGGGGCAGCCAGGTGGAAGATGGAGATGGAGTGCTGAGGAAGCTGTTAGTGGCCCTTGTGGGTGCCCCCTAGTCTGGGGGGGTGACCTCAGGTCTGGAGCTCGGGTGCTGGAAGGTTCCCCTAAAATACATGGAGGAAACCCTTCCTGGAGGCATGGGAGCAAGGAGAGGACAGTGGGAGCAGGTCAGCAGTCTCGGGTGGGCTGGTGGGTGCTCATTATGGGAAGACTGTAGAGAGAGTGTCAGTCTTTGAGGACTGTGAAGATGTTAGCCAGGAGGGCTAGTGAAAGGGGCAGCTGCAGCAAGGCGGTTGGCAGTGCCTGCAGAGGTGGTGCTGGGATCAGTAGCAAAAGGGATGTATGCTGGACACTGACTTTTTTACTGCACACCAAACAGCCTATAACAGGCTGTTGCTCAAAATCTGATTGTGTGCTGTGCCAGATCCATTAGTGTGCCAGCGGAGTACTGCAAGCAAGCGAGTGCTGGAGGAAGCAGGGGAGTGTATATAGACTGTAAATAGGAATAGTTGTCCCTGGAATTGTTCTTAAGTCAAATAGGTATCCCATCTAAGTTCTAATCCCTCAAATAAATAACAAAAAACAACAAAGTACTGGACTGTTTGCTATCTCTGAAGTGACTGAAAATTCGGTAAGCCTGGCTGTGCAGAGTGCAGGATCGCAGTTTAGTTGCGGGTCGCTAGGGGGGTGCGCTACACTGTCCATATTCCCATCGCATTCTTTTCTGGAATGAGCTCCCAAAGGTACTGGGTGCTACAGCAACCACCAGCTGGGTACTGGAGCATGTGTGACACTGTAAAGATTCAGCAGCACACCAGGGATCTTCAAATAAGTCAGAACGGTCAGAACAGTCAGAATAAAAAAGTGCAACAATCCGCTCAGGGCCCCTTCCTCAGGCATGTGATAGGTGCATACAGTTGCGCAAAGTTATTTCAATGAACATCCACCAGTCCTGAACAGGAAAGTAGGGATTGCCTGACTATCGGCACCACCGATATATCGAGGGCCGTTATGCACTTTCCCCGATATATCGTAATCGGCCCCTGAGGTTACCAATATAACCGATATTTCGGGAAGGTGCTGTACCGGAGTGATGCCTGCAGCTAGAGGCATCACCTCGGTACCGGCGTCCATAGCCAATGGTCGGCTGTCTTGTAATGACAACCGATGCGACTGAGAAGCCATTAATTACAAGGAGCGGGAGGGGACGTCTCCGCCTCCCGCCGCCTTCCGTGGCTCGCCCGGGTCTCCCGTCCCACTGGGAGACCCGGGCATCCTACCTGCATGCATTCTGCTCTGATCGGGTCTCCATGTAAAAAACCCGGAAGTGGTGTCATGACATCACTTCTAGGTACTCGGCGGCAAATTAAAAAAACTGACAGTATTCAAAACAGCCAAACTTGGCGTTTTGAATGCTTTTCAGTGCCGAGGAGGGGTTTGGGGTCTTTTAGACTCCCAGATCCCTCCTCTAGGAGTACCTGTGAAGAAAAAAAAAAAATAAATACATTTTTTTACATGTCTAAAAGTATCGGCAGATAACGACCGATACCGATATTCGATGACCAAAATATCGGTATTGGCATTAAAAAAACGATATCAGCCGATCACTACAGGAAAGCAAGAATTCTCCATTACCTAACATCAAATGAAGTCATAAATCCCACCAAAATGGTAAAAAAACAAACAAACAAACAGAGTCACATACCCATATTATAGTAAAAGCACTGCTGGTGTGGATATATAAGCCTGCTGTGGGGATACTGGGGACCTGGGCTAAATGTCAGTCTTGCAGCAATAATCTATATTAAAGTGGGAGTAAATTCCCATGGATGATTTTTACCAATAGGTAAGCCTATAGTAAGGCTTACCTATAGGTACAGTAAATATCTCCTAAACGCGCACTGTTTAGGAGATTTTTACTCGTGAAGCTGTCAGTGACGTCACCTGCACATGTGCTCTGAAGGAAAGGCACACTGTGGCATTCCTTCACAGCCCTGTGCCGTGAACAGCGGCTCCCGTGCACATGTGGAAGTGACATCATCGTTGCTCGTCCAATCAAAGGACCAGAGCCCGCCAACCCGAAAGGAGGACCGGGTGAAGATGAAAGTCCTGTCAGTGGTAACTGCGCGCCACTGGAGAGCTTTGTTTTAACATACTTTCTACATAATGTGCTAGTATGTAATGCAATTTTGCCTTGCAGGTTTAAAAACAAAAAACCAGCGGTTTACTACCGCTTTTAAATATTCATGCAGCATTATGAGATCGATCGGGCGCGCCTGCCAGATGTGACCAATCAGGAAAGTGACAGGACTTATAGGCATCGCTGGTCATCTGGCAACCAGATGAATCAGCCAATTATGCTGGACTGATGACTGCACAATGCAGCCAGTCCAGTAAAGAGGGGATATGGGAGGAGGATTGGGAGGGGATTCTTGCTGTCCTGTTCTTGATTTGTGGATGTTCATTTAACCACTTCAGCCCCGGAAGGTTTTGCCCCCTTAATGACCAGACCATTTTTTGCGATTCGGCACTGCATTAATTTAACGGACAATTGCGTGGTCGTGTGATGCTGTACCAAAATAAAATTGATGTCCTTTTTTTCCCACAAATAGAGATTTCTTTTGGTGGTATTTGATCACCTGTGCAATTTTTATTTATTGCGCTATAAACAAAAAAAGAGCGACAATTCTGAAAAAAAAAACAATATTTTTCACATTCTGCTATTTAACACCCCCCCCCCCCAAAAAAAAAATAAAATATCAAGTTAATTTATATTCTGCTACAGAATTATATTCTGCTTCTGGAAAACAAAATTCCCTTTAGGTGTATATTGATTGGTTTGCGCAAAAGTTATTGCGTCTACAAACTAGGGGAAAGATTTATGTCTTTTTTATTTATTTTATATGCACTGTTACTGTAATAATGACACTGGCAGGGAAGGGGTTAACTCAGGGGCGATCAAAGGGTTAAGTGTGAGCTTAGGGGGTGTTTACTAACTGTGAGGGGGATGGGCTTGTGGAATCAGCACAGAGACCTGTGATCCTAAATAGGAGGAACACAGGCGCTCTGTGTTAATTCCATATAGAACAACGGTCTGCTGTGTTTACAACAGCAGACCATTGTTCTCTCTCCACAGGAAGCAATCGCGGGTGCCCGGCAGCAATCACGGCCGCCGGCCTCATGGATCGGCTTCCCTGCTGCCTAAATTCACGCACGCACCCCCAGGAGCGCTCCCGCGAACTGCCGTACAGGTGGTCGGCCAGTACTTAAATACCTTGCACAGCTGTATGCACCTATCACATGCCTGATGAAGGGGCCCTGCGCATCTCCAAAACATTGCACTTCTTTAAAACGTGATCTTTCTTCAATAAAAGAAACATTCTGACTTATTTAAGGATTTGTGGTGTGCTGAAAAATATTTACACAGTCTCTGCGACTCAAGTCACATCACAAATCACACTAGTGGGAACAAGGCCTAAACGTTAGTCTAGCCCCATTTGCTGCAATCAGCTTTCTGGTTGTCATAGAGCAGGGGTGTCAAACTGGTAGGCCTCCAGTTTTTGTGGAACTACAAGTCCCATCCTGCCATCAGTCCCATCAAGTCATGGGACTTGTAGTTTCGCAACAGCTGGAGGGCCGCCAGTATGACACCTGTGTCATAGAGTTCTAGAGGCTGACGTCAAAAGGGCTGTGCCGTGTTAGAAACATAGAAACATAGAATGTGTCGGCAGATAAGAACCATTTGGCCCATCTAGTCTGCCCAATATATCTGAATCCTATGAATAGTCCCTGGCCCTATCTTATATGAAGGATAGCCTTATGCCTATCCCATGCATGCTTAAACTCCTTCACTGTATTTGCAGCTACCACTTCTGCAGGAAGGTTATTCCATGCATCCACTACTCTCTCAGTAAAGTAATACTTCCTCATATTACTTATAAACCTTTGCCCCTCTAATTTAAAACTGTGTCCTCTTGTGGTAGTTTTTCTTCTTTTGAATATGCTCTCCTCCTTTACCGAGTTGATTCCCTTTATGTATTTAAAAGTTTCTATCATATCCCCTCTGTCTCTTCTTTCTTCCAAGCTATACATGTTAAGGTCCTTTAACCTTTCCTGGTAAGTTTTTTTCCTGCAATCCATGTACTAGTTTAGTAGCTCTTCTTTGAACTCTCTCTAGAGTATCTATATCCTTCTGGAGATATGGCCTCCAGTACTGCGCACAATACTCCAAGTGAGGTCTCACCAGTGTTCTGTACAGCGGCATAAGCACTTCTCTCTTTCTACTGCTTATACCTCTCCCTATACATCCAAGCATTCGGCTGGCATTTCGTGCTGCTCTATTACATTGTCTTCCCACCTTTAAGTCTTCTGAAATAATTACTCCTAAATCCCTTTCCTCAGATACTGAGGTCAGGACTGTGTCAAATATTCTATATTCTGCCCTTGGGTTTTTACGCCCCACGTGCATTATCTTGCACTTATCCACATTAAATTTCAGTTGCCAGAGTTCTGACCATTCTTCTAGTTTTCCTAAATCCTTTTCCATTTGGCGTTTCCCTCCAGGAACATCAACCCTGTTACATATCTTTGTGTCATCAGCAAAAAGACAAACCTTACCATAGAGGCCTTTTGTAATATCACTTATGAAGATATTAAACAAAATTGGTCCCAGTACAGATCCCTGAGGTACCCCACTGGTAACCTGAGCTTGTTCTGAATGTTCTCCATTGACTACAACCCTCTGTTGTCTGTCACTCAGCCACTGCCTAATCCACTCCACAATATGGGAGTCCATGCTCAATGACTGCAGTTTATTGATAAGTCTTCTATGTGGGACAGTGTCAAAAGCCTTACTAAAATCTAGATATGCAATGTCTACTGCACCTCCACCGTCTATTATTTTAGTCACCCAGTCAAAAAAATCTATAAGATTTGTTTGACATGATCTCCCTGAAGTAAACCCATGTTGTTTTTCATCTTGCAATCCATGGGATTTAAGATGTTCCACAATCCTATCCTTTAATAGGGTTTCCATTAATTTGCATACTATTGATGTCAGACTCACTGGTCTATAGTTGCTCGATTCCTCCCTACTACCTTTCTTGTGAATGGGCACGACATTTGCCAATTTCCAATCTTCCGGGACGACTCCTGTTACTAATGATTGGTTAAATAAATCTGTTAATGGTTTTGCCAGCTCACCACTAAGCTCTTTTAATAATTTTGGGTGTATCTCATCAGGACCCTGTGACTTATTTGTCTTCACTTTAGACAGCAATCTTAGAACGTCTTCCTCTGTAAAGACACATGCATCAAACGATTCATTAGTCATCCTTTCAAGTGGAGGTCCTTCTCCTTCTTTTTCTTCTGTAAAAACTGAACAGAAGTATTCATTTAGGCAGTCGGCTAGCCCTTTATTCTCTTCTACATACCTTCCGTCCTTTGTTTTTAATTTAGTTATTCCTTGTTTTAATTTCCTTTTTTCATTTATATATCTGAAGAATGTCTTATCCCCCTTTTTCATAGACTGAGCTAGTTTTTCTTCTGCCTGTGCTTTAGAAGTTCTTATAACTTGCTTGGCCTCTTTCTGCCTAATCTTGTAGATTTCCTTATCTTCATTGCTCTGGGTTTTTTTATAATTACAAAATGCTAGATTTTTATTTTTAATGATTTGGGCCACTTCTGCTGAGTACCACAGTGGTCTCTTCCTTTTTTTGCTTTTACTGACAAGTCTAATGCAATTTTCTGTTGCCTTCAATAATGCACCTTTTAAGTAGTCCCATTTCTCCTGGACTCCATGTAATCCGTTCCAGTCTGATAAGGACTCATTTATGACTAATTTCATTTTTGAAAAGTCTGTTTTTCTAAAATCTAAAACTTTTGTTTTTGTGTGGTGTGACTCTTTCACAGTTCTTATATTAAACCACACTGACTGGTGATCACTAGATCCCAAGGTTTCGCCTACAAGGACATCATATACCGTGTTCCTGTGCCTTCTCCTCCCGCATCTGGAAAAAAGACACAGGGGGGCGCAGGACTAAGTGCAGCATTAGTAACACCTCAATTTGTTAAAAATAAGACAAAGGGAAACTTGCATATTAAAACTTTCATTTGAGCGTGTGTATAAATCTGTAGCCAGATGTGGAAGGTCTCCTGAGCAGTCCTTAATGGAAAGCATCACCAACAGTGATGACAGGAACAGCAGGAAGTGGCCGGCCGCTGCAAGGACCAGCGTGGAACACAAGATGGCGCTGGGCCGGTGTTCTATCAGAAAACCCTACCCCATCAGATTTCCCTACCTATGTCATTTCCGGTGCCAGTTCGTCATGCACCAGCTGTAGCCGCAGCGCAGTGTTGGGCATGGAGATCGGATTGTCGGGTCAGCGCAGTGTGGGCCATGGAGATCGGATGGATGTTTGTTATAAGAGATCCTGCTGCCCGACCTGTTGGTGCGCATGCGCCGGCGCATGCACACTAGGACTTTTGCCTGACCCCTTAGGATGTTATCAAACTTCCCTACCTATTCTGCGCATGCCCAATAGGACGTGTGACGCAGCTACAAGCTGCTGCATGACGAATCCACAGCTGATCTCAACCGGAAAGGACGTAGGAAATCTGACAGGGTAGGGAAATCTGATAGAACACCGGACGTGACATCAGCAGAAAGGGGCGCATTTTAAAACTTCCACTTCTTTAGCAGACCTGAATCTTTATTATGCAAAGAATACCCAATCACAAGAAAATAAACAAAAGAGCATTTTTGCTTGCTCAGGATTGGATGATGAAAGCCAGCAGAGCTTCCCCTCATTTACTTGGCTCTGGGGCAACTGCACTTGCAAAGTGCTTGGTCTATTTGCCTTTAGTAAATCAACCCCAAAGTATACCAATTTGCCAGCTTGCAGTATTTTTATGGAGGTGGAACTAAAATCTAAGTTGTAGAACCTAAAGTGGAACTGCACTTTATCTAAACACCACAAACCAAAAACACATGTAGCCAGGTGCTGGCTAACTTTGCCTGAGTCATCGTGGGACATTCTGTAACATCAGCTGCAGTGAGCCTGTTCCCCTCTAGTGCTCAGCCTGGACACTGTGTCACCATCTACTGAATGCAGAGCAATCAGAGACCAGAGCTGTGAGCAAGGGATCCCGGGATATGTGGTCCAAGGAGCCAAGATTTGCATTGGGGCCAGACTGCTGCAGACTACAAGTTCCAGCCGGCTGGGAGAGACAGAAGAATGCTGGGTGAGGACATAAATAGCTTGGTCCAGGAGGGAGTCTTTCTGTTGGGAGCATGGCCTTCAGATGAGAGCAGGGACTCAGCCACTCTGGGAGATGCAAGCAAGTTCCACAGCCTAGGCGGCGTGGAGAGTCTCCAGCGAGTGAGTGAGAAGATCCACTATTTCCAGCTCCCTGTCAGCTGAGTGACTGTTGGGGGTCACAATTATCGTCACTGGTACAGACCCAACTGAATCCCAGTGTCGCTAGATGCATGTCCAGGCACCCTTCTCTGGTTGCAGATTCTTCAGGAGCCTTTTCCGGGACATCCTACTCTCCTCGAGTCTTGGCAGAAGCCCACACTGTGTACACACTTCAAAGACACTGCATTCAGGCACCTTAATCCTATCTCTTTACATTAAAGCCTCAAAAAGGAAACACTTTGCACATGCTTTTTATTCTGTTGCTGGTTGCCATTGCACAGCAATCCTTCTGAACCCTTGTTGAGCTAGCTGAAGACACTGAACATCTACATCTCAAGGACCACTCCACTCTTTTCTTTTCCCCCAACTTAACCACTTCTGGACCGGAAGGATTTGCCCCCTTAATGACCAGGCCATTTTTTGCGACTCAGGCACTGCATTAATTTAACGAAAAATTGCACATTCGTGCAACACTGTACCTAAATAAAATTGATGTCCTTTTTTCCCCCACAAATAGAGCTTTCTTTTGGTGGTATTTGATCACCTCTGCGATTTTTATTTATTGCGCTATAAACAAAAAAATGAGTGAATTCTGAAAAGAAAAAGAAAATGTTTTTCACTTTCTGTTATATAACATTCCCAAAAAAAAATTAAAAATCAAATTTCTCTTACGTCCTCCGACAGTCGCCGCCTCCTCTAAGTCATCACTATTGGGTATTGACTTCCGCTCCGTAGGAGTAGCTAGGCATAAGACTTAGTCAAAAAGAACAAAGGCATTTGCATATACACACCCATGGGGGCTGTCCCACTAGGTCAATACCCCCCTCCGTTTCTTTCTGCCTAGCGTCAGGAGTAGTTAGGCTTCCCGGTGCTGGGGCTACAGTCTCAGCCTCTCTAATCTTTTTTTATTTGATTTTCTTTTAAAAATGTCAGTTTTTTCTTGCTTTACTAGCTGTTTATTTTGTCAGCTTTAGTTTAGTCGATTCTTCGGATGAAGATGGATTCATGCGGTGCTGGGATTCGGACTGACCGCCCTGGTTCTCCAGGGCAGAGGGTCAGATGGACCCCCAGCCCGCCATTGAGTGTTCAGCCATGGTTCGTCCTGGCATTATGAACGACCCATCCCTGCTCGCTGCAGGGATGCAGCCGTGAGGTGGCTACCTCACTGGACACATCTGCGATACTGCAGTGTAAGGTCCCTGGCTAACGGCACTCCCTGTCAGTTGAGGACAGCGGCTTTCCGTTCTGAGAGGCTCATCACGCCATCTGGTACAGGTAAGTACTTCTGTGTGGGGCCTCTGTCTGGGGTGGCAGTCCTGTGTTGCTGTGTGTCCCCATGTCTGTGCCTGTGTGACTCCCTATGCGGTCCCTGCGGGGATCGCTTGTACATGCGCTGCGGTGCTGTGTGTTGTTTGGGGGTCCCCTTCCCTGTGTCACTTCGGTGTTGTGGGGGTGTAGACTGTGTGTGTGGTGGCCGCTGCGGGGTAAAAATCCGCCATTTTAGATATGGGCAAGCATGTTTTGGCTTTACTATGGGCAATACTACATGCTGTTTTGGCGCCTTCCGACGCCATTTTGCAGTGGCAGAACGATCCTTCCGACCGCATGTTCGGCGGCTATTTTGCCGTAGCCTCCCATTCAGTCCTATGGGGCAGCCATTTCCCTGAGTCATGCAGCTTATAGTTCAGCCTCCTCTGACAGCACTTCCTTTTCCTCTGAAGCAGCGACATCGGTGGTAACACTAGTGGGCTCTGCAGGCTATCTCTCTCATTACCTTCTGTATTGTCATTTCTGGCTCAGTTTTTTCTTCTCCTGTTTGGGGGTCTTTGTCACTGTATCTGTAGCGGTGGGCTGCGCACTCCGCAGCGGTCTTAAAGGGGCAGTACAAAACTTATTGCACTGTTGTTTCTTCTTGGGCAATGGATTCCCAGGACAGCAAATTCCCCTCAGCTCTGGTGGGGGACCCCAGTTCTCCTGTGGCCCCTCTGAGACCTGATTTGGCCGCTGTAGTGGCGACCTTGGTGTCCAATATGGAAATGCTGATGGCTGAACGTGCTGCTCGGAAGAGGCCCAGATTGTCTCTCTCTTCTGATTCGGATGGTGATATGGCTGCGAGTGTGCCCTTTTCAGGGTCTCGCTCATCCTTAGACCCGCTGGGGTCTGAAGGGGAGGCGGAGGTGGAGGGGGTTGATACTTCCTCCCTGGGGTCGCCCGAAGAGCGTGCGACCATGGATGAATTGATAGTTTCTGTTAAGGAAACACTACATTTGGAGGATGAGCCCACTCCTCCGGGCATTGTGTCCTCATTTGGGACACACAGGACCCGCAAGTCTGTGCAGGTTTTTCCCTGTCCCGCTGAGTTTCATTACACTGTTAATGAGATGTGGCGCACTTTAAAACGTCCTTTCCTGGTTCCTAGTCGGTTCAAATTGCTTTATCCCTTTGCACCGGCTACGGAATCGCGATGGTGTGTGCCTCCGCAGGTGGATCACACTGTGGCCGTGCTGAACAAGGCTACCTTAGTTCCTTCTGAGGATACCCCGGTTTTGTGGGATCCCACGGACCGGCGGTTGGAGTCTTTAGCCCGCCATTTCTATACGGTGGTGGGCTCGTTGCTTAGACCCGTTTTCGCGTCCGTTTTGGTGGCTCAGGCGGTGGCGGATTGGACTAAGGTGCTTAGGAGCAACCTCGTGTCTGATGCTGTTCCGCCTGCCCGACTGGATATGGTGGATCAAATTCACCAAGGAATCATGTATTTGTGTGATGCGGCCTTAAATGAGGCCCCTTTAGTAGCACGCCTGTCCAGTGTCTCGGTACTCAGCCGGCGACTGATCTGGCTGAAGAGCTGGTCGGCTGACCAGTCCTCGCGGAAAACAGTTGCTGAATTTCCCTATGCTGGTTCTCGCCTTTTTGGCGAGGCGTTGGATACCCTGGTAAAAGGTGTCACAGGGGGCAAAAGCACCATGCTGCCCCAGAACCCGAAGAACAAGTCCTTTCGTGGCAAGCGGGGTTCTGCTTCTCGATCCACTCAGGGGTCCTTTCGTGCCTTTCGGAACCAATCCAAGGGCAAACACTTCAAGGGCCAGGGTAGCCAGAAGAAGCCCTGGGCAGGCAAGCAGAAGTCAGGCAATGCCAGCTCGGCGGGTCAATCCGCCTCTGCCTGAAGGGACGCCCTCACCCGTTTCAGGGGTGGGGGGACGTTTGCGTGGTTTCCTCCAACCTTGGCTGCTCCGGATTTCGGACAGGTGGGTTCAGGAAATCATTCGATCGGGGTACAAGATCGAATTCCTTTCCCGGCCGGCGGACAGATTTTTTCCCTCAAATCTTCATTTGCCTCCAGGGCGTCTGCAGGACCTGCATCAAGCGGTGCAGGACCTCCTTCCCCAGGGGGTGATTGTCCCGGTGCCTCATCGGGACAGGTTTCGGGGATTTTATTCAAATCTGTTCACTGTGCCCAGGAAGGAGGGCAAGGTACGTCCTATTCTGGACCTGAAAGCGCTGAACCGCTTCGTGCGTGTTCGGAAGTTCCGTATGGAATCTCTCCGCTCGGTGGTGGCCTCCCTGAGTCCAGGGGAATTCCTGGCCTCAATAGATCTAAAAGATACTTACCTGCACATACCCATTTTCAAAGGGTCATCAGCGGTACCTTCATTTTGCTATCGCAGAGGACCACTATCAGTTTGTGGCGTTACCTTTTGGTCTCGCTTCGGCTCCAAGGGTGTTTACCAAAGTACTGGCGCTGGTTCTGGGCCTGTTAAGGTCACAGGGCATTGCGGTCTTGGAGTACCTGGACGATCTTCTTCTGAGATCGAGTGTCAGCCAGGACCTACTGCGCGATCTGTCCACCACGGTGCAGACGCTACAGGAGTTCGGATGGACCATCAACGTTCAGAAATCGACGTTGTCTCCATCGGTTCGTCTTCCCTATCTGGGAATGATTCTGGACTCTGCTCAGGCAAAGGTGTTCTTGCCGGAGGACAAGCTCCGGACTTTACGGAACGAGATCAGGTCCCTCAGGGACAATCCGTCCTCGTCACTCAGGACCTGTATGCGGGGCCTGGGGTTGATGGTGTCGGCCTTCGAGGCGATTCCCTTTGCTCAGTTTCACACGCGGGCTCTCCAGGCGGAGATCCTGGCCAGGTGGGACCGACTAAAACAAAAACAACTGGTTACTGTCCACACCTGTAACTGGTCTCTGCAGCAAGGAGCATTAGAAGGGCGATGCATATAACAAGACAAAAAGATTTCCAAGCTCTCCTTACCGACCAATCTGCAACCAACCGAATTGACCTGTCCAACAGTACGCGTTAAAAACAGGGGTTTAGTTGCACACATTTGCAAATACATGCGTAAGCCACAGAGCCCCGTCAAGGCACCCCATTATCTGTGGTCCTAACTCTAAATTCTAAGAGTCTACAACAATGGAAGCACATGCATTTAATGGACAGGTGTAGGACAGATATACCTGAAGGGAGCCCACCCCTTCTTAAAGGCACAGGGGCACACTGAACATCCAGCCTATTGCACAATGGCAGCAAAGATGTCGGTGCGTTGCCTGGTCAATATAGTCTATAACAAAAACAACTGGTTACTGTCCACACCTGTAACTGGTCTCTGCAGCAAGGAGCATTGGAAGGGCGATGCATATAACAAGACAAAAAGATTTCCAAGCTCTCCTTACCGACCAATCTGCAACCAACCGAATTGACCTGTCCAACAGTACGCGTAAAAAACAGGGGTTTAGTTGCACACATTTGGGACCGACTGCCTCCCTGGATCTGAGCGTCTCATTAAATCGTCAGACCAGATTGGCTCTTCTGTGGTGGCTTCAGTCCCCGACGGTGTCGGAAGGCAAGTCCTTCTGTCCATTGTTGTTGATTACCACGGATGCCAGCCTGTCGGGCTGGGGTGGAGTCCTGGGCAACTTGTCTGCCCAGGGCACTTGGTCGGAGGAGGAATCCTCCATCCCAATAAATGTGCTGGAATTGCGAGCGATAAAACTCTGTCTCTTCCAGTGGTCGGACCGACTTTGAGGCTGTCCTGTTCGGGTACAGACGGACAATGCGACCGCGGTGGTTTACATCAACCACCAAGGGGGCACCAGGAGTGCCCGGGCGGCCCGGGAGGTGACCGGCATTCTGTCTTGGGCCGAGACTCACGTCCCGGCAATCTCAGCAGTTCACATTCCGGGTGTGGAGAATTGGCAGGCCGACTATCTGAGCCGCCAGACCCTGGACCAGGGGGAATGGTCCCTGCACCCGGAGGTCTTCCAAATGCTGTGTGCGAAGTGGGGATCCCCGGACGTGGATCTGTTCACGTCTCGGCTAAACCAAAAGGTGGAAAGGTTCGTGGCAAGAACGTGCGATCCTCTGGCGGACGCCTCGGATGCGTTGGTGGCCCCTTGGCATCAGTATCGTCTGATGTATGCCTTTCCTCCGATTCAGTTGCTATCCAGGTTCCTCCACAGGTTAGCCTCAGAACCGTACCTGGTGATTCTGGTGGCGCCGGACTGGCCACGCCGGTCCTGGTACTCCGACGTTGTTCACCTGGCAGTGGCGCCTCCGTGGCGGCTGCCTCTACGGGAAGATCTCCTGTCTCAGGGTCCGATCTTCCATCCTGCTTTACAGTCGCTGGCTTTAACGGCCTGGCTGTTGAGACCCAAGTCCTGAGGGACAGGGGTCTCTCCCCTGAGGTCATCCCTACCCTTGTCAAGGCTAGGAAAACTTCCTCTGGTAAAATCTATTACCGTACCTGGAAGGCTTATTTTGCCTGGTGTGAGTGCAGGGGGTTCTCCTCTCGCTCGTACTCGGTGTTGAGGTGTTGGCCTTCCTCCAGTCTGGGGTGGACTAGCGCTTGGCGCTGGCCACGATAAAGGGCCAGGTGTCTGCACTGGCTATTCTTTTCCAACGCCCTGTGGCATCTCATTCTCTGGTTCGCACCTTCATTCAAGGTGTGCGACATTTGGCTCCTCCCAGGAAGTAGCCCTTACCTCCATGGGACTTGAACTTGGTTCTGTCCCTGTGACAGCTTGCTCCCTTTGAACACATCCGGGAGATTTCGTTGCCTCTGCTGTCTAAGAAGGTTGCCTTTTTGGTGGTGATCACTTTGGCTCGCAGGGTGTCAGAACTGGCAGCATTATCTTGCCGTTCTCCATACTTGGTGATTCACAAGGATAAGGTGGTCTTGCGTCCGCATCCCTCCTTTCTTCCTAAGGTGGTCTCTGAGTGCCACATTAATGAGGACATTGTCTTGCCTTCGCTTTGTGCAAAGCCTAAGCATCCTAAGGAGGTTGCTCTGCATTCCTTGGATGTTGTCACGGCGATCAGGGCTTACCTGTCATCTACGGAATCTTTCCAGAAGACGCATTTCCTCTTTGTCCTTCCTGAGGGATCTCGGAAGGGCATGGCTGCGTCCGCAGCGACTATTGCCAAATGGATCAGACAGACCATTGAGCAGGCTTATGCTTTGAAGGAACGGGTTCCACCCTTCCCTGTTAAGGTGCACTCTACCAGATCTTTGAGTGCGTCCTGGGCCTATTGGCATCGGGCTTCGGTGGCCCAGGTGTGCAAGGCGGCGACTTGGTCGTCCGTGCACACTTTTTCCAAATTCTACAAGGTAGATGTTCTGGCATCGGCTGATGCCTCCTTTGGCCGCAAGGTTCTCAGTGCAGCAGTGCCATGAGAGACCCTTGTTTTTTGTTGTGGGTCCCTGGCTGTTGGTGTTTGCTTTCCTGGGCTGTTGCTCCTGTTGCCCAGAAGGTTCTCTTATGGTGCGTGTAAGGTTCCTTTCTCTGATGTGGGTACTGCGTTGCCTTTTCTACGGTTGCGTCTCCCACCCCTCATGTATACACTGCTTTGGGACATCCCAATAGTGATGACTTAGAGGAGAAGGCGACTGTCGGAGGACGTAAGAGAAAACTGAATTTTTGTAAAATCTTACCTGTAAAATTCCTTTCTCTGAGTCCTCCGACAGTCGCCGCCCCTGCCCCTCTTTTGGGGTTGTTGTCTTAATTCCTACTGCTATGCTACCAAACTGAGTTGGGAGTGGTCACTGCAGGAGGGTATTGACCTAGTGGGACAGCCCCATGGGTGTGTATATGCAAATGCCTTTGTTCTTTTTGACTAAGTCTTATGCCTAGCTACTCCTACGGAGCGGAAGTCAATACCCAATAGGGATGACTTAGAGGAGGCGGCGACTGTCGGAGGACTCAGAGAAAGGAATTTTACAGGTAAGATTTTACAAAAATTCAGTTTTTTTCATCCTTTTAGGCCAATTTGTATTCTGCTACATATTTTTGGTAAAAAAAAAAATCCCAATAAGCATATTTTGGTTGGTTTGGGCAAAAATTTACTGTGACTACAAACTAGGTGAAAGATTTATGTAATTTTTAATTATTTTATTTTTTACTAGTAATGGCAGTGATCTGCGATTTTTAGTGGGACTGCGACATTTTGGCGGACAAATCGGACCCCTAACTGACATTTTTGACACTTTTGGGGGGACCAGTGACATCACTACAGTAATCTACTACAGTAATTAGTGCTAAAAATATGCACTGTTACTGTAATAATGACACTGGCAGGGAAGGGGTTAACCCAGGCGTGATTAAAAAGGTTAGGTGTGAGCCTAGGAGTGATTTCTAACTGGATTGGGGAGGGACTTGTGAAATGATCATAGAGACCTGTGATCCTATATAGAAGGAACACAGGCGCTCTGTGATAATTTCAGGGAGAAGGACGGTCGGCTGTGTTTACAACAGCTGACTGTCCTTCTCTCTCATCGGGGAGCAATTGCAGGTGCCTGTGGGGGGCAAGTGTGCGTCACCGGCCGCGCCCGCTCTTCCCCAGGAGCGCTCCCGCGAACCAATGTACCCATATGTTGGTTCGCGCAACCGAGCCAGCCTGCTGCAGTATATCTGCGGCGGGCGGTCAGCAAGTGGTTAAAGGACAATGTCTGCACGCTTCAAAGAGAACTCCACTCACAGATTAGGTATTGCATATCTTGTAACCTATTGTTTTAAAATTGTGCCATAAACTTTGTTTCAAATCAGGATTTTGGCTAGGCTTAGGCAGACGCGATGACACCGGTACACTCCGAAGCCGCGCCTATTACCTTTTCACCTTGAATGCTCGTTTTATATCTTTGTAAGTACCCATTTTTTTAATAAACTTCTGGTTTACCATAGGGGGCTTCACTATTAGTGCTTTATTATCTCCTTGATGGCGGGTCTCCCATCCATGAGAGCTTAGGCACTTTTTTCCATACATTCATGAACATGAGAAGAGGAGTGGAGTGAGTAGGAGAGGAGGAGAGTGAATCGCTTGGTTTCTACAGCTGGTTTCCCCCCCCCCCCCGACTGCTTTTCTCCATGCTCCATATCCATGGAGGTCTGGTAAGCAGCCTCTGTTGGACACTTCATGGTGGTGTGTGCCATTCATTCACAAGACCATTGATGATGGGAACATACTTTTCTGCATGGACTTTTGGCCTTTATTTTTAAGCGCTGCATTTGGACTTTTATTATACTGTATATGTACCCCTCCCCCCCTGCCTCCAGCACAGCTATACTGCATATGTGCACCTCCCCCTATTTAATTTTCTCATTAATTAGGATGTACAATGCATCCTTACTGATGAGAGAACACTGGGCGGCACCTATGATCAGCTCCTCCCATTCTGTATACGCCCACTGGCTACACAGGAACCCGTGCCCCTCCCTGGAAGTGATGTCACTAGCTTTCAGTAACCACACCCACTTGCTGCTCTTGGACTGAGCAGGAAGTGGAATTGAAGTCATGTGACAGCACTGAATACTGCAGAATTCAGGTAGAAAAACAGATTTTTTCATTTTGACACATAAAGCTGAACCCCACTCACATTAATGATTGCAGGGGAGAATTTAAGGTATTAGGCTGTACGTCCGCTTTAAGTTAGTAGAGTAAATTTACATTGCTGCTCTGGAGGGAGAGACGTGCTGCTCATTCCTGTTAAGCCATTGGGAAGCCAATTTAGGATTCTCAAAGAAGTGCGTTTCCCCTTTAGTTATATTTCTCAGCTTTGCTGGATATAGCATAGTGTACGGTAGCTGGAGATGATGCAATCTTTTTCACATCTATATATTTGGCCCCAGACATGTGCAGAACGAAAAAAATTGTTTCGTATCGATTCCTTATTTACATAAATTTGTTTAGTTTATTTTGTTTAAATCATTTTCAGAATTAGTTTTGTTTATTTGAAATCGATTCAAATTTTCGGAATTCGGTCGCATTGAACTCAATTCGACTAAATTTGGAAAATTCAAATTGATTAGAATTCAAATTCTATTCGAAGTGCATTCAGATTTGAATACAATTTGATTTAAATTAGAAAAAAATTTGATTTGAATTCTAATCAAATTGCATTTAAATTGATTTCCAATCGAAAAATAATTTATTCTATTCGAAAATTCGAATTTTGGAACATGGTTATATAATTTCTATTCTATTCTTTTATTTTCTATTCTATTATATTCTTTTATTTTCTATTATAGTCTATTCTTTTCTATTCTATTCTATTCAAATTCAAATTTATTCCATTCGAATTTCGGAAAAAGGTTATATTGTTATATTCTTTCTATTCTATTTTATTATTTTCTATTGTTTGTTCTATTCTATTTTATTATTTTCTATTCTATTATTTTATTTTCTATTCTATTCTTTTATATTATTATTCCAATTTTCACAAGATAGATCTTCTTTCTATTCTTAGCTATTCCTTTATTTTCTACTCTGTTTTATTCTATTTCTATGCTGCCTTCAGGGAGCCATAGCAAGGATACTGCCCCGGTCCCTGTAATGAAGCATTTTCAAATTATATGGCCGGGGCGGGATTCTGGGTGTTGGAGAGCGAATAAGAATTCTCTGAGCCTTTCTACAAAAAAGGGTGTGAAATTCTGTTTATCAAATATTACCAGGAGACATAGCTCAATATAAGTAGTGGGGTCCAGGAGCCCCAAACTTCTGACATTGTTATGATGAAGTCCTCGATTCTGTTATCATGATTACGAACTTGAAGATCTGTAGCTTTTGATGGGGCCACCTCATCCTCCACTCACTCACTCTGAATTGAAGTGCAGCACTACGCTCTCACACTTTTTGAAAATTTTGCCTCATTTATTCATTCATTATATTCACAAATCAAGTGGAGATCAATGTGCATATACAAAGCACAAATATACACTCAACTTGCTGGACTTTATACTTAATAAATGTGTGTTTCTTTTACGCAGCAGCAGTATGCCCATGGCAGGGCCACAGTGCTGCTTTATAGGTGGACCCCTTGGTCATGATTTGGTGGAATGGCACTCAGCGATCTATGTGTGTGTGTGGGGTTGGATGTGAAGGTAAGCTCTGAGCTATTTTTGATGGGCTGGAGTAGAGAAGATGTAGTAAAAAATGTTTAAACATTAAATACCTGAAACAATAGCTGAAATATAGATGTAAATTAGTAGTGTGATTGAGGTCCAGGGTGAATAAAAATCGATGATTTTTAAAAAAATAAATAAAAAGCAAAATAGGATTTTTTTTTAATTTAAATCAGATTTTTTTATTTAATTTTGTATTTAATTTATTTAACTAAATTTGATTTAATTTTTTTGATTTTTATCAAATTTATTTTAATAAAATGCTATCTAAAGATATTTTTCTATTTAAGATACATTATTAATTTAGTTTATTCAGCATGAAATGGAGCTTAGTTATGTAGCATGAGGCTGTTTATTCTGCAATGTTTACATTTTTCGGCAAACTCATTCAATGAATCCAAACTAAGCTAAGATAACATGCACTGCGTTGATGCATTCACACAATTTTCTACCAGCAAGAATGAGTCCTTACATTTAAAGAGTACCTGTCATTTCAGATCCTTTATGGCCACGCCTGTTAACGGGTATCCACTTACTTGCTGCCACCACATCCCTCACCTTGTTGTGTCACTGCCGCATCACCAGGCGTCCCATTAAAGTGAATTGTAATGTCAATGAGTCAACAGCAGGTCAGAGGAGGAGCCGCTGTGGTACAGAGTTGACAGGTGCTCTTTAAAAATTATGATTTCAATCGAATTGATTTAAATCAAGTCTTTTTACTAGTGATTTAAATCGTGATTTAAATTTACTTGCTTTGAACCAAATCCACCCTGTTGAAGTCTGATGTATGAACCCTTAGGCCCCTTGCACATGGAGTCATCTAGCTCCAGTGCGTCCCTCCTTGCAATGTAGTGTGCTTGATAGAGACAGGTGCAGCATCCAGCCATGCTGCCTGCACTCTGTCAAAGTCAATGACAGGCTGCAGCTGGACAGGGCTGAACGCTGTACTAAGTGGCACCTACGTTTAGAGCCCTATGCATTCTGGGAGGAATGCCCAAATGATGGTCTTCTGTATTTCTGGGCATTCATACCCTAACGCATTGGGCCCTAAATGCGAGTACCTCTCAGCAGAGGGTTCACTCCTGTCCAGCCACGACTTGTCATGGACTTTGACAGGCTGCAGGCAGCGGGGCTGGATGCTCCACCTGTCCCTCCATGGCATACTAAAACACTGGAAGGGACGCACTGCAGCTAGTCGGTCCTGTGTGCAAGAGGACTTAACCACTTAGGGACCACCCCACGTACATTTACTGCGGCAGGGCGGCCCATAAGCACAAAATCACGTGCCTGTAGGGAAATGTGTCCATCGGCTCTAGGGGGCGCGTGCACTCCGTCAGAGCCATGCCCCCGCTGTGATTGGACACAGTGGGAGCCAATCAGTGGGTCTGGCGGCCGCTATGGCCGCCGGCCACCCGCGGTCGTTCAAAAGAATGACAGAACAGCGTCTCTGTAAACAAGGCAGACCTTTGTTCTGTCAGACAGGAAGGGAGAGATCTTGTGCTCCTACTAATCAGGAACACAGATCTCTCTCTTCCTGCAGTCAATTCATCCCCACACAGTTAGCAAGCACTCCCTAGGAGCACACCTAACCCTTTAAACGCCACTGATGTTAACGCCTTCCCTGCCAGTGTCATTTATACAGTGACAGTGCATTTTTCTTTTAGCACTGATCACTGTATTCATTTCACTGGTCCCCAAAAAGTGTCAGTTAGTGTTAGATTTGTCCACCGCAATGTCGCAGTCCCACTAAAAATCGCTGATCGCGGCCATTAGAATAAAATAATAAAAACAATAAAAAGTCCATAAATCTTTCCCATAATTTGTAGACACTATAACTTTTGTGCAAACCAATTAATATAAGCTTTTTTGGGATTCTTTTACCAAAAACATGTAGTAGAATACATATTGGCTTAAATTGATGAGGAAATTTGCTTTTTTTTTATTGAATATATGTGTTATAGCAGAAAAAAAAATCCCCCAAAAAAACAAAACCCTGCAGGACAATGGCATAATGTGCTAGTATGCATCACATACTAGCACATTATGAAATACTTACCTTAGAACGAAGCCCCATACGGTCGCCCGGACACCGCTGAGGGAGCTGACATGTTCCCTCGGCGTCTCTCCTGGGTTCGGTGGCGCGCGGGAGTTCACTTTCTGGCAAGTAGCCGGCAAGGAGCTCTGAAGGTCCGGCAAGATACGCTGGACCTTCAGAGCACATGCAGGATGAATATCTCCTAAACTGTGCAGATTTAAGAGATATTAATTTTACCTACAGGTAAGGCTTACCTGTAGGTAAAAGTTACAAAGCGGAGTATACTTCCACTTTAAGACCCCAGATCCCTCCATTCAGAGTATCTGTCGCTGCCTATTACTGTCACAAGGGATGTTTACATTCTTTGGGACAGCAATAAAAATTATCAAAAAAAAAAAAATTTAAATGGACATGGTAAAAAAAAAAAAAAAATAATAATTAGGAAAAAAATAATACATTTAAAGCGCCCCATCCCTCCATGCTCGCATGCAGAAGCAAACGCATACGCAAGTTGCGCCCGCATATGTAAACTATGTTTAAATTACACATGTGAGGTATTGCCGCGATCGTTAGAGCAATAGCAAAAATTCTAGCACAAGACCTTCTCTGTAATTCTAAACAGGTAACTGGTAAAACATTTTTAAACTGTCACCCATGTAGATGTTTAAGTACCGTAGTTTGTCGCCATTCTACGAGTGTGCGCAATTTTAAAGCATGACATGTTGGGTATCTATTTACTCAGCGTAACATCATCTTTCATATTATGCAAAAAAAAAAAAAAAAAGGCCTAACTTTACTGTTTTTTTTCTTTTAAATTAATGAAAGTGTATTTCTTCCCAAAAAATTGCATTTAAAAGACCACTGTGCAAATACCATGTTACATTAAATATAGCAAAGATCACCATTTTATTCTCTAAGGTCTCTGCTTAAGAAAAAAAAAAAAAAAAAATATATATATATATATATATATATAATTACCCTAAATCTAACTAAAACTTAAAGTGTATGTTAACCCCTAACAATGAACTTCTCTTGTTTGCTTCATTTTGGTTTGTTAAATCTACCATTGAAAGAGTATATCTATTCGATAAGTTCTACAAAATACCCATTGATACTGCTATAAATCCACTGAACTTGACAATGCTGCATTGAAATCTCACACAATGTTATCAGCCCAGCATGAATTCTGTCTTTGAACTACAGAACAGCTCTCCCTATGTTATTGAAAAGAGGCGAGGGGAAGGAGTTCTATAGTCATTATGCACTTCCTGTCCTAGGATGACAACACTGCTCCTCCACAGGTACAGCACAGTGAGTGTTGTCACCCTTGAACAATAATTGTGAGAATATGAGATTTACAGATTAGAGCAAAAACTGTTCAACTTTGACACCTGTGTTTTTCTACACTGGATAAACAAAGATCACTGCTAGGACACATTGAAATAAGTTGTTTTCTATGTTCCCCACAATCACACCGCAATGGTAATGTGATGCGCGGTGTGTTGTAGTGTGGAGAGTGCATAGAGTGTGCATGTCGGTGCACAACGCACAATGTGACACTTCAAATAAAGTAAAAATGTTTTATTAAAAAAAAGCAAGCATCACACAGCTCCCTGCTGGGGCCAGCACTGCAGTAGCTTGCACGGTAAAAAGCAGTACAAGCGTGCAGGCTAGTGTGAACCTAGCCTTAGACTTAATTCACAAAGCTTTACCACAAGGCAGTCATAAGGATCTTTATTATAGCCATGTGACTTTCATTTTAAATTTATTATTGGATCCATTCACTCACTGGATAAAAATGACATTAACTTTTTAGAAAATAAAGATTTTTAGCTTGATGTGATATTCATCTTGAATTGTCTCTGCATTTTCTTTTAAGCTATATCCTAAAGCAAACACTAGATGGAGCCCTTAAACCACACATTTTCATTATTAAAGCCAATCTGCATGTTTATAAGACATTTAAAACTCTAGCGAAATGTAGTGAAATCTAATGATATATTCAAACCTGCAAATGTACCAGCATTGGGATTGGATCCAAGAACCCCAGTGGGGTTCCCACGATTAGCTTTGCGAGGAAGCCCCTTGAAAGCAATTAAATGCGAGTGGCCAGGATCGTAACTAGAACCTTCAGGGCCCCGGTGCAAGAAACCATGAAGGGCCCCTTGGATCCCTGGCTGCCCCTTCCCTTCAAGCCTGGGGCTCTTCCACTGATCCTGGGGCCCTTTACTTTCATTGCGGGGCCCTTTATTATGGTTCCGCAGCGGGACCCTTTCACAAGTTCTGCAGTGGGCCCCCTTCCTGCCATCTTAAGGCCTCCCCACAGTGGTGGAATGCCAGGGCCCGGTTGCAAGTGTGACCTTTGCGATCCTGGAAGTTCACCCACTGGTGTCAGTAGTTTTTATTTTTTGTTATTTTAATTGTATTATTTTTTATCATTTCATTATTTTTTTTTTACAATGTCACTGACTATGACTCTGTCCATTCAGAAAAGGAAGGAGCTGGTAAATTACATATTTATCGACCTCTCCCTGGTTCTCTATTGTGACACATCCCCTGCAGCAGCCGGCAGGAAAGGAAAGGGAGCACAGTGGGGGGACGGGGTAGACTGGATAGGAGGAGTGGCGGGGGCAGCATACAGAGGAACCAATCTCCTCCGTTTTCCTCCTGCAGCTACAGGAGGAAAAAGGAGGACAGTTATTTCTCTACATGCCGCCCCTCCTATCCAGGTGTACAGGGGAGCCGCACAGGCCCCCTGAAGCATGGGGCCCAGTTGCAGTTGCAACCCCTGTAGTTACACCCCTGCGAGTGGCCGTGATTAGCTGCGGGAGCCGACAGAATCCCATTGCTTTCAGTGGGGCTGCCTCTCACAGCTAATCACAGGAACTCCCAATGGGTTTCTTGCATCTAATAGTGGTATGGGTTGTCATATGAGGGACAGTCCGAACTGTAAATAGGGGCTTGGCGGCACACTTTTATTGAAAACCAAAAGAAAAGTTCAATACCTCGGTTGCCCTTGCAGGGGATTTCAGTTTCACAAAGCAAAACGTAAAAGAAAATGCCACATCACCTGGCTGTCTTTCCAGCAGCCCAGCTGATCTTGTTTCTGGTCTCGTAGACCTGGCTCCCTGAGCCTTTAATTACCATTCCTTACCTCTCGGGAGGTGTTCTGCTGACACCAAGCTCTTTCACTCTCTTGCAACCTTTAGAGTGTCCAGTCCCCTGGACTCACTAGTTGCCTGGGCTCTCTCAGTCCTGCAGACTCGCTCAGCTGTCCCATCTCTCCCAGTCCTGCAGGTAAGGAATGTCTCCCACATGGAGTTGTGTCTCCCGAGTGGAGCACCTCTGTTTCCTGGCAGGAACACACATCTCTCCTGGCTGGAGCATGCAGCTCTCTCCTCATAGGACCCCTGAGCTGTACTTCGGCTTTGCTTATAACAAGCATGCACACCTGCACACTCACATAGCCCGCAGGTCTCCAGGAAGACCTGGACACAGAATTGAAGGCTTCGTTCCACCCAATACACTCTGAAGCCTCCAAACCCGGAGAAAACTAAGACCTCAGTCTTCTCTATAAAGACACAACACTCTGGAGATTTGTACTCTGCCTTGGGGTGATTCCAGTGTGTCTTTTTTCTATACTCACACCAAGGCAAAGCAGGGCCTTCTTTATTATTGATTGGACCCTGGGCAAACATTTTCCTGGGCCCTCCCGAATTCACTTATCGACTATTTGCAGGCAGTGCAGTCTGAAGGGGCAGCTGCTTTGGGCCCCACAACAATGACTGGACCCGGGGTAGCTGCCCCTTTTGCCCTACGTTAGAGAGCAGCCCTGAGGCAAGGCCTAGCACTGTCACTGGGTGCATTTTCAGGTGTGAATGCATCCTAAATAGTTCAATTGGACCAAACTATTTACTTCACTAACAGATGGAATGGCTGTGTGCGCAGTATTAACTGAATTTAGCCTACATACAGCCAGCTACATACAAAATACAGTGCAGTGTTCCAGCAGTGGGATGAAAACTTCCTGTCTCACTCCTGGAACAAAATCAAGTTGGGCTGAGAAGCATTCACCATTTAACAGGGAGCTTTGTATTCTGGGAATTAATACAAAGCTTCCTCTGAGTGGCTGAGTTGAAGAGAGGGTGGATGATGTCACAAACTGACCTCGGACTCAGTCATTCAGAGGAAGCATTGTATTAATTACTTGAATACAAAGCTACCTGTGAATGGCTGAGCACTGTTAAACCCGACTTGATTTTGTTCTTGGAGTGGGACAGGAAGTTTGCGTCTCACTGCCGAAACAGAGCTGTATACTACAGAGCTGTATACTGTATTTAGCTGAGGCTACATACAGCTTATACAGCGCTAAGAGCTGCTGCATGTCTTGATGAAGTAAATAGTTTGTTTGGACCAGCTTGGTCTAAATGAACTATTTAAACTTCACTAAAAGCTAAAGATCATCTTTAAATAGTTTGTATGGGCCAAGCTGGTCCAAACTAACTCTTACCTTCACCACTAAATGCGCCTGCATCAGCTACATAGAATAAACAGCACTATGTTCTATCAGTGGGAAGAGAACTGCTGGAATTGAAGATCATGATGATCATCCGTTCGCCTCTCCACCTCAGCCAAAATAGAGGAAGCTTCATTCATTCATAGAATGATAAGGACCCTGTGAATGGCTAAGCAGCACTCAGCCTGACTGGAATGTGACCAGGTTTCATGTTATACCCTAAATATGGGCACGCCCCTACTATGTTTTCCGGGATCTGCCCTAACACCTGTGGGCCCGAGAATCCCATTGCGGTGCCAATGGGTGGAGGGGAGAGAGTCTAGCATAAGTATGTTTGCTGAGCTTCCATACCAAGTGAGAACCTGGGGCAGCATGTATTACATCACTTTCGGCTGCTGTGGCAGGGGAAGAAGCTAAATTGCTCCACTCTCCACTGGAGGGCAGGTGAGACATCAGGGGTCTTAAAGACCCCTACTGTCTGATTAAAGAGAACTTGTCATAACAAAATATTATCACATAGGGGGCTTTTGTTTCCCTATATGGTAAAAAATAAAACGCAAAGTAAAAAGCTCCACCCAGGCACCTAACCCCCCCCCCCCAAAAAAAAAAAACCTTGAGCCCCCCTCACCACCCTCACATACATGGACATGTAAATGGTCGCCTCCATACGAAAATGTAATTTATGCTACATGTGTTATGTATCACCATGCACACTTGAGTGGGAGCAATAATTCTAGGTTATTACTTATAGTTTATACCATTACTTATAGTTAACTCTAAACTGATGACCTGTAGAGCCTTTTCATTTTGCCTGGAAAATACAGAGTACTGTAGTTTGACACCATTTTACAGCAGCACGCAATTTTAGGGCTTGAATTTGAAATTGTAGGACTACTTACTTGGACCAACCTCATCTTTTAAACATTACCAAAACATTGGGTAATATATTATGTTTGTGTGCCCTAAAACTAACTTTAGTGTATTTTTTTTTTACTGAAATGTCACGTTTGATAAACCATTGTGCTAATAATTAGCTTGTGCTTTGTAACTACCACCACTACCAACATTTTATTCTCCAGGGTCTTTCAGGGGTTTTAAGTAATCTTCAGGTTTTTATTGACTTTTAAACATGTGCAAAAAAAACAAAACAAAGCAAAACCGCCCCAAATGTATAAGCGTCTCTGGCAGCATAAGGGTTAATCCATGCACTTGTAATGTTAGATGAGGAGTTGCATTCTTCAAAACAGTGACAAGACCGTTGAGATGCTCACTAGAACTGTATGAGTTCCCACAAGAAGACAGGATGTACAGTAAATGTAAAACACTCTTGTACGTATATCTGTGCATTGTGTTGGCTTCCAGCATGGATGTCCCTTCACCACCGCCCAAGCCTGAAAGTTCACCGAGCAAGCTGGCGACTTTAGTAAATAGGGCAGACTGAGAATTTCAGCTTTTGCCATGCATTGGGAATCTGGTAATCTGTCAGAGCTGTTTAGCTGCTCTCTGACAGGTTGTCCTATTTATGTGTCATCACGTGTACTTTTAACAAATTCGGGGCTTGTCTACAAGTAACCTGGAAAGGGGGGCTGAAGTACAAGCAGGCGCCAAAGAAGGTTAAATATTATTAACAAATAAAGAAAGCCACATACTTTTCATGGAATGCGAGGAAGAGGAGGAAGGACAGAGGCTGTTTAACTGTTTGCATTCCTAATAGGAATTGATGTAGGAAAAGCGTGCCATCAGGAAAATTTTGATTTTTTTTTCTTTTTTTAAGAGACCCTGCCACCAAAAACTACAGGTAAAAGTACAGAAAATGCAAGTGTTAAAAATGCTTACAAATGCAACATTATTCCTCTCCATAAGTAATTTTTTAATGAATTGCGCTTTTGAACTTGCTTGCAAGTTTTACTTCTTCAGGAAGAGTCTAATTCCCCAGCATAGTCCCTTTGTGCATATCATAACCCTATCCTCTTCTGGGGGTGTTAAATGACTCTCTTTGCTGGCCCAGCTCCTTTGCCCCACCCCTCACCCTATAAGCTTTTATGTAGCTGCCAAGGGAACTAAGGGAATACAATAGACTGTCACTTGAGTGAAAGCTCTGGGGTCGATTTATTAAAACTGGAAAGTGCAAAATTTGGTACAGCTTTGCATAGAAACCAATCAGCTTTCAGTTTTTATTGTCAAAGCTTAACTGAACAAGCTGAAGTTAGAAGCTGACTGAAGTTTCTGTAGTAGCTTTGAATATAAGATAAACACCTCCAAAAACAAATTCTGGTTTCAAAATTTGGTAGTAAACATTTCATTATGATGGAGTTAAATACTGTTGACAACTATGGAAGAGTACCATCATAATTAAGGTGTGCTGAGAAAAGCATAAATTAAAGCTGAACTCCAGTTAAAAAAATAATTTCTCTAAAGTAACAAAGGATATACATTGACTTTGCTTGCAAAAAATGCTTTTACAAACATATTACATTGTAAAAGTAGTGGTGCCATCACAGAGCTTGTATAGAGCTGTATAAGGGACCCAGCAGGCCCCACCCACTGCAGGCTGCCTGCAGAAAACTACAGGGGGGGGGGGGGCGGATACAAGACCAGTCACCCTGCATAAGGAGAATGAGCAGAAGTGACTGGTCTTTATTACAGGAAACCTCTACACAAGGTATACAATACACTGTATAAGAGCTAATAAAATATTTTTATTGATTAGGTTTACATATACTGTACTTTAACACATTATGCTTACCACCTATTGTCCTATCCAGAGATATCTGTTGAAGTTCTCTTTTTTTTTTTTTTTTCTTTTTTATTTGGGAAAAACTGTTGCTAGGTGTTGAGTAGAAATCTTACATTCATAGAATTTATCACATCCAAGGAAAACTCTAACATGGTTAGTGTTATTATCAGTTAAAGTGTATATTTGCCCAAAGGTTTTTTTTTTTTCTAAGTTTTCAGATAATGTGGAAAGGGTAGAACTCCTGTCCCGTTTTTACTGCTTTAAAAAGTGAGTTCATGGCACGGAACCCCTGTTTAATTGAATAATAATTTGGTATTGTTGTTCGCTATAGAGTATAGGAATAATGGGATGGCAGCTTCTGCAAACCAAAGGATTTCCACGATCAATTGGGGCTGAGATGAGGATGGGTAAGTCTAGAATTGAAGTGCCACACCATAATATTCGAGAACAGATATAAGTGTCTTCCAAAAACAAATTGTTTACAAAAGACAACGTGTTTTGGGGGCACAATATCCATCAGCAGCTGGTTCAAGCAGCCTTTGAACCAGCTGCTGATAGGTGCGTGCCTATATTGGAGGGGAGTTTATGTCTCAGTTGGACCCTGTAGTAGGTTTTTGCCACCGTCCCAGAAGATTCTAAAATTGGGTCATCCCATCTTTAATATGTAATCTGTTGTTATTATTATTATTATCAATAAATTTTCTTCTTTTTCAACGTTATTTTCTAACCTACTCTTGCCCTTAAAGTCCCCTTACCTGGGTTTGAGGCACCCACATCCACCACAATGATAGGTGCTGTGCCAACTCATCCACTGTTAAAAACATCCCAGTATTCTTTGAGCCCGCGTACATTGTAAGGCAGTTATCAAGCAAATTAGTGACAATTTAGTGACAATTATTCACAAATCACAGACAAGCGTCTGCGATAGGTTTACAGACACATGCGTTTGTATTTTTGGCAAGCCAGGTTTTACAGTTTGCAAAGTTCTGAGACAGATGTATTACCAAAGATGAAACAGATTTTCACTTGCATGAATAAAGTAGTATTAGGGGGGCCGTTTTAGGACTAGTTAGGTTTATCTCAGAATTCCACTGGAAGAAGTGATCAGGGTCAGGTTGCATTCAGTGGCAGTGTCACTTTAGAGCAGCAAAAAGAGGAATTTATGACTCAGGCTGTAACCTTGTATTAAATCTGTCTCAAGGTGCATCTCACTGCTCCTGTATAGTATTGCTTTCCTATGCAACAGAATTGATAAATTTCCCCTATTGTTTCTTTAAAGTGGAACTACACTGCATCTGAGCACCAAAAACAAAAAACGCTATTTAATTAATTTTGTATTGAAAAATTGGCTTGGGTGAAGACACCGCTGGATTAGTGGATAGGTAAGTGTCTTAATGTTAAAAGTCAGCAGCTACAGTATTTGTAACGGCTGACTTTAAATTTTTTCTGAAGGAGCCTGGAGCTCCGCTTTAACTAACCTTGCACTATGCAATAAAAATGGAGATATATCATTACAATATACAGTCTCAGTATATAAATATATGCAAACCATGAATCCCTGTTTCTATGCAAAAGTTTACTAGGAATATGCAAGAGTATATAGGAGTGTGTAGAGGGTTCATTCAGTACTTTCAGTGTTAACTTTAGTACCTTATGTTTTTTATATGTAAGCAATTTGGATTTTAACACAGTCATATCTCCATTTCTAAAGCATGGTGCAGGCCAGTGACCAGACTTGATTCTGTTTGATCTCCTCCAACTGTGTCTGTCTGCCCATTTTGACAATAGATGACCACTAAAGTTTGCAAACGGTGAATATTTGGTATTTTGTACAGTAGAGTAGGTACTGGCCACAGAGGGTATCACTTTGGCACAGTTTGCCAGCTTGAACATGTATTGCAATATACGTAAAAAAAGAATCCCTGTTTCTTTTTTTTTTTGCAAAAGTTTGCCTGAAATATATATAGGCGTTTAGCAGTGTGCAGAAGCAAGTCAGAATTTTAAGCGTGATGGAGATCTCGAATCCCTATGTCTCAAACAATATTTTGCCCTTACTCCATGAACCTTGTGTGTTGCCCTCGCTCCATGTATACCTTATCTCCATTCTCTAAGTGGGCATCTTTAAGACTGAGGTGGACATTTAGATGAAATACTCCATTTCCAGGACGTTCCTTCACTTTGGCCACCAGACACAGACCAGTGGTTCAAGTGTAACTAAGGGCAAAACTTTCTTTTTATTAGCAATAGATTGTTATAACCCTTGTCAATTTTTTGCTATCTGTGTCCCATTGGCAGAATTTCCCTTCACTTTCTGTCTTGTAGCCAAAACCAAAAGTGAGTGGAATTCCCTCCAAAGTGAGGGTATCTTGGTGTGTCTCCAGGGTCATCAGAACTAGTGTCCCCAATGGAAGATTTTTCCTCTGTAAGCGTTCAGATATCAGCCCATAATGTGGGATTTTCTTTTACTTTCACTTTCAATATCAACAGTAAACAGGACAAATAGAGAGGGTGAATCTCCCTAACGGGGCACTGACAGCAATGAAGATTGACAGGTGTTCTAATCTCTCTGCACCCTATCCAAAACTAAAAAGAAATCGTCTGTAGTTAGACTTTCAGTTTATGTATCCATCAGGGCTCTGCCAAGGGGTAGGCACAAAAAGGGCAGAACCTGCGAGGTATACCACTGAGGTGGTTTACAGTTCATAGGGTGAAGGGGTGCACATTGGCCTTTCACCTAGGGTGCTGAAAGACCTTATTCCATCACTGATATTCATTATATTTAGTAAGTGAATAATGCACATAGGATCTCTACATATTAGACAGTTGTGTTGATGACACACCATTCATTTATTATGGGTGTTTACACTGACAATTACACACCATCTCACATATTGTACATTCACATCAGTCCCTACCATCAAGGGGCTTAGGCCAATATACCTATAAACACATCTTTGGAGTATGGGAGGAAACCCATACAAGCACAGACAGAACACAAAAACTATGTGTAGTTAGTGTTCTGGTTGGGGGTTTGAACCAAGGACCCTAGCACCAAAAAGTAGAAGCACTAACTACTATGCCATTGTGGAGGGTTGTGGTGTGTTGTGTAGGTGTGTTCTTGTGTGCACGAATGTGTAAATGGGTCCTTAGATTCTTGATATAAAGGCAAAATAGGATGAACCTTTTAATACTTTGCTAAATTATCAAACGATGCTCTGTACTCAGCTGCTGACAATTTTCTCCAAGTGGACTGATACAGTACCTCTCCGGCTTTTAAGGGTTAAGGCACAACTGACCTCTGCCAGAACATTCAAAACTAGAAGCGATATCTTAATTTATGTACCGAATTCAACCAAAACCATATTAATGCCACTTTCCTATATTTCACCTATGTACCTCTAGGTGTCTCTTTTGCACCTCCTTTCTTCATCAAGCTGGGCTAAAAATCACATATCGAGTTCTGTGCACCTTCTTTTTCTTCTTCTTCTTGTTATTAATAATATTATCATTATCATAGCCTGCATTTGAATGTTGTAAATAACAGGCCTGTGCCTTTAATTAGGAATAGGAGATGAGAACAAGGTTCACAACCGGATCAATTTTGCATAATGTATATTTACTATTTTGTTGTCTGGAACCCACAGGAGCAGAAAATTGTCTTCATTTCCTTCTAATAGATTTTGCCAATAGATTTTATTTAGATTTAAAGAAATGTTATATCCAAAAATCAAGCATAGGGAAAATGATTTTAACCTGGCCTGTTTATGACTGAATATTATGATTTCCCATTTAAAGTCCTCTTTAATATTAGATGATCATCACTAGTCATCATGTGCTTCAGCCTACTTCACGCCTTGAGACCTTGGCAGACACCCTGGCTGATCGATATCAGGGGAAAAGTCAGTAAGAGCCTTTGTCAACAAGCTTTGAGCTTGCAATGATGTAATCAGTTTGACATCACCTTGGGACGCTTCTGAGATCATTCAGAATTCATTGACAAGTTAATTTGACCTGCAGTTGATCGCCATCTGACCTGCATTAGACCCGCTTCAAGCATTTTGCATTCCCATAGACTTTTGTAGTTCTGGTTCAGGGGGCCACTTTGATGTCAGCAGGACTGCACTGCATCTGTTAGGCAAATGCTTGTATCTCCTAAAAGCTCATTGTACCCTAACATCCAACTAAAATTGCCTCAATTTAACCTTCCCCATTTATCCAAATATCTGAAATGGTGACATTTGTGGAAATCTCCAGGCTTAATAAACAAAGCTTATTGAGCCTTACTAAGCATATATGGTTGCCTCCAAATAAATATATACAATCATTGCAAAGTATAGTTATAAAAAAGTGTAAACATGGTAACTTCATGAACTCACATCAGTTAGACTGGATTATTTTAATGTTTTTTTTTTTTAAAGGGTAGTGATAAAGTTGGTGATGAAATGTGAATACCTTATGTAATTTAATGTGTTTTAGTGAAAACATTTTTGGTTCCTTTTGGCCTCAATTGCCATAATATTTTTGGTAATCAGCAAGGCTTATTTTAGTTCGGTCTTAGGTATACTTTTCTGTCTAATAGGTATATGTTACAAAAAAATTACTAAAAAAATTAGAACATCATCAAACAGTTAACCGATTGCCAATCGCTGCACGACTATTTACTGCGGCGGTCAGCCCCTCACAGGCAAAGTGACGTAGGACTACGTCGCTAGCCTGTAAGGCTCTAGGGAGCGAGCGCGCGCCCCCGATGGCGCGCTCCCGCTCGGTCACGGACGCCCCTGCGCGTGTACACAGCGGACCCGATGTCCGCCGGTCACTTGCGATCGTCCGTTACACTGGGAGAAAGGCATGCGGCTAATGTAAACAAAACCTCCTGTCATTCTTCCCTGTGTAAGAATGGAGATCAAACGGTTCTGCTATGTAGGACCGTTGATCTCTGTTCTTGCACATCAAGCCACATCCAATCACAGTTAGAGTCACGCCCCTAGGGACACACTTAACCCCTCCCTCTCAAAAAAAGTTAACCCCTTCACTGCCAGTGTCATTTTTACAGTAACAGTGCATATGTATAGCACTGATTACTGTAGTAATGTCACCGGTAACCCCAAAAGTGTCAAAAATGTCAGTCAAGGGTCCGATCTGTCTGCCGCAATGTTGCAGTCCCGCAAAAAAATCGCAGATCGCCGCCATTACTCGTTAAAAAAAAAAAACAACAAAAATGACAAAAATCTTATCCTTAGTTAGTAAACGCAATAACTTTTTGCGCAAATCAATACCACCCAAAGAAAGCTCTGTTTGTGGGAAAAAAAGGACGTCAAATTAGTTTAGGTACAGCGTCGCACGACCGCGCAATTGTCCGTTAAAGTCACACAGTGCCGAATCGCAAAATAGGCCCTGGTCAGGAAGGGGGTAAAATCTTCCGGGGCTTAAGTGGTTAAATATGTGAGTTTCAGTTTTTAAATTGAATTACTGAAATAAAGAAACTTTTTGATTATATTCAAATTTTTTGAGATACACCTTTTAAGTGTTTTTTTTTATAAAGCATAACAGGTACAATAACCCCTTGGCACCAGCGCCTCCTGTCCCTTTAAGGGGTTTCGTTTGTCGGGAGGAGGGTTTATGGTTATGTGACCGCCCTGATTGGCTGTCACACGATTGGAAAGCTCCCGATCGTAAATAGCAATCGGTCAAATTTTTCAAGACAACTGACACAATTCGAGACTATGTGTTTTAGGGGAAACTCGGTAGAGAAACCGACATCTAAATTGTATGATTGGATACAAACGCATGGCTTGGAGCTAGGCTCCAAATATAGAAAGGAGTGGGAATCAGCGTTACAAACAACATTTGCTGACACCCAGTGGTCTACCACTTGTACTAAAGCGCACCAATGCTCGATCAGCTCTAATATCCAGGAGACGGCATACAAAATTTTGACTATTTGGTATTATACGCCCGTTAAGCTACATGCGTGGTTTCCAGGAATATCAGATGTCTGCTGGAGGTGCGGCGAGGCTAAGGGTACGATGGTATATATATGGTGGAGTTGTGTCAATATACAAAAATTCTGGAAAGATTTGTTGAGTCAGATTCAATTTATCACTAACACTACGGTTAATTTACCCCTGAGTGCTGTCTTCTGAATATAACGAACTGGTCATTGAGCAAGTATAAGAAGTCGTTGGTGAGGCACCTGTTGAATGCCGCTAAATCCATTATTCCTAAGCATTGGAAGTCAACTAAAACACCTACATTGAGGGAGTGGGTGGGAGCTGTGAATTCAATTCATGATCTTGAGGTTTTAAAAAGCTATGGGAACCGTGTTTTCATTTTAGGTCTTTGGATATATATAAGAGCTTACAGGATGGTGAAGCAGATTTGGCCTTGTAGGGGTTTGTTGTTTTTTTTTTTAGTTTTGTCTGATTTAAATATGATTTAGAATTATTTATGTGAAACTGTAGGTGTATTGTGAGCTTTTTCTTTTTGTGTATTGACTAATAATAAATACATTTCAAATGCAAAAAAAAAAAAATAGCGATCAGGAGCTTCCCGTTAGCTACTGCTAACTGTGCTGGGAGTGTGCAGGGTGCATGCTCTCAGCACAGCCATATTTCCATTCTGGTAAACAAATATGCGGCCGCTCGGTGCTTATGCCCATCAGCCGAGAGGCCACATATTTGCGTTCTGTCGGCGCCAAGAGGTTAATCAAAGTGCCATACATAATATTATTTCAAATTGTGGTCATCAGTTAAGACAATAGGGAAATGCATTGCTTTAGCTTTGTTATAAAATTTATTTGGAATGAACTTTGAGTTCCAATGACATTCCAGTACAACTCCCCCAGCACTGCCAAATATGCCAAACATGATTCCCATTATGCGCAACAGCACTATAACAGTACCTATGAAGTCAGCACCACCTTTTTAGAATCTTTGGGTGATGGGAAATAACTTTTTTGGTATATTTTTGTCCTTTTTCAGTCTTGTGTTTATGGATGTTTGTGTTTTTTCTTTCATCCTACTGTGTGAAGCAATTTGGAAGAACTTGGAATGAAATTATTGATTTTTCTAAGGGAACCTATTAGGGCAGTGTTCACTTTTCTGTTCTATTTTCTGTGGGTTTGAAATAAAGCAATAGTTATGTCCAAATTGCAGTGGTTGGTTCAAATCCAAACAATTTTATTAGAGCCATTAGAAACTGTGCATAAACTGAGACAGGGCCATTCTCTATGGGCTCTTTCACACTTGCATTACATTTTCAAGCAGCCTAAAAGCGCATTAACGCACCTATAGCGTTAATGTGCATTTAGGATGTATTGTAAAGATGTTCATATTGCGTCATGCTTCTCAAATGCCCTGTGCGTTTTCTTTTTTAACCAGTTGCTGACTGCCCACCATATTATTACTGCGGCAGGGCGGCTCGGCTGCGCAAAATCACGTAGTACTACGTGATTTTGTGCACGAGGTCTCGGTGGCGCTAGCATGCCGCCAAAGCCACGCTCCCGCTGTGTTTAGACACAACGGGAGGCGAGCCGCAGAAGGAGCAGCGGTGATTGCTGCCTTCTGCCCGCGATCGTCAGATAAACTGACAGAAGACCCGCCTGCTTATGTAAACAAAGCAGGCATGCCTTCTCTGAGACAGGCAGGGAGAGATCAGGAGTTTCAGCTAAGCTGAAACTTCGATCTCTCTGTGCCTGTCACAGAACCCCCCCCCCCCCCCCCAGTTAGTAAGCATACTTAGGCATACATTAACCCCTTTGATCACCCCCAGTGTTAACCCCTTCCCTGCCAGTGTCATTTATAAATTAACAGTGCATAATGTTTAGCACTGATTACTGTATTAATGTCACTGGTCCCCAAAAAGTGTCAAAAATGTCAGTTATGGGTCCGATCTGTCCGCCACAATGTCGCAGTCACGCTAAAAAACGCTGATCGCCGCCATTACTAATAAAAACAAAAAAATAAATAAAAAGTCCAAAAATCTATCCCGTAGTTTGTAAACGCTATAAATTTTGAACAAACCAATTAAAATACGCTTTTTGGGATTTTTTTTTTTTTTTACCAAAAATATGTAGCAGAATACAAATCGGCCTAAACTGATAAAATCTAATTTTTAATTTTTTTTTTTATTGGGAACGTTTTATAGCAGAAAGTAAAAAAATATGGCGTTTTTTCCAAAATCGTCGCTCTTTTTTTGTTTATAGCGCAAAATCTAAAAACGGCAGAGGTGATCAAATACCACCAAAAGAAAGCTCTATTTGTGAGGAAAAAAAGGACATCAATTGTATTTGGGTACAGCGTCGCACGAGCACGCAATTTTTCAGTAGATTAACGCAGTGCCGAATCACAAAAAATGGCCTGGTCATTAAGGAGGTAAAACTTTCCGGGGCTGAAGTGGTTAAAGGCTAAAATGGGAAATAATTATTTTGAAACTGCACTGTAAATGCACTTTAAATGCCATAGGCGCATTTACAGTGTGTTTAAGGTGCGGTTGTGGTACGATTCAATAGAGGTGAATGAAGGCAGTTGCAAAGCTTTAACCCCTGCCAAATTCAACAAGCAGCTTTATTTTTGACTTGTAGCAGTGCAAAGCAATGCTAACACTGCAGTGTGAACACCTCCATCTGCTCCCTATTGTAATCATTTTGAGTGGCATTGATAGCCATTTGGAAAGGATTGAAAACTTCATCCGGCTACCTCTGTGAAAGAGCCCTATGTTGTTGATTTACTTAAACTGGAGAGTGCAAAATCTGGGCAGCTGTGCATGGTAGCCAATCAGCTTCTAACTTCAGCTTGTTCAATAAGGCTTTGACCATAAGCCCCTGCTCACACCGGGCCGATTTGACATGCGATTTGACATGCCAAATCGAGCTTATTGATGGCAATGGCACTGCCTGAATCTGTGCGACGCTGACTTTGCGGCACCACACCAATTCCCAAAAGTAGTTACTGCACTACTTTTGGGGACTTCGGGGGCATTTTCAATAGACATCTGTGCAGGAACCTGCACAGATGTCTGTCAAATCGCCCCTGAACTCGCACTGACATGCAGGTTTGAAATCGCGTGAGTTTAGCTGAACTTGCACGATTTCAAACACGCCCTCAGTGTAAACGAGGGCTAAAACCTGGAAGCTGATTGGTTTTTCTGCAGAGCTGCTCCAGATTTTGCACACTACAGTTTTAGTAAATCAACCCCTATGTGTCTTCACATTTAGACTGTAAGGATTATATTTTATAAAACAGTCCAGATTCTAGCCCAGAAGATCTAATATGCTGCAGTATAAATGCTGCCAGAAGAATATATAAATGAAAACCATAAATGGAAGATGTTTCTAAAGAAATTTTTTAAGATTGTCAGCTTCAAATATTTGAGCACTAGCAATAAAGATGATAACGGAACAATAAAAATGAATGTTTGCTTGACTCTGACCACAAAGTGTTATTGTGGTCTCATAAATCATATGAAATTCAAGCATTTGTCTAGGAAATTACAGAACTTTTGCTATAAAAACTGATAATACTTACATAAAGAGCTAAAAACTAAGTGCTCACAAAACAAACTAAAGTACAGCTTTGCCACTTTAAACAAAATAAAATAATCAAAGCAGTGTTAAAATAAATATTGTGAAAAAAATAAATAAATATACATTAACCAATTTATCAATCAATACAAATAAAGTGCAAGGAAGTGCAATCCATAAAATAATATGGAAATATGTAAATTACATAATAATTAAATAATAACCTTATAAACCAAACAAAAGTACAATAAATAAAAATGAAAATGAAAAAGTTCATAAAGGTGGTCCACCACATATACCACCTAATATGGTGCAAAAAAGATTGCAAACAAGTCCTTTCGGGAATCTCTTTCTCTTATCTAGATGTCTTCCACTCTGCAGTGAAAAATAAGTGCTCCCACCACCAATCACCAATATAAAAGCCTCTTACCAAAATGCCTGGACCATTAACTTAATGAATGGTCAAAAGCGCATGAATGATCCCTCACATACAGTCTCCCGGTTCAATCCGACCATTACTGCATTGATCACCTCCGCTGCCACAGCAAATAGAGGCCAGTGGAATAAAATGCAATAAAAAATCTCATCATGAAATAGTAAAGCATTTACTTTATTGAAAAATTGCCAATAGTGAAATCCACAATGATAAATAAAAAATTTAAAACACCAGGAACGCAGCAAGAATCCTATATGACAGGCAGTATGGACACCGCCAGACTGCAGCCTGCGAACGTGCGTGATGATGTCGAGCGGGAAGCCACAGCCAATGCGTTTAGTCAGAAATTACATCATCGGGGGAGAATGTCCTCTGAAAAATTTTTTTTTCCTGTGAAAAGAACTTAGGTTTTTTTTAGCCCAGTGTGCATGGAGCCTTAAGATTAATTTCTCCACAATGCCTATAGTTACAGCGGTAAAAAAGCTTACTTTGATGGTTGTTAAAGAGGAGCTCCAGTCTCCTCTTCAAAATATTTAAAGTCAGCAGCACTTACCTGTGCAGGGATTTAGCGATGTCCACAACCGAGGCAATTCTTCAATCGACTTTGGGCACAGGCGCCAGTATTTTAGGTTTCTTACTGCGCATGCATGAGCCAAGCTTTATGAATGGTCCTGCAGCCTTCTGGAGCCTGTGTGTGTCTGAGAAGGCTGCGGGGGGAAGGAGGAGGGGCTAAACATCCTTGTAGATCGCTGAAACGATCTGAACCAGTAAGGGGGAGCGGGTACCTGTCAAAACAAGCAGAACTTCTCTTTTTGGGTGAAGTTCTGCTTTAAGAATATGTAGATACTTTGATGTCTCCCATTTCTGATATCAATCTTTGCATTAAACAGATGTAAGGTGGATGATTTGCAGAGAAAAACAATGTACATATCTATAGTTGTAGTTAGTTCCAACTGTGATTGAATATTTATCCGCATATAGCTGGGTAACCAGGGACCTGTAACTATGGACCTCTAGTGGTTTTTCAATCTTTTTAGCTTACTTTTCTCAAAAACCTACAAACATGAGCTGTATACAGGCATCCATTCAACCTGGACATACCATGAACACAGGTCTTCATGGCATCAAAGTGGCCACTTCATTCATAGTTTATTGAAACAAAAAGTGGTGTTGACGTTATCACATCAGCAACGCACTTTGCATTTACCAGGGGATTGTTTGGGGCAGAGGAGAGAGCAAAGGCAGAAGATCCTGTACATCACATGCCTGGCTTGAATACATCAGAAAAAGTAAAGCATACAAAAAATATATACAGTATATAAAACATAACATACAGAAAAGGGGGCCTGCAGGATGGTGGGGGATTAAAGCCCAGAGTTGGTCTTTAAGGTATGAGTAAATGGCGAATACTTAATTTCTCCATACATTAGCAAACCTAGTTAGTTTGTACAGTGCAGACACTTTGCTTTCCTCCGGTATTTATATGTTTCCTTATTTGTTGCAGAGGTTCTACCAATACTCTCCAACATTTTTGGAATACTGCCAAAATATGACCTATAAACATCTAGAAAAGACACACATTGACACGCAAGGACACAGATGTGAATGGGGCACATAAGAGAGAGGCGATGTGATTTCATTGCCTCTGTTGTGAAATTTGAAGATGCACTTCTCCACAATACCTGTAGTTACAGTGGTGAACAAAGGTGTGTTTTAATGCCTGTTAAGAATATGTAGATTCTTTGACGTCTCTGACAACTGATAAACATCTTTGTCTTAAACAGATGTGCTTATAATTTGCAGAGAACTATGAGCAAACTCTTTGCAGCAGTTGGTGACAGCTATAGATGATTACATGTGTATTCCTCCAGTCTTTATTTGTTATTTTCTTTGTTGCAGAGGTTCTACCAATATGCACATACCGGTGGAATATTGGCAAAACATGACATTCCTAAATGATAGAAAAAGACCAGACGGGCAAGTGGAATGAAAACATTACATGAACCCTGTTCTGTCATGACACACTTTTTAAGGTAATAACTTTATTTGTATAGCTTATTATATAAGATTTGTAATTTTAAAAGATCAGACAATTTATATAAAAGTACCAACAGACATTAGGTGATGATCTGCCATTACTGCCAGATGACCTAAACCCTCAGGCGATATCGGCTGGTTCAATAGAAACCGGCTGACATTCAGCCCTTGTGTACAGCAGTTGGTCCGACAGAAGCTGAAGGAGCATGACTGAAGTACAGTATAGAATCTCCCCCTGAGCTCTTCATTTTTCTTTTCGTTCAGTCTTCTGGGTTGAATGAAAACAAAAACAGTGTGTACTAGGCTTTAGTCTTCCAATAAACCAAGTCGTTTTCTTGATTTTGGGCATGCCATAAGCTGGCATTTCTGTACTAGAAGGTAAAGGGTTCCACGGTCCTTCACTTTGCTCCACAGAAGAGCAATGGGTCCATTGGAATTGTTGGGGGACAGGTTCTTAGTGTTAGGATGGACAAATATCTCCTACTATATCAAAAAAATACAATCAGCGCAACCACTCATAAAACCTGTGATATACTTCTTAATCTGTGAGAATATTCAATCCTAAATGCAAAAATGTATGAACTTCAGTTGCAAGTTGGACAATTCTTAGTGATTTCACCACACCAAAGAAACTATTATAACACATTCTATATAGTGCAGCGCAATTAGATCAGTGCATTAAACACCACCCTCCTTCAATTACTTATTGTGAAAAATCATAAAATCCAAAATACAGTAAAAATCATATAATAAGTCCTCTCAAACGTATAATAAAGTCCATTAATAATCGTGCTCCTCCGCCGAAAAGTGACAAATAAACAGATGATCCAGCTTAATTCTTTCAGCGTGCCACCACCACCAGGTGAAAAACCTGCTCACCTCACATATAAATAATTTAGGCTTCTCGCTCCAAACTCCTGCATTGGAGATGGACATCTCTCCTCTCCTATATGGATCACAATCTCTCCATGCACTTTTTTCAATCCTGTCAGCTGGCTCACCAATCCTCACTAGCAACAGTGACAGCGTTACATCAAGGGCTCAGCTCCCCCTCTTAGACCTGTAGTGTCCTCATATAAGGCTTCTTCAGTAGGGGAGCCACTCTGCCCGAGTCCTTAAATGGACTATTGCTACCATAGCTTCAATCTGAGCATCGCCCCAGCTGCCAGAAGCCGTTATAGCACCAGCCCCCTTCCTACTGACCATGGAAAGGTGTTTTATTACACTGGTGAAACGGAGAACATGATGGTGTTTTTACAGGTATAACAGGTGTTATACAGACTGGATAAGTATGGGGTGGGGGCAGGGTGAAAAGTGAGTGGTACAGTATGGGGTGGGGGCAGGATGAATAGGGAGTAGTGCAGTATAAAATGGGGGCAGGGTGAATAGTGAGTGGTATAGTATTAAGTAGGGGTAGGGTGAATAGTGGGGGGGTGCAGGGTTCTATGGGTTGGGGGCAGGGTGTGTATTGAGGGGTGCAGGATTCTATGGGTTGGGGACAGAGTGTGTTGTGAGTGGTACATGGTTCTGTAGAGTAGAGAGGTGCAGGGTACTATGTGTTGGGGGCAGGGTGTGTTGTGAGGGGTGCAAGGTACTATGGGTTAGGGGCAGGGTGTATAGTGAAGGGTGCAGGGTTCTGTAGAATACAGGGATGCAGGGTACTATGAGTTGGGGGCAGGTTGTATAGTGAGGGGGGAAGAGTTCTGTTGAGTAGAGGGGTTCAGGGTACTATGCATTGGGGGCAGGGTGCATAGTGAGGGGTGCAAGGTTCTGTAGAGTAGAGGGGTGCAGGGTATTATGGGTTGGGGGCAGGGTGTATAATGAGGGGTTCAGGGTACTGTAGAGTAGAGGGGTGCAGGGTACTATGCATTGGGGGCAGGGTGTATAGTGAGGGGTGCATGGTTCTAAAGAGTAGAGGGGTGCAGGGTACTATGGGTTGAGGATCAGGGTGTATAGTGAGGGGTGAAGATTTCTGTACAGTAGAGGGGTGCAGGGTACTATGCTTATGGGGCAGGGTGTATAGTGAGGGTTGCAGGGTTCTGTAGAGTAGAGGGGTGCAGGGTACTATGAGTTGGGGGCAGGGTGTATAGTGAGGGGTTCGGGGTACTGTAGAGTAGAGGGGTGCAGGGTACTATGCATTGGGGGGCAGGGTGTATAGTGAGGGGTAAAGGGTTCTGTAGAGTAGAGGGGTAAAGGGTACTATGGGTTGAGGATTAGGGTGTATAGTGAGGGGTGAAGATTTCTGTAGAGTAGAGGGGTGCAGAGTACTATGCATTGGGGGCAGGGTGTATAGTGAGGGGTGCAGGGTTCTCTAGAGTAGAGGGGTGCAGGGTAATATGGGTTGGGGGCAGGGTGTATAGTGAGGGGTGCAGGATTCTATGGGTTGAGTGCAGGGTGTATAGTGAGGGGTAGATGGGGAGGTAAGGAATGAGGATAGGGCTCCCACACAGGGTCAGGGGAAGAGTAAAGGGCAGAGGACAGTGTCAGAGGGGACCCTGGACAGCCTGGAATGGTTGGAGGGATCCCAGAACAGAACCCCCTGTATTAATAAGAGCTAGGGGAGCTGGGCAGGAAGGGAGCAGCTGGTACTCACTATTTGGGTAGCAGCAAAGCCTAGTCTCTTCCTAAAGGATATCTACTTAGCTAAGGGGTGAGCCAGCACAACGGGGGGGGGGGGACCCAGGGACTGGGAAGCACGGGAGGGACTCAGGGATACAGACACAGGCAGCACTCTGCCCCCATTTCAGTCACGAGAGACGAGCAGAGCATCAATCACCGGGATCTGCCGCACCCTGCACAGTCAGGGAGCTGACAAGCTATCCCCAACTCACACCTCCATCCACTGTATTATCCCACTGCCAGCCACGCTTCTCCAAGCAATCACCCTATCAGCAGGGCAGGGGGCGGGAGGAGCTGCTATAAAAAGACTCCCGCTGTCTGGGCAGATCTCCTATGTCCAATCCGTGGTGGTACTTACATTTATTGAGAAGTGTCCCTTGCTGGCTGTACTAGTTGAAATCTTCTGTCCTCCATGGTCCCCCCACACCTCTGTAGTGGCAATCTTCAGGTGCTGTGAAAGTTAATTCAGCCCCTAGAACTGTCATAGGCACTCGTTAAGATGACTATGCCTGCCCTTTCCGCACCCCATATATACCCCATAATAGCAGCTGTACTTTGGCTTCCAAGCTTCCTTCAATGAAAAGAGATCAATTGGATGATTAAGAGGACAATTGGATGATTAAACAATCTGCATCCTCCATTCAAAGACCTTTTTTTATTTGATGGAAGCTGTAGTACAGCTTCTATAAATGAAGGAGGGGGGTGGAAAAGGTGGGCATAGTGGGCACTCTTGATTATCAGCTATGACAGATACAGTGGGTGTATTACCAGCCATAGCACTGAGAAATTGGCACTATGGGTGTGTGTGGGAGGGCAGAAGATGGAAGATTTGCGCTAGGACAGCCCGCACAAGCAAAAGGAACGATTCTCATTGAATGTAAAAACTATCCCTTGTGCTGATTTAAAAAGCGATTGTAAACCCTTACATATACCTATTGAAGTCACTGGCCTCTGGTGATACACAGAGATGAAACAAATCCTTCTACATACGTTTTACCTGTTTATCTGCTGTCTTCACTTCTCCATATCTGTTCAAAGTGCAGAACTTATAAAGCTTGTCTGAACTGTCAGAAAAAAAGGGGGCGGAGAGTTAAAGTCACACTCTGCAGAGCTCAGTGAGCAGAGCTGATAGAGCTGAGGATGGGACACGCCCTCTTTCACACAGCTCACAGGAACAGAGCTGATGCTGTCAATCAGCTGGAGGTCCCTCCCCTGTCACCTTCTTTATCTTGGTGTCAGGAAGACTTGTCAGAAGTGATTCATGCTGATAGTGGATGAATGAAGCAACTGCAAGAAATGACACTTAGTGCTCCTAATTAAGGTAAGTACACACTATAGAGGGATATACTTTGTTCATATTTTATGCCTGCGGTTTAAAGTGATATTAAAGTCTTGTTATTTTATTTTAAATAACAAACATGTCATACTTACCTGCTCTGCTGTGTTTTGCACAGAACAGCCCAGATCCTCCTCTTCTTAGGTCCCATGCCAGCACTCCTGCCGGGTGCCCCCAGAGCAAGCAGCTTGCCGGGGGGGCACCCAAGCAGGCATGCTCCTGACCCATGGCTCTGCAAGTCCATTCACACACGAAGCCGTGGCTCGGCTCTGCCACATCCGTCTCCGGATTGGCTCACTGGCTGTGTTTGACAGCAGCTGGAGCTAATGGCTCCCGCTGCTGCCAAAAGCCAAACAGGAGTGCGAGTCCCCAGGGAGCCAAGGCTCTCGTGGACATTGTTGGATTGAAAGGGGGTTTAGTTAAGCTTTAGGGGGGGCTGCTGTACACAGAAGGTTTTTACCTTCATGCATAGAATGCATGAATGTAAAAAACCTTGTGCCTTTACAATCACTTTAAGCATTAAAAGATTACAATGGCGCAGTTTGCTTTAATAGGTAAAATGTCCCTACCATGGGTCCCGGTGGGTCCATTGGACCCAGACAGCACTCTAATAGGGGCAGCAAATAAGTGGCAGACTGGGCCGGAGGGTAGGGTGTGCAGCATGTGGAAGAGAGGCACAGGCGCAATGTTTAGGGGGGAGGGAGCGTGTGCTGGGAGCTTCAGAGTTCAGGGAACTTTGGACTTCTCTTCTGCTGCTGAAGCTGCAGGCTTCATCTCTCTGCCAGCCCGTCCACCACCTGTAGCACAGAGCCAACAAGGTTTTTGAGCACTTCCTAATGGAGGTTGGGGCCAGCAGGCTATTTGTTAACCTCACCACCCTGTGTATGTTCCGGGGTCGGACCTCACATGGAGGAGGACACAGGCACGTGCATAGGGGGAGACTTCTGATGTAAACGGGGATTCTGACATAAAGGGAGAAACCTGATGTTCAGTAGGAGGCTATTGATGCAAAGAGGGACTCTGATGTTAAAGGGGGACTTCTGATGTAAGTAGGGACTACTGATGCAAAGGGAGACTCCAAATGTAAAGGGGGGAACTTCCAATGTAAAGTGAGATTCTTGATCTTAAGATAGGGGGCTCCTGAAGCCAAGTATGGAGCTCCTGATGTTAAGGGTGGACTCCTGATGTAAATCTTTTTTTTTTTTTTTGGGGGGGGGGGGGGGGCGCATTTCATTCTTGGACCCAGGCAGCACAATGTCTTGGGCCAGCCCTGCCACCACTACTAACTCCATCGTGTTCCACAAAAGTGACATTCAAGGAAAATGGCACTTTTATTCCCTGGGGCACATAAAAGGTTGCCCACCTCTGCTATAGCCAGTCGTCTCTGCAGGTTTTCCATGCAAACAAGCAAAATGTGCAAATTCTACACCAGACAATAGAAGAGCTTGCATAGACATAAGGGAACATACCTTTAATTAGAGTAAATTCGATTTGTTTTTGGGTATTTTGTTCCCTTGCCTGCCACAATCTTTTTTTCTCCAAAAGGTAGCATTACCCTATAAGGGTTAAATACTATACATTCTTCTTTTCTTATTCCGTGTTTCATTTGTCATTTTCATAAACAGTTGCTTTGCCTCAGGTTACAAAAAAAAGAAGGAAAAAAAAGAGGTTTTATGGGTCATTAAAATGTGATTAGCATCTCTCTGGAGAGAGGCTGAACGGGGCTTATCAGCTCTGTTTTAATAGGGTTGTTAAAAAACTAGGATTGACAGAAGAGCATGCGAGGCCCCTCCTTCTCCCTCAAGTAGCAGCTACAGGAATGAAGGATATATTTGGTGAAATGAACAGCCCTGAAGAACAACTGCCAATTTGCAGTTGGGGAGAGAGACAGTGAAGACAGAGGAGACTGGGACAGAAAGTATACAAATATTTCACTATCTTCCTGAACAATCACTGCAAAAGCTGCATTTATCCAAGAACTCAGAAGGCTTTTTTTTTTAAATATATTTCACTGGACTAATTTTGTACATTTTTTTGCTTTCTTTTTTTTTTTTTTTTACTTTTTTTGATTATTTTAATATTCTGACAGCTGGTTCAACAAAGCTAAGATGTATTGTCTCAGAGCCTTTTAAAATATTCACTGCACGAGACAGCGTATTACCTGCAAAAGGACGTACGTTACATTAGTTTCGTGATCTGTTGCTGAGCAGACACGTGGAAAAACTGCCAAGTCTGGATGGTGAAGTCTTTAGAAATCTTATCCTGAAAGGAGGCTGAATAGGAGGCTTGAGCTACAGGTTGTGGAGGCAACCAGTTATCATCACAGATTAGGATGACTAGCGGTCAACAAGATGACATTGTCCTATTGTCCACCTGGATCTAGACTTTGATCCTTATCAAAGAGGAGTGTCTACACTGATGGGTCTCTATGCTGGTCGATGTGGGCTGAGATGTCATCCTGATCCTTCAAAAAAGCTCCAGACTTCATAGTTCAGCGACTTTTAATTGCACACTTTTAAGACTTTTGAAGAAATTGATGGGAGAACTTAGCTTTCATCCTTGCTCTGTCTTAAGACCTGGTGGAGTTAAGTAGATGTATGCTTTATCTTGACCCTCTTTTGTCTTGGCTTATCTATAGAGGTAGATCACTTTCCACTTGCTTTATCCCATTCAGCATCTTCTTGAAACACTTGGAGCTTCCTACTGTTCAGCTTTGCGAACCTTTGAAGGATCTATATGTTTCAGGACATAATGAGGTGTTGGATATGGCTCCTGGTAGCCACTGTACTGTGCCAACAGCTTACCATATTCCAGGTCCTGGCAGCCAGAAAAGAGCGCAAAAAGGGAAAAGACCCACATCAGTTCATTGATCCTTTAAATCTTACGCTGTCCAACAGTGAGGAGTTATATGATCCTGACAAGGTATGTGTGTGAAGCACAGACACTTTCATCACCCTTTTCATCCCACTGCAAACTTATGCTGGTGCTTATTCTGTAATGACCATTGTTGCTTTGGTGCTTTTTCAGCTTTTAGTAAAGTAGGCATTTGCTTAAGGTGGTGCTTATGTGGGGGGCAACATAAAAATATTTTACAATAATTGTTCATTTTTTTCTCTGCATTTGTACGCTTCTTGCTGTACACATGCTCTGTCACTGATAGGACCAAAATATGTTCATAATTAATATGCGGATGCATCCAGTTATCCCATTTCTGTATTATTTTTTATGTAAAAGTAGATAGTCAGTAACAAACTACTACCTAGTACAAATAGTATAAGGAATCTACTAGTGGAGGAATCCTCCTTTTTGTTTTTTACACATATTTGGACATTTTTATGCATTGTGACCTTGTGAACAACAAGCTACAAATAGCAAGGATGGAAGTGCAATAACTTTTATTGATCAGTCAGATGTTAACTGTCAGACAGTCTAGCAATAATAATAATAATGCCTGGGTGCTGTCAGTTAATGCATTGTGGCCATTGCTTTTTTGGCTTTCTGTATAAACCCATCTGAGGATGTGGTGGCATGGACTCAATGCAGGAACCTGTACAGACATGGTTAATAATTAATGTTATATGTATGACATACTTGTTTTACAGCTGTAAAAAAAAAGGTTGTTGGTACTTGTTTTTTGGCAGCCATGCGCTGCCTTAAATCAGTCTCCTCTCTTGGACCAGGCAGGCAGGGAGGGGGTCAATGCCTATGTAATAATAAGCACTCACAACTGACCCTAAGGCTTGTTGTCTCCTGTTAAGATTTTCCAACACGCTGTAAAATTTCTGAGGCTAATTGAGGACTGCTCCCTTTTCAAAGCTCTCAGACGTCTGAATTATCTGAGTCAAGCCTGAAAATCTCTACATTTGTGATTGCTCCCTTGTGCTACATGCACATGGCACCCAGGTCAGGGAGATAAACTGAATGGGTCACTTTTGTCAATTATCAGGAAATCTGACAGTTTTTGGAAAGTGGTGAAGACTTGTACACTTGCCATCCCATTGATTTTCAGGGGTACTCTACCTTTGAACCTATACTGAACAGCTGTTTTACTACAGCCACCAGGCAGTCCCGAGGTTTCACTGCCCTGAGCAGTGTCATCTTGCTTTGGTTGATCTTACAGACCCTTTGCTTTTCAAAGGGTTCCATAAGGTTGACTGCACCTACTGTATGTCACATATGCTGCCATGGAATAACATGGGCATAGGTGAGCAGTGGTAACTTAAGAGTAAATGCAACTGGTTGCTGGGGACCCTTCCATTGATCAGAAAGGGTTAATTATAGGGGTCCTTACTGAAATTAGGAAGCTTCTTTACAGTACCCATTTAAGGTCACAAATGATGCAGGTGGTTCTAAAGTTGCCCATAGGCTTGTGAGGGGGATCGTTAATCTGGCTGCCCTTGGGGCAAGCTACCTGCGTAGTGCTTCAGAGTCAGTCTTATTGGTTTTTGTGAATGGAAAATGGCAAAGGAGCTGTGAACCGGAAGCTAGTTATCTGTGAGAATATAAGCTTTTTGGACAAGATTTCAAAACCTTTGATGAACCATTCTCTCCATAGCATAGAGGATAGGGGTATCCCATGCACTTGTAAGCATCACCCAATCTGCCCAAAAAGGGTGACTTTCATTTTATGTCTACTTTATTGTGCACTGATCAGATAATAGCAAAAGAACTGCATAAGTGTTATTTAGGTACATTTGGACAAATGTGGATTTGTGCCCATATGTGATCACTCTTCTTCCTCATTATGACTCAGCTGTCCAAAAATACGATTTCATACACCTGAATCAATTCACCAACCTATAACAAGTGTTATTTGCTATAATAACCCAAATCTTAAGCAATAGAAGCAGATGAGTGCTATTTCTAAAAATAATGATTGTTATCCAAATACATGAGTCGAGTCTAATATAAAATGTAATAAAAAACAATCGTTAGTATATGTTCATTGGACTATGACGCTGTGTAAAGATGGATATCTTCCAGCAACACCTGGTTGTGTTATGCCTGGCAAGGAATTGATTCATGGGTGTACATAGGGTGCTAAAAAGGATCACTTCGGACACTGGGATCGTCCAACTTGGCAGTGGGTGTATAAGAAATTGGGCACGTCTGTTGTCACCAATTGATTGTTGAAAGAAGCCTGCAAAACTAGAACAAGTGAAGTGATCATAGAAGATCTCTTAGGATCTTAAGGTTTATGTCTTGGATTTTTCATAAAAAAAATGTGTAACTTTTTTTAGTATATGGGTATAGGAATTACAAGATAACCTGTACAGCTGCCTTATTGACACTTATTGAGCAATGTATTACTTATGATATCTCCCGTTCCATGAAAACTCCAGGACTATGATCTGTGCAGCCTGGTGGAATGAATGGGAGACACTGTGAGACAGAGAAGGGTTGTCCAGGAAGAGGTAGTGGGGCTGTGAACAGGGAGAGGTGTGCAATTCCGCGTAAAGAGGATGAGATAATGAGAGTGAACATGTGGAATGAAAGGGATGCATTACAAGAAGCCAGAGCTGTTTACGTTGTGGGGAGAGCAGGAATGCAGTGCAGTTATTGGACTGAGGAACGTCCCTGTGACAGAGATGTTTTAAATAGCTCTGGAACCAGAAAGATGCCCTGCCAGCTCCAAGTGGTGGAATGTGTACATAGGAGAGAGATACCAGGCCTGAGGAGGGATGAGCGGCGGATAGAAATGTGTGTAACATAGGACTCCCACCCTATCATTTGCTTTCTTTCTCTCTCCTGACAAGATATCTCAGAGCTACTTTAAAATAGACCTTTTAATAACATTACAAATTTGTATGAATACATTCCTGAAATATCACAATACAGTAAACCCCCCTCCATCGCAGGGGTTATGTTCCGGACCCACCCTCGAAAAGTGAAAATCGGCGAAATAGAAAAACCCTATTAAAATACACTGTAGGCATGTTTTTTTAACTGTCACTGTACTTTTAAAAGTATTTTAGGGTCTTTAACCGGTTGCCGACCGCCGCAAGTACATATACTGCGGCGGTCAGCCCCGGCCAGGCAAAGTGACATACCGGTACGTCACTAGCCTGTCACTTGCTTGTGAGCCAATAGCGGGCGATGTCGGCCGGTCACTCGCGATTGTCCGCCGTGAAGGGAGAAAGGCAGGCGGCTGATGTAAACAAGCCGCCTGTCATTCTCCCCTGTGTAGGAATGGGGATCATACGGTTCTACTATCTGACCGTTGATCACTGTTCCTACACCAGTAGCCATGTCCAATCACAGTTAGAAACACGCCCCTAGGGAAACACTTAACCCCTCCTTCCCCAATAAAGTTAACCCCTTCCCTGCCAGTGTCATTTTGCAGTAACAGTGCATATGTATAGCACTAATTACTGCAGTAATGTCACTGGTAACCCCAAAAGTGTCAAAAATGTCAGTCAAGGGTCCGATCTGTCCGTCCCAATGTCCAGTGTTGGGTTAGTTACTCAATAAATGTAACTAGTTACTAGTTACTTCTGTAAATTGTAATGAGATTACTTTACTAGTTACTGCATTTGAAAAGTAACTTCACTACTTATTACTTTACTCTCCTCTTTCTTAATTGACCGTGTAGAAGAAGATACATGACACTCTTTCTGCATAGAGTTTATTGTATAAACACAGGCTTTGGGAAACATGAGAACAAAACCTGAAAAAAACAGAATAAAACATAAAGTGCAACAAAAAGTCATAAACTTCATCCCTCTCTATTCTTCGAAATAACGATTGTATCGTACGGCTTGGGTAACGCAGGAAAGCGCGTTCCTATAGCCTAGTAAAGTAGTGTAGTTACCTCCTATAGCCTAGTAAAGTAGTGTAGTTACCAATATTAGTATTGTAACTAGTTACTTTACTTAGTTACCAAAAAAAGTAATGTAGTTACTTTGTAACTAGTTATCCCCAACACTGCCAATGTCGCAGTACCGCAAAAAAAATCGCAGATCGCCGCCATTACTCGTTAAAAAAAAAACACCAAAAATGACAAATCTTTCCCTTAAAGATAAACGCAATAACTTTTGCGCAAACCAATCAAAATACGCTTATTGTGATTTTTTTTTACCAAAAATATGTAGCATAAAACAAATTGGCCGAAAATGTTAAAACAATTTTGATTTTTAAATTTTTTTTTGGGGAATTTCATATAAAAAAATGTGAAAAATATTGTTATTTTTGCAAAATTGACGCTCTTTTTTTGTTTATAGCGCATGATCAAAAAATCGCACAGGTGAGCAAATACCCCTAAAAGAAAGCTCTGTTTGTGGGAAAAAAAGGACGTCAAATTCGTTTAGGTACAGCGTCGCATGACCGCGCAATTGTCCGTTAAAGTCACGCAGTGCCGAATCGCAAAAAAGGCCCTGGTCAGGAAGGGGGTAAAATCTTCTGGGGCTTAAGTGTTTAAGGTCTTTAAACACACTTTTAAAACAATAGAAACTAATTTAAACACCTAAAAGATACTGAGAGACAGAGCAAGAGCTATGGAAAACACAAAAATAATTAATTTTCAATGATTTAATTAGTAAAATAACATTACAGAAAAAACTGCAATATACCGGGACCGCAAAAACTGAACCGCGATAGAGCGGGGGTTTACTGTATACAGCAACTGCATCATTTTTTTTCCAAAGCTCTACATTTCAATATTGAAAAGCCATCCTTTAGCTACAGTCAAGTGACTTTGCCTAGGCTAGGCTGAGATGATGTCATCAGTCTGCTGCGGGGAGTAGGAAGCATTTCCTTTGTTTCCTCTCCCCCAGTGATCAAACTTCAACATTGTTATTTAGAGCTGCGAGAGCTAATCTGTGTCAGACAGCCAAGAACTGCACAGGCACTAGGATTTCCATGTCTGAGCCAGCATCTTAGTCTAGGAAGCAAATGCTGACTGAAAGTGTTGTCAGTACTGGGATCTCTGTGAGAGGTAATAAGTGGAAGTGTTTCACTTGTGCTTCTTCACCCTCTAACGCTGGCCATACACTAGCCGAACAGTTAATGGGCACAAATAGAAAATCTTTTTAAACTTTTCAGAGCTGAAAAATTGAAGGAACAGTTTGGAAAATTCTGCCGAAAGAACGATAAATTGAAAGGTTAACCACATAACGTCTGCTCACATTGCTGCTACTGCAGCAATGTGGCTCGTTATCGTCCAGCGACGTAGTACTTCGCTAGACTCCTCCCCCTGTAGGCGGCGCTCGCGCGCCGCCGGAGGTGCGCTCCCGCTGTTTTCAGTCACAGCGGGAGTCGGGCCAGGGGAGGAGCGGCGGCGATCGCCGATGCTCTTCCCTGATCATCGGGGAATCTAGTTTGGAGATCCGCCTGCCTGTGTAAACAGAGCGGGCGGATCTCCTAAGTGACAGGGAGTGACAGATCGCAGTTTTCAGCATAGCTGAACATCTGATCTGTCCCTGACTCACCCAGTCACCTCCCCCCACACACGTCAGTAAGCACCAGGCATACATTAACCCCTCCCTCTCCAATAAAATTAACCCCTTCCCTGCCAGTGTCATTTTTACAGTAACAGTGCATACATATAGCACTGATTACTGCAGTAATGTCACTGGTACCCCCAAAAATGTCAAAAATGTCAGTCAAGAGTCCAATCTGTCCGCCGAAATGTCGCAGTCCCGCAAAAAAAATCGCAGATCGCCGCCATTACTGGTTAAAAAAAAAAACACCAAAAATGACAAAAATCTTTCCCTTAGTTAGTAAACCCAATACCTTTTGCGCAAACCAATCAAAATACAATTATTGTGATTTTTTTTTTACCAAACATAGGTAGCAGAAAACAAATTGGCCAAAAATTTTAAAAAATTTTGATTTTTACATTTTTTTGGGGGGGGGGGGGGGGGGATTTCATATAAAAAAATGTTAAAAATATTGTTATTTTTTCAAAATAAACGCTCTTTTTTTGTTTATAGCGCAAAAAGTAAAAATCGCACAGGTGATCAAATACCACCAAAAGAAAGCTCTGTTTGTGGGAAAAAAAGGACGTAAATTTTGTTTGGGTACAGCATCGCACGACCGTGCAATTGTCCGTTAAATTCGCACAGCACCGAATCGCAAAAAGTGGCCTGGACATAAGACAGCAAAATCCTCTAGTGGTAAAGTGGTTAATGTGTTTCTCGGCCGAACTGTTTGCATTAGGCATATGTGACAAACTGAACGAAAACCGTCCATTGAGCGATTTATCGTTCGAAATTCAGGCATTACATGATAGCACTATCGTCCACTCTCACAGCCGATTTTTCGTTTTTTTTAAAAAAAGTTTGAACGATTTTTGGCTAGTGTATGGCCAGCTTAACACTTCAGCCTTGCTGTACAAGGACTGCAGGAGGCAAATTCCAGGTCAGATTCAGGTACCTAATTATAATCATAAAATTGATTTAAAGTGGTTGTAAACCTCAGACATGAAATATGAACAATATGAAGAGCAATAAAGCCTAATACACACAGGCAGAAAGTTGGACAGCATCAGTCGGTTCAATAGAAACTGCCCGACATTTGGCCTGTGTGTATGGCAGCTGGTCCGAACGAAGCCAGCCTTTCTGTCGAAGGCTCATGACCGAAAAAGGTCTGCTGACTGGCTCCCGGACTGTGCTCTCCGGCAATAGCCGGATTGTTCTGTTGGGAGGGGCGTCCCCCCGTCAAAACACAATAGCACAGCAGGGGAGATCGCTGTACTAACATTGGATTGTGCTGTGTAAGGGGGGGGGGGGGTGTCTCTTTCCTCCAAAAAGCTCTCAGAGCTCTTCTTACTGAGTTTTACAGAGTGTAACTTGCGCTCCCTGCCCCCTTTGTTCTAACAGCTCAGACAAGCTTTATAAATTCTGTACTTTGAAAGATGTAGAAATAAGAAGACAGATAATAAACAGGTACAACTTACGTAGAAGGCTTTGTTAATCTCTGTGTTTCACCTGAGGCTAGTCACTTCACAGGGTATATGGAAGGGTTTACAACCACTTGATGATATATTAATGGTTACTGAACTGCATTTATTTGTGTCCTTTATATTTCATATAAGGACATAACAGTAAATCAAAGTACATGCACAGGATCTCGCCACAGTTTCTTTATCACTCCCAGCTACACGCAACATATACATTTTGATTAGAACAGGGTGAAGATCCAGGCTAAAAGTACAGCAAATAACAAACATAAATACACATGGTGTATAGATACCAGAAAAAATCTTCAGCTGGCAGGCGGACACTCAGGATCAGGTGGAGATGGGAGCCACAATGTGGGAATCTACCTGAGGTGGATCCCACTTGAGAAAGGGGTTTTTACTCCGAAACATTGTGATTTCCACCTCCACCTGATCCTGAGGGGTTGATTTGCTAAAGGCAAATAGATTGTGCCCATTGAAAAGTGCAGTTGCACCAAAGCTTAATAATGCTTCACTTTGCAAAGAATACCCAATCACTTGCAAGGAAAATAACAAAAACTGCATTTTTGCTTGCACATGATTGGATGATGGAAGTCAGCAGTGCTTCTGCTCATTTATTAAGTTCTGGATCAACTACACTTCGGAAAGTGCACAGTCTATTTGCCTTTAGTAAATCCGCATGGCAGCTGAAGGTTTTTCTTTCTAGTATCCATTCATGTGTATTGATGTTTGCTATACTTTAGCCAGGATTTCCTCCCTGTTTTAATGAAAATATATATGTTACGTATAGCTGAGTGTTTGCCTTTGTCTAGACCAGCCTTTCTCAACCTTTTCAACACAGAGGAACCCTTTAAATAAATTTCTGGTCTCGGGGAACCTCTGCTAGAAATCTACAACTCGTGGCACATTAGTGCGACAGTGAGTGGGAAGAATGCTCCTTACTCTTGTCATCATTGGGAAGAATCGCCCCCTTACAGATAGCTAAAAGGAACAATGGTGTCATTGAAAACTTATCTGAGAGACAGAATATTGCCTATTGCTCAAGGAACCCCTAGCAACCTCATGAGGAACGCTAGGTTGAGAAACCCTGGTCTAGATGGAGGAACTGTGGGATGATCCTGTGCATGTACTCGGATTTACTGTTATGTATTTACATGATGCTTCCCTTTATAAATATATGAAATTCAAAAAGTTTGCTGTTTGAAGTGTTGCCTATTATTTATTTACAGTGTATTATTCCTGGGTCTTTTTTGTGGAAACCCAGTCTACAGTTTCAGCACCCTTATTTAATTAACCCTTTATACACTGATGTTATGATTTGGGTGTGCATTAGCCTACTTTTTGTCTTACTAAAAGCACAGGAAAAATTAGGTATTTTTAATGCATACTTTCATTGTTTTTTCCTGTCCATAAACTGTCATTCCCTTACAATGTGCCTTTGAACTCTAGCAAATTTGATCATTTTAGAACAGTCAACTTAAAGAGGAGCTCCAGTCTCCCACAAAAAATTAAAAGTCAGTAGCTGCAAATACTGTAGCTGCCAGCTTTTAATAAAAGGACACTTGCCTGTCAAGGGATCCAATGATGTACTCATCTGAGCTGATGATCGGCTTTGGGTCCAGGCGCTGGTATCTAAGGTAAGGGAACCCGGCAGTGAAGCCCTGTGGCTTTACAGCTGGTTTCCTACTGCACAAGCCGCGCTGCGTTTTGTGAATGGTCCCACAGTCTTCTGGGACCTGTGATGTGTCCCAGAAAGCTGCAGGGGGAAGGAGTGACCGAACTTCCACTCAGATCACCATGGCGTTTTGACAGGAAGTGGAAGCTGGTACCTGTCAAAACCCCCTCCCCCTCAAAAAAGTGCTAAAGGTGGCAGTGGAGGGGGGGGAGGATACAAACAAGTGGAACATCCCCTTTTGGGGGGAGGTTGCAGTAGAAGTATTGCAGGTTACAGTCCTGCAATATACTGGTTTCCTTAGGTGTTGTGGTTACAGTAATTTTATTTTTCTAGGCTTTTTCCAATTTATTGACACCTGGTGATCATGCTAGTAACATATTTTCTGTTTTAAGGTGACAGCGGTCACTTCTTTTTTTGCACATACTTTTATACACTTTAAAGTGGAAGCAAACCCATCAATTTAATAGTTTCAAAAAACAGGTAACATTCCTGGCATATGAAGAGAGACTACACCGCTCAGGCTAGTCCACGATTCAAGGTGGGTTCTGAACTTCGGCTCACCACCAGGAGAAGCATAAAAGAAGAAAATGGTCGCACATCACCACGGAATCCAATGAAGAAAAGTTATTTTATTCACATAAAGTGGTACAAAGTACAGCAGGGTAGGACAGTAGACGCGTTTCACACGACTGCTACGTGCTTGTTCACTACCTTGTTCACTACCTTGTAGTGTAGAAGCACATTGCAGTCGTGTGAAACGCATCTACTGTACCTTGTACCACTTTTGTGAATAAAGGAACTTTTCTTCATTGGATTCCGTGGTGGTGTGCGACCATTTTCTTCCTTACCATTCCTGGCATGCCCAAAATGCTAACTCTCACATTGGTTGTGCTCTTCCAAACTGTCAAACCATCCAATGGCTGGTTTCATAATGGACCACATTTGTAGCATTATGGCAGTTGCAGATGAAACAGAGGCCAATATGGCATCTTCCTTGGCTACAAACGAAAGGAGGGTTTACTTCCACTTTAAGTAGACACCAAAAAGTGCACAAGTCACCATAACAATGATCTATACAAGTGACACAACTTTTTTCAGTTAATGACACACTGATACACTAAATGTCTCTAACATCTAGTTACATGCATAAAAGTGGAACTTCAGCTTTCTAATGCTTCTAAATGCTGCCCCCTCCCCCCCCACCCCACTGGTGCTGCCATCTTTGAAGTTCCATTGCATGTACGGATGTGCTTAGGGGTTTGGCTAGCTTTCAAGAAGGCATGCAAAGACAAACCGAGGTCCAGGACCTCCTGGATGCAAGAGAACCCGCGTGTGCACGGATACGCTGAAGGCCTCTGTGGGTCCTGCAGCTGAACAGTGGCCTTCAACACATCTGCACACACATGAAATCGAGCTGAATGCCATTCTTGCCTAGGTAAGAAAGGAAGAAATATAAAAAAAAAGTAAAAAGCTGTTTAAATATAAAGACATATCTAATTATGGGAGAGGAAAGTGGCTGGAGCCAGGTGCAAACAACTTGTTTGGGTGAAGGTCTACTTTAGGAGCTAAAACTGAATTATCACAGCATAAAAATTTATGAGCCCATTTAGCTTCTTTGCAATGGGTTAACACAAATTATGTCATTCGTTAACATGTATTGCATTGAGGTAGCCCACTAAAAACAATGGGCTGTGGATGCACCCTAACATGCTAAAACCATGTGTTGCTGTACATGGCAGCATGCTACTATGCAGGTGTGTTACCTCATTGCATTGGAGTGCCATTCAAAATGAATGGCATTGCAATACAGTAACGCTTGTTACATGAGTTTATGTGTGTTACTACACCACAGAAGTCTAAATGTGCTCTAAAACCGACCTTGATTGATTGACTTGTCCCCGTCCAGACTGGATCGGAATTAGTCTTTACCAGTTTTACTTCCCATTGAGTTGTGATTTTTTTTTTTTACCACTGAACAACAACTTCCAGTAAGTTGCGTCAATCACGTGAAGACCAGTGAAGAGGGTGGAGGAGCAGCTGCTGTCATCACTGATAAGATTCATGTCTTACCTTTTAGCCAGAAGCTAATTCGGTGTCTCTGCTCTAAACCTGTTATCTAACTTCAGATCAATACAATGAAAAATGGAAATTAAGAAAATGCTGATTATTATGGTTAATTTTAGTTTAAAAAGTTAATACAATTTAAAAAAATTGAGCATCATGTATAAAGTGCGCCTGTGTTGCCACAGCAAACAATCAGATTCCAGCTGTCATTTTTTTAGCGTATGCTGTAAAATGTAGATGAAAAGAGAGGCGGTTCACCAGCGTAGGAGGCCAAGTCTTATTTCATTGCACGTGAGCCCAGGGGCTTGTGTTTGTGCTTCTCTATGACTTTTAATAGTAAATACAGACATTCCTATCTTTTTAATTTTTTTCTATTTTTGTAATTCCAACTATTTTTTTCTTTCTTTCCTAAGAGGAAGAGAACTCTAACAACAAAGAGGCCTGTCTCTTTTTTGCAGATTCTTTAGACAAGCTTAAGCTTTTTATTCTATTGCATCTTCTCTCTAGTTTTAGAAGTGTAACTTGCTGCAGTTTTAATTAGACTATTTCTTATACAGTCTATGGAAAGCACCCCTGTTTTGGTTTCATTTTTTTAAATAATTTTGAATCCCTCTTTTCTGGTTTTATTTAGTGACCATTAAAAACCAAACTAGGAAAAAATGAATATAAATGAAATAAATACCGAATCAAAAAGGTGCCATTGTATAAAAATATAGTTTCAGGATTGCATTGCAGTAAATTCTATTTTGGCTCAGCTGTTCCTTTTGTTGCTCTTTAAAAAAAAAAAAAAAATGCCCGCAACCTAAATTGCCAGTTTCCTCCAGAAGCTAAGGTCAGTCTCTCTCCTCTTTAACTGTATCTCTGGACCTTGTTTTCTATTTCTGCTGCCTAGTATGTGTGATCTTCCTACCTCCTTCTGCACATGTGGACAGTTGTCCGTCCATTAGAATGCTGTATCAGATTACTTATTTTGCCTTAGATCAGCTTTTCTTAACCAGTGTTATATGGAGCCCTGGGGTTCTTCTAGAGCATGGGTGTCCAACCTTTTGGCTTCTCTGGGCCACATTTAGTGTAGAGAAATGTTCTCGGGCCGCATATAAAATATATACTATAGTTAAGGTATATAATTAATAAAATGCCGCAGCACCCTTCCCACGCGGCCGCACCCCCCGCACTTATTTAACACAACTAGAGGATGATCAAATGAAATGGAATCAGTATACAGAGGTTTACTTCTTCTGAGAGATATTAAAGGAAAACTCTAAACACCATGACCACTTCAGTGATTTGAAGCGGTTATGGTGGTAGGAGTCAGAAACACTGCACATGCTCATATCCCCTCCCCCCCCCCTCCGAGGCAGCCTCTGCCAACGTTAGTTGGAAGCTGCTGTGGCCATGCCCCCGACCCGACTTCCTTCCTTCCCAGCAAAAAAAAAAAAAAATTGTCAGGGGGCAGTGGGCCGCATTGCCTGGTGTTCCGGGCCGCAGGTTGGACATGCCTGTTCTAGAGGTTGCTAGGGGTTTCTTGAAATTTTCATAAATCCAACACAACTTGCCAAGAGCAAGTGTTGGGAGACCAGCAGAGCTTTTTACTCCAGTTTTTCAGGTATGTACCCACTGTCAACAATTAATCTTTTTATTTGTCTGTGAGAGGGGTATTCTTCCCACTGACCAACAATGTAAATTTGCCATTCCCCCAGTGGAAAACAATAAAAGGGGCACCCCACTCACCAACCACCCAGTGTTTGTTAATACTTCTCCTACTGACTACCAATGTAAGGGTTTATTCTCCCAGTGACCCCAACAAAGGGGCACCCCTCTCACTAACCACCAATGATAGGGGGACCTTCTTCTACTGATCATCCATGTAAGGAAGTGCTTCCTCCATTGACCACCAATGTAAGCAGGTAATTTTCTCTCTTAGTAACTAACCATAAAAGAATTGCCTCTTCCTCTGCCCATCGACGTAAGAGGGAATTACTCCATTGTTAGGGCGAATTTCTCCACTGACCGCCACTATAAAAGTTTCTAGTGATAGTCGGTTAAAGGAGCGCCTAATGTCAATAATAAGAATCCCACTTGGATCAAAAGATTGTTGTTTTATTAATGGTAGCAGAACATGTTAAAGCCAATGCTTTTCGAGGGAACAGAGACTCCCCCTTCTTCAGGGTGTGAGCCTGTCATGGTTATCCTGTCAATTTTAGATCCAAACAGCAACGCTCACATCCTGAAGAAGGGGGAGTCTCTGTTCCCCCGAAACGCGTTGGCTTTAACATGTTCTGCTGCTATTAATAAAACGACGATCTTTTGATCCAAGTGGGATTCTTATTATTGACATTGGGTGCTCCTTTAACTGACTATCACTAGAAACTTTGGAAACGACCGCTAGGCTGTACCCTAAGGTAGTAGCCCAGACCCTTTAATAAGGGTCTATTGCCACATTTTCATTTAGTTGGGCCAGACCGATTGGGAGCAAATTTCCCCAAGCAGCCCTCTCTCATCACCCACTCACAGACCCTCTATTGAGTAGGTCAGTCCAGCGCAGTCATCAACTTTTTCAAAAAATCACCACTATAAGAGGAAACTGCAATTTTCACTGTATGTGTTTCTTTTCTAGATTTTAGCATTTTTTTTTTTTTTTAATTAATGATCTTACAGAAAATCATTTTGTTTCATAGAGGAGCACAGGGTTCAAATATAATCTGTTCTTTGTGATAAATATACTAAGTGGCTACTAATCTCACTAACATGAGCTGTAGACCTAATGTTTAGCATAAGTTCTTAGAGGCCTGAAAATTATTTCAAGGGTTCTTCTTTGGTGAAAAGGTTGAGAAAGGCTGTTTTAGATTCTTACAGCTGGTTTTATATCAGGACACTCTGGTGCACTATTGGCCATTTGGCAGGATATGCACAGTCAATTCATCGTCTACTTTACATCATAGTTGAAAGGAATGATTCCTTTATAATCATGCCAACTATATAGTTTAAAGCTGAACACTGAGGAAATATAAAAACAGCTCTTACAGAGTCCCTACACTGCATGGGTTCAATGCTTGTTTTTGTGTAGGGGAACATTGTAAAGTAGTTTTACTGTTCTTACCCCTCACTCTGGCAAGATTCTCTTCTCTGTGTGATCAGTCCCCTGAATCTGATATTCTTCAGCCTTCGTTCCATCTGTTTCACTCGGACATCACCGCATACAATAAAGGACCAGTAGGCCTTCAATGTAAATGACAACACCAAAGACCCATGCACAACTCGGGGAAGGGGTGTTGAGAAGTCCTCTGCAAGGGTAGTTTTTACATTTTCCTCAGCTTTATCTACAGGCTTCTCATTTGAGATTTTTGGCTATATGTGCCTAATGGACTGAATTTGTCATTGGAATGAAACGTAATGGAAAATCTGAAATTATTGTATTGACCCTGCAACAGAAGGAGAGAAGAAACCTTTCAACGGGGACACATATTCTCGTGGTAACTGTGACAGAGGGGATTTCCCCTGACTTTGAAAAGATTTTCACTCATTTTCTGTTATGTTTCTGTAACAGTAAGTAATGAGAAAGCTCCCCAATGGGGCACATATTGCTAAAAAGAAAACATACAGCGGTTTTAACTCTTCCCTACTCTATTCATTGAAAAAGATTGGCTACACCTAAACTTAAAGTGTAATTTCTTTTTCTGTCTGTGTTCCATCAAGATTCCTTTCACAGGGACAGCAGAAAAAAGTAACAGGGAATTTCTCCAAAGCAAGGGAAAATCCTTTCTTATTTGTCACAAAAGCTCCTTTGGAAGATTTTGCCTTGTCTTTTGTGACAGCTTTAGGGGGATCGAGGGGATAGAATGGGGACAAGGGGTAGGATAAAGGGGGCAGGAGTCTCATGGTGTTGGAGCCTACACAGTACACATGGTTTATTACCTATGAGGTTGGGGGTTCCCCAATAATAAAGGTTAGATAAGATTCCTGCAAACTTAAGATTTACAGTCCTGGCAAATTTTTGCACAGATTTACCTGCAATCATCTTTTTCCAAACCATTATGCACCACATGGCCTTTGAACTATGGTCAGATTGTTTAGGAGGGACAATAAGGGGACTTTTGGATAAGCCATCCCCTCACTATAAGGAAAGCATCGATCCTCCATAGTGTCAGTGAATGTGAAGCTGTTGTAGGGAAAGCTGACTATTTGCGTAGGAAGAGATTAGGGTCACTTAGGGAACTGTACTTTTATTATGATTGCTAGTTCTTTGGGCAATCAACACCTTTGCTGCCTTATTGCCTTTCATTAGAATTTGTGGTTGATTTGAGGTCAGCTGTCACTTTTATCTGCTGTCCAATCCATAACAAACATTTTTATTTTGCTGCAAGCCTCTTATTAAAAAAAAAGGTTTTGTTTCAAGATGGTATTTTGAGGTTTTCTATTTTTTGTGAGTTTATTTATGTTGGTAGTGCCTTTTTTTTTTGTTTGTGGTACTTAAAGTGGATCATTCACTTGTTATAACCATCTGTTTTTTAAGCTGCTTTTTTTGCAGCATGCCAGTGCATTGAACACCTAAACCACCTCATATTCTATCACTCCTATTCACTGCACCCCCCCCCATCCCTATAGATAAAAAAAAAAGGTTAGGCGTACATCAGTTAGACCTATTTTCCCAGATTAAAAGTGTCTAACTGATGGTCAAGTTTACGATACTGTATAAAGTGCAGTATCCTAATTCTTGTAGATACCTGTACACCTGTCTATACTCTTTGGGATTGATTTACTAAAACCGAAGAGTGCAAAATCTGATTCAGCTCTGCATAGAAACCAATCAGCTGAACGAGCTGAAGTTAGAAACTGATTGGTTACCATGCACAGCTGCACCATATTTTGCATCTCCAGTTTTAGTAAATCAATCCCTTTGTCTCTAGTACATTTTGGCCTAATATTCCTGCTTAACTGTCCTGCTTCTTGCTAATTTTACCTTGCTGTATCTTCATGCAATATCTTGGGGGTTCATGCACATGGACATTTATAGAGCATATAAAATTTGTCTAGTGTAAAGATCTCAGCATTTTCTTATGCTTGCGAATCAGGTGCAACATACAGCCTGCCATACAAGTGAATCGCTGTCCAGGACCAAACTCTAGTAATCAATAATCCTTCTTTACATTAGCTAGTACCCACATAAGCATATCTGACATATTTTCTGAACACAAAACTTTCATGAACCTGAACTCTTGTGTATTTTGTCTTGAGTAAATTTTGGTGTAACCTTGTTCAATAAAATTGTCCTTCTGCTGGCCAATTTTACACTGTTGTGCCATTTGTAGTCTCTTGATTCCTGATGTAAAACCCCTCCCTATCTTCTTATTTTTCTCCCTCATTAAAGATGACCTGCTGTTGGCCAATTTTATACTGTTATATTATCATCAGTCCCCCTAGTCTTAATGAGAGCTTGACAGAAATTGGCCAATGGTAGAACAGTGTTGCATCAGTGAGGACAGTCGCTCCTAAAATCACCTGAAAAAAAGCTTGCTGTATGTAAGCCAATCTAACTGTAAAAGAAAAATATCAACTTCACAGCCAAAAATGTGCAGTCAGTGTATTTTTTTTTTTTTTTAAAGCCCGTAGCGTGTGAAACACACTCAAAAGACTTACACCCGGTGCATAAAAAAGTGCACACACGCAAACGTGAGACACACAAAAAAGTGCACAAGGCGTACACACATGGCCCTCCTCCGAAGAGGAAGGGCCCTAACCCTGATCCCCCGGGGCGCGAAGCTCCTGACAGGGACTGAGGTACTCACTTAGGTCCGCCCAGCCGAAGCCGGGCAGACCCCATTCTCCAGGGGGACTGCCGAAACAGCCCACCCCGAGTACTAGGTGGGGCTCCCCCGAAGGGAGACCCCATGAGAGGGGGCGAACTAAGCCAAAAGGCCATATCCACCCCCTCCCAAGACTTTCAGGGCAGGCCAGAGGACGTCCTACGCCATACTCATCGTGCAAGTGACAATACAACCAAAAAGGGACACACGTGAACACACAAACAAAGAAAAAAGTGGGGAAAGGGGAAGTGGAGAAGTGCTGGGTAGTGCCAAAGTGCAAGACCTCGGCAGGCCCCCCGGCCAGGAATAAAAAAATTCCTCTGGTGTTGGCCAAAAGGCCCACCCCAAGAGGCAGGTGCAGAAAAAGTGTGATGGTGCAGTGACCAAGGTGCCACAAAAACTCAAGTGAGCTGCCCCTCACCAGTGAAATTGAGGCACCCCTGGGCTGCCACCCCAGGGGCACATACACCACGGGTTTTCTCAGACTCAGCCCATGGCCAGACCAAGTGTAGCCCTTCCTGTCAGGAGGCCAGGAATGCAGGCAGCTCAGGGAGAGCCCAACCTCGAAAGGTATAGAAAATGGCCCCCTTCTCAGCCAAATTCACCCAGGAGGAAGGGCCCTTCCCCTCACCATCCGCACTCCCACCAATTACATCCAGGAGCAGTACTAACCGGTTGACCACGCCGGCTTTCTCGCTCCCTTCAAACTGACAGGGGCGGACCCATTCAAATCAGGAAGGCATTGGAACCATCCGGCTTTCTCTGGTTTGGCCTACTCCGGTCCTCCAGTTACGCCCAGAGCGCCCCGGTTAACTTCGGCCACCACCGATACTAACCTTCCGGTTCCATACCAACACTGATAAGAACAGATACTACACTTGATCTTAGCCAAAAGGCCGAGAAGCGATGCTAACACTGTCCGTGAAAATCGTGATGTTCTTTCCCCAACTGGAAGTGTAAACGAGGCCTTACAGGTATTTGTAACCTCTTACAGAGATCACAGTACTTCCCCTGACAATGGCTTTATGTTCTTTTTACTGATAAAAGTGTTTTTTTTTTTATAGTTATACTATTGATGTATATTGAGACAAATCAGGAGTTTATTCATACAGACCTGTAAACTTAATGAAAAGCCCAATTTCAGCAGAGTTTATATTGCAAAACATAACTTTGGAATCCAAAAGATCTGTCCCTGACTACCGTATATACTCGAGTATAAGCCGACCCGAGTATAAGCCGAGACCCCTACTTTTACCACAAAAAGATGGGAAAAATCATTGACTCGAGTATAAGCCTAGGGTGAGAATGCAGGGCGGCGGGCATGGTACAGGAGAATTCAGGGTGACTGGCATGGTGCAGGAGAATGCAGGGTACTGGCATGGTACAGGAGAATGCAGGGTGACTGGCATGGTGCAGGAGAATGCAGGGTACTGGCATGGTGCAGGAGAATGCAGGGTACTGGCATGGTGCAGGAGAATGCAGGGCGGCGGGCATGGTGCAGGAGAATGCAGGGTACTGGCATGGTACAGGAGAATGCAGGGTGACTGGCATGGTGCAGGAGAATGCAGGGTGACTGGCATGGTGCAGGAGAATGCAGGGCGGCGGGCATGGTGCAGGAGAATGCAGGGTACTGGCATGGTACAGGAGAATGCAGGGTGACTGGCATGGTGCAGGAGAATGCAGGGTGACTGGCATGGTGCAGGAGAATGCAGGGTGACTGGCATGGTGCAGGAGAATGCAGGGTGACTGGCATGGTGCAGGAGAATGCAGGGTGACTGGCATGGTGCAGGAGATTGCAGGGTACTGGCATGGTGCAGGATATTGCAGGGTACTGGCATGGTGCAGGAGAATGCAGGGCACTGGCATGGTGCAGGAGATTGCAGGGTACTGGCATGGTACAAGAGGATCTGGGGTTGTGGGCATACTACAGGAGATGCAGTGCTGTGGGCATGGTACATGTGGACCATGCCCGCAGCACTGCATCCCTTGTAGTGTGCCCGCAGCCCATGGCAGGTAGTGAAGCTGTTTCACTTACCTGTTCCAGAGGCGCCTTCATTTTAAAAATGGCGCCGCCCGGCGCCGACACGTCATTGCGCACGCGCCGCCGCCGCTCGTATACTTTCGGCTATTCCCGGCCTCTCCCGAGTGGCGCCGGGAATAGCCGAAATTACACGAGCGGCGCGTGCGCGGTGACATGTATGCGACGGGCGGCGCCATTTTTAAACCTTAAACCCGTTGGAGCGGAGAGAAAATTTTTTTTTTTCCTTGACTCGAGTATAAGCCGAGGGGGACGTTTTCAGCACAAAAAAATGTGCTGAAAAACTCGGCTTATACTCGAGTATATACGGTACTTTTAAATGTAATTTCTAACAACCACTATAACTCCTCTCTTCTTTGCTGGAACATTGGCTGTGTATATATTGGAAAGTTTTTAATATGAAGTTTGGGAGTTAAAGATCTTCAAACTTGGGTTCTTGGGTATGAATTTAATATCATGGTTTAGAGATGTGCTTCTAAAAAGCTGCTCTCATGAACGGATGGATTAACAACCTTGGCATCCTGTTGTACAGTTTTATAAACCATAGTCATCCAAAGGATGCTGAACCCTAATGGCCCTTTCACACTGAGCTTCTGAAAGGCTCAAGAAAAATGCTTCCCTCAATGAATGTGTTCACACTGGGGCGGTGCGCTTCGGTTGCGGTGAAAAAAAAAAAAATCCTGCTTGCAGTATCTTTGGAGCATGTTTTGGGAGCTAAAAAAACTGCACCAAAAACACTCCTTTCAATTGAAATGAATTAGAACCGCTTCAAAAACGCCTTTAAAAACACCCCCTGGTGCAGTTTTTGAGTCACATGTCCTTTAAAAAATTGCAACGTAAACATGCAAAAAAAATGCTCCATTAACGCATAGGCATTTTACTGGCAGTTTTTAAGTGAACCAGTATGAAAGTGTCCAAATGTTCAAGGGAGCCTGTATTTTGTATGGTACAGTTAGGGTTGGTTTTATTGGGTTTTGAGCTTGTGCCAAATGCATCAGTTTGAGATCCTTCTGTGATCATTCTGGATGTATTTGACCTGCAGTTGATTTCCTTCTGACCTGTGTTTGACATGCTTCAAGCAAGTTTTCCATAGGCTTGTATAGGAATACAAAACTGACCAAAAGCCCATCAACATGAGCCCTGAGTATGCTATATAATAGATGCAATTTTTGTCTCCACTAAAGAGGATGTGCAAACCTACTGTAACCAAAAGTAAAATTCTCCTGTCTTACGACCAGGTTGTCTCCTGAGGAGAAAAAACTGATCGGTTAACCCAGATAACATAAAACCGTAAGATGAACTAATTAAAGTTAAAAGAAAAATGAAGGCTACTGCCAAGTGCCTAACATATTAGCTGCTTGGCTGTTTCTGGCTTCCATATGTTTGGAGACACTAACCTAGACCAAACACGCAGAAAGGGAAGTCAAAACACCTGATCTGAATAGCTTCCCATGTAAGAGTACAGTTTTAGCATTCGTGTTAACCTTAACAAACTTTATTGCGCATTAATGGAATCTTACACCCCAACGGCTCTTCTGCTCTGATGAGTTTCATCCCCCTAGGGACTTAATGGTAGAACTTGTGTCTATTTATCTACAATAAAGTTTATTGCAATGCCTGGCTCAGATGGTTAGGTTGGCTCTACTGTTGTATGGGAAGCAGATCGAGGTAGAATGAGACGGGTCCTATTTGGCTGAAACACAGCTGATGGAATACCACCCTAAGGGAGCCCTGTATGAAGTTCTGGTCTACCTGATCTGAATATTTGCATTAAATCAATGATTTAAAAGGTATTGGTTTCGTTGGATTAGCATGACAACCAGGCAACTAGAATTTTGAAAAAAAAGTGGTCAGAAATGATATTTTACACATTTCTCCAAGGTTGCCTTAAAAACTCAGTAACCATGGGAACAAATGTGCTGTTTTTTTTCCAAAATGGAGAAGCACAAGTAAGATGGTTTAATGGCTGCTTCACATGACAAAAAGCAGTAATGAAAATGTTTTAGGACCTCATATGTCGGCCTTAATCTTTGGCAGCGTCCTGATGCCAGTCCTGTGTAACGTGGCCAGGGGTTTTTATGAGTGCTGCTTTCTGCTTCTGGGATTAAATCCCATTTGCTCAGCAGGGTTGTGCCTTCTTCCAAACTTTTGATAACAAACATATGGCCTAGTATGGTTGTGATGAATATACAGTAAGAGGGTACCTGATTTGTATATGTTATTTCATACAGCTTTAGTTACTGGGAGAAGTTTCCCTCTGGCATGAATTATTGTTTTTGAGATGTGCTTAAAGGGTAACTTCTGAAAATCGGTCTGATAAAACAGTGGACTCCCTGGTTGTTTCTATAGGTTGCTTCTTTATGTGGAGGACATGGATCCTGTCTAGGACTACAATTGGTATATTTTCTGTCAGGAAACTAGGTTTTGGCATTGGAGCTTGATGGATTTTTAAAGCTGAACTTTAGACAAACCACTAAATATAGAAATAAAACATTTATTCAGTATATATAATGGAACTGTTTTACCTGACAATTGGTTTTGCATTTCTGTCCATCCAGGTCTGAGAGATGCACAGCTCTGCTACACAACACAGTCATATCTGGCAGGAGAGGTGACCTGATTTTTCTCTGCTCTAGTTTAGTAACACTCATAGGTCTCCTTCCCATCCTTACCCAGGGAAAAAATACAAAAAGAAGCAGCAGACACAAATTCTGAACTCTCTGTCCTACTGTTTTCCCTTCCGATCAGCTTACTGTTTACACTGAAGTAAAACTAATTAGCTGTTTGTGCTGCTTCTCCTTCCCTAGTATGTTCTGCTGTACAGGGACTACAAGAGGCTGATACCAGGTCAAATTCAGGTTGCTGCTGGCAACAGACAGGGTGCTCCCTAAGTAGTACGGAGGCCACCAGTCACCCAAGCATACCGACAATTAAAGCTCATTGCAGGGGATCTCTTTTTAGGATTTATTGCTCAACAAATATAACAGGAGAAGGGTTTAGGGTCACAGGATACTCCAATTGATCGGCAGTGATAACAAAAGAATTATCTTTCAATCTCAGCTTCTCTGGAGGGAGCTGGGGATGTCGGAATATCTAAGGCCAAACAACTGCTGACCACAGGGCAGTCGCTAGGAACTGGTTCATTTTCTCCTCTTCACAATGGTCAGTCCCCAAGAAGATCCTTAATCACAGTGTCCTAAGAGCTATCTGCCACCCAGCCTTCTCTTGTTGATCCTCAGAAAGGAAGATAACAAAGTTCTTCTCCAGACCTGGACTCTGAAACAGTTTCTTTAAGCAGGTATTCCTTTTTTAGCTGTCCTCCTTGGCCCCTTAGCACAGGAAATGCTGAGGCCCGGATGGTGGTTTCTTGCCTTAGGGATCTCTCTCCTATGGGCAGCAGCCCCAGGAGTACTGGAACTCTCCCTGACAAGGAAAGAATTCTCGGCTCAGGGCCCCTGCACATTTATCACCTCCCCAGCCACCTTCTAGATGCTCCCTTCCAAGAATTTGTCAGGGCATGATAAATATTTAGCTGATCATTTGAATCTCCCTCCCTATGCTCTGGAAGCTTTTTCCAGAGACAAGGGAAAGCAATCAAACTCTCAGCCTAGGAATCCTGAGCAAAACAAACAATTAGCCACCACTCCACTCACTACAGTGGAGCCAAAAACAAAATTTTCCCAACAGCCTAACTGGTAGGGTGCTACACCTACATTGGTTCATCTTGGCACAATGTAAATATGCATATCTCATACCTGATGAGCTGCTGTTGAAGGTGACAATCGCTGTAGTAGTTGGTGCCACTATAGTAATAACTGCTATCTTTCAGCTCCTGCTCAGGTTCTATGTGAGTGGCTGCTCCACTGCACACAGACCACAGGGGGTCAGGACTTGCTTGTTTAGCACCACCATCATTCATAGTGCGCCTTGGGTAAATGTACATCTTTTTGGCTCCTCTGTAATCAGTGGAGCAGTTGTTGATTGCTTTTGGCTGTTTTGAATCTCACAGGCTGCAGGTTTCATTGAGGTTTCTGGAACATAGAGGGTTGAGCAAGGCAAATGGACAGCCTCAAAAATTTTTGTGCTTTAGCCAATCCGTGGGAAGGTGTGCTCAGAAGGTGGCTGGAGAGGCATATTAATAGTCTGAGATTTAGGGCAGTAGGGGGCTCCTCTTCTCCCTGTTGTAGAGAATCCACCCCTCTGGGTGGGGTTGGCTACCCCCATCTGCAACAACTCTTCTGACTCCAGCTGAATATTCATTGAGGTCCTAAATGTGACAAAGCTGGGGGGGGGGGCCTACTTCCAGAGATCCATTTATAAAGCTAGTTAAGGGAACCCTCACCACAGAACTTTGATCTAGAGAGCTCACTAAAGAGTGCCCGGTGGAAGTTGGAAGGAGTCTGGCTGTCCTGTGGCATCAGGAGTACTAATCTTTCCCTCACTGAAGAGTGTCCGATGGACACTGGAAGGAAGAATCCGGTGATCCTGTGACATTGTGAGCATGGACTTGAGCTCAGGGTTCTTGTGACTGTGTGGAGGAGTAGTAGTATTTCTGGCTGAGGCAGGAATAGTAAAGTCCTTCTAGTAAAGGAAGCACCTTTACTCATTTTCTGCATAGAGATTGTTCAGGGATATTCAACAAAAAGGAAACTTTCTTCCTGTAAATATTAGTGAACCTGGAGTATCCCATATTTCCCTTTATTTTAATGTAATAAAGTGTCATTTGTGCTGAGCTTTGACCATATATACATAGTGTTTTTCTTGATGAGCTACCTGTACCCATACCTTGCATGGCTTGGTATAGAGATTAAAGTGAAACTTTAGTTAGAAAATGAAGTCCTGCTAGATCACTTCAGGCTGTTGTGGCCCTTTTTTTTTTAGGTATAGCTATATAAAACATTAAAAACAAGTGTCTATACTGTAGTGATACTGTTTCACCCTGCTCTGCACATGCTCAGTTGCTCTCCATTTTTAGGCACTGCTGAGTTTGTAGAGGCTGATCTGACAGCCCTAAAGCAGAATTAAACCCTACTATCCTTTACAACCAAGGAAGCTGCTTCTGTTTAACCACTTCAGCTCCGGAAGGTTTTACCCCCTTAACCTCCCTGGCGGTATGATTATGTCAGGAATTACATACCAAAAGCGGTACAATTGTTTTCATGGAAATTTGGCGTTATGTATTATAGGCCTACAATTCTTAGTAATTACTGACTTAAACCTGACCAAAACAAGACTCTAGTAGACATCCCAGATGTGATAAATTTGAAACACAAACGCATGAATTATAATCAAATCAATAATATAATTTATATATATATATATATATATATATATATATATATATATATATATATATATGTGTGTGTGCATATATATATATATATATATATATATATACACACATATATATATACCGGTATATATATATATGTATATATATATATATATATATATATATGCGCATATATATATATATATATATATACCGGTGTATATATATATATATATGCGCATATATATATATATATATATGCACACACACACACACACACACACACATATATATATATATATATATAATATAAAATGTGTTTTGTGCAACGTTTTTTTTTTTTTTTTTTTTTAATTTCCCTCCCTAGTTCCGCTCCCATGCAGCATTACTGCTGCAGGGAACGGAACTAGGAAGTCATCACACCGACGGAGGGACGGAGGAGCGGCGGGACTCTCGGCTGGCGATCTCAGCAATGAGAGATCATCGCTGGATTGCTAGGACAAGGTAAGAGAACACCGCTGCGCTCTCTGCAATCCACCCTGAGCGTGACTCGGGGTTACCGCTCCTGATATGAAAAATCAACCCCGAATCACGCTCGGGATTACCGCCAAGGAGGTTAATGACCAGGCCATTTTTTGCGATTCGGCACTGCGTTATTTTAACAGAAAATTGTGCGGTCGCGTGACGCTGTAGCCAAATACAATTGATGTCCTTTTTTCCCCCACAAGTAGAGCTTTCTTTTGGTGGTATTTGATCACGTCTGTGGGTTTTAGATTTTGCGCTATAAACAAAAAGAGTGCCAATTTTGAAAAAAACGCCATATTTTTTACTTTCTGCTATAAAATATTTCCAATAAAATTTTTTTAAAAATTACATTTTTTTATCAGTTTAGGCCAATTTGTATTCTGCTACATATTTTTGGTAAAAAAAATCCCAAAAAGCGTATTTTAATTGGTTTGCGCAAAAATTATAGCGTTTACAAACTACGGGATAGATTTTTGGACTGTTTATTTATTTATTTTTTATGAGTAATGGCAGCGATCAGCGATTTTTAGCGGGACTGCGACATTGCGGCAGACAGATCGGACCCCAAACTGACATTTTTGACACTTTTTGGGGACCAGTGACACTAATACAGTAATCAGTGCTAAATTTTATGCACTGTTACTGTATAAATGACACTGGCAGGGAAGGGGTTAATACTGGGGGTGATCAAAGAGGTTAAATGTATGCCTAAAGTGCTTACTCACTGTGTGAGGGGGTGGTTCAGTGACAGGCACAGAGAGATCGCAGTTTCAGCTTAGCTGAAACTGCTGATCTCTCCCTGCCTGTCTGACAGAAGATCCGCCTGCTTTGTTTACATAAGCAGGCAGGTCTTCTCTCGGTTTATCTGACGATCGCGGGAGGGCAGCAGCAATCGCCACCACTCCTCCCGCGGCTTGCATCCCGCATGTGTTTAAACGCCAAAACCACATGCACTCAGTCACGTAGTACTACATGACTGGACGCAACCGAGCCACCCTGCTGCAGTAATATTACGGCGGGCGGTCGGCAACTGGTTAAACTGTAACTGCCATGGTGCTGCACATGTGATCAGTTATGACACCAGACATTTGATGGTTTGACAGTTTGGTTGAGAACACAAGCAAATGGGACAGTTAGCCATCCCAGCATTCCAGTAATGTAACTGTTTTTTGAAACTGTTAAATCAATGGGTTTAGTTCTACTTGTTTGGGGGCTTTGGGCTTCAGCAAAATGGCAGCCTTCAGCAAGAAGAAAGCTGTTATGGGTAAAGTTCCCCTTTAAATGTTAGCCATGTGTCATTCCATGTTCATAAATTTCGAGCATAAATTCTCTTTTTGTGGCTGTAACTCAAACTAGGAGAAAACAACCCAATCTATTGCCAATGTTTCCAGAAAACATGGTCATTGGGGTGTAAGCTCAGTGAACAGAAGCTCTACTATTCCCCAATTAGATGATTATATCTTGCCTCCCAAACAGCATAGAGATGTTGAAGGTAGGCTGTCAATCACAATGTGAGCCTCAAAGACACCTCAACCCTTCTGTTGACAGTCAATAGTTATTTCTTCTTGCATACATCAGTGGTTATAGAGATAAGGGCTTAGCTACTGACTTTTGAAAGAAAGTTGAAATTTACATATCAGTAACATACCTGTTTAGGTGGAGCATGGCTTCTTCTGTACAGCAAAGCACAGCCTTTTCTACCCAGGCTGTGGTGGCTTTCTAAAGAAAACAAACTGTAAGGCAGGCATAGATGGTGCAAATTTCTTTCCTGCGACCATGGTGAATCCAACATACTGGTTGTACCCAAGTTGATCGATTGATTAACTTGGTACATTCGGCCTGACCATTAATGGTTTGAATCTCAGAGGGTTTCTGGTGAACCGGCCAAGATTCGAACAGTGTATGGCTGGCCTAAAGGCCTGTACACAGGAGTCGAAATTCGGCCGGGAATTTTCGTCCGACGACCGATCTGCCGATTTTCGGCTTGTTAGTATAATGCTTCCGACAACCGACTCCGACTTTTCGGCCGAAAAAAATCTGGTGTGCAGGCTATAAAATTTTTGTCCTCCGTCAAAACACGTCCGATTTTCATGCAGTCAGTACAGATTTCGACAGGGAAAAATCTTATGAGCAAGTCTGGGCATGCTCAGAGAAGAAAGAACACAAAGAAAGCAAACCAACACATGACATCACTTCTGAAGTAGAATTTTGTCGGCCGGGAAAATTCGTGTGCAGTCTAGGCACATTCCAACCAACAAAACACCACTCTGGACAAAAGATGGACGACCGGTCGGCGGAAATTCGTTGCGTGTGTACTAGGCTTAAGACTTACACACCATTTGTTGTAATATACCTGCAAAGTATTTAACTAATATATGGTCCTTTCACATGGCCGTTCGTTTCAGATGAATGAAAGCCTCATGTAATTCTTTGGATGGGCAGATCTAAATTAGTGTGTCTCTGACTACCATGAGTCTGTCTAGGTCTGATAAAAAAAAAAAAACGGAAAGAGTCTGCATCCTTTTCTATTCTTTTCGTATTTAAATGTGACAGATCCGAGGAAGTCATTCCGACAAGGTGTGGATGCAAAAAAACAAATGAATGTCACAAAATTGACATCATTATTGTTCAACTGCAATTCAGAAATTGGACATTGGAATTTGGACATTAATAACTAGGCCCCTACATGTCACAAAACCAAACTGGCACATAGTTTTCAAGATCTCACTCGAGTATTGTTTCACACTTATGCTTTACCCTGACCTCCTATAGCATCCATGGGTCAGGCTGAGCAGAGTGAGAGGGATGTGACAGAAGAATGTTAGTCATTGGTATGGAATGCTGGAGGGAAGGTGTATTGGTGACCATCAATGTCTCTAATGAAGATGGGAAAGTGATGAATGGTGTGTTTAGCGGTAATGAGATTTGTATGTTGTGGTGGAGGCTTGTGCGATGAGTGTTGATAGGTGTGTTTTGTAGGGGCTGTTGATTGATTTTCTCACGTTCACACAATGCAGTGATCAGCCCTTGATGGATTCCACCTTGTCAGGTAGCACCTATGTATGTATTATCTGTATACTAATGTCAACTCTAGGCAACACCTAAAGCCTTGTAGGAAAAAAATTGACGCTTTGTTAAATTCAGAACATCAATATAATAATGCATTCTAATCTATGTGCAGCTTTGAATGTTTTTTATCTGTGGGAATAATGTTTGCACACATCTGTGCAGCAGGCTTATTTTTTGATTGTTTTATTTGATCTTGTTGATGTAATGAGATGTTGGCCACCATTCGCCTCTCACTGATAAAAATCCAACCTGGCTGGTAAAAACGGGGAAGGTTGCCAAGGTGATTAATAGGAAAGACATCATAAAGCTGGAAGTTTTTACCAGAAATGATAGCAGTTTTATCCACAGTCTGCCAAAGATCCACATTTTGTCCATCTTTGCCCAGTCCAGGGTGTGAGTGGGCAAGCTGAATATTAGCATGCTGTTGTGCCATATACTGACAGATGTTTGGTACTTTTGAATAAGCAAAACTCTGATTTATTTTATGTATTAGGCCCACACGCGTGGGGGGGTCCGTGACCGAGCGGGAGCGCGCATTCGGCGGCGCACGCTCGCTCCCCAGAGCCTCACAGGCTAGCGACGTACCCCATACGTCACTTTGCCTGTGAGGGGCTGACTGCCGCCGTATATAGTCGGGCGGCCGTCGGCAAGTGGTTAATGGACCAGCTGTCCAGCAAAAGTAGCATTTTAAGGATTCAGACAAACCATTTAACACTGACAGCGTTGCTTACAATGATCAGTTTTTCATCATTTATTCATTATCTCAAAAGGAAGGAAACTACTGCTGTAACCGCTTATTAGGTGTTAGCTGGAGTAAGGCTTTAAAGCAGAACTAAACCCACTGATTTAACTGTTTCCCAAAACAGTTATATTCAAGGCATGCCATGAATAAATGTTACAGTTCCTCATGCTCTTCACCAATCAAACCCTAAGATAGCAGCTTCTTTGACTGTAAACTATAAGAGGTGTTAGTTCTGCTTTAATTCAACAGCCAAGTCCATCTGCTAGTACATCCTAGGCCAGCCATACATGGTTCGAATCTCCTGCTTTACCGGCCGAGATTAGAACCATCGATCGATCAACTTGTGTAAACCAGCCTGGCAGATTCGCTTGCGATAATCATTGTCTTCCCCGTCGGGAGAAGAAAATTAATCAGCAGAAGGGATTTCCCTGTCAACGCTGTCTGTGTTGGTGGGGGAATCATGCAAATTTCACAGGTTGCAGGAAAGAAGTTCTTACCATCTGTGACCTGCCTATCCCCACCTTCTCCCCAGACTGACAATGCTGCTGTCCAAAGGGGTTTCCATTACTCCACCTTAAGACTACTGTCCAGATCATCAGGTGAAAACAAAAGAAAAAAAGGCTAAAAAAGAAAACTAATGCAGCCTCTACATCTAAGCATTGGTAAGCTGCAATATATTACCTGTTTGTTTTTTGGGTCTAATACCGACTTAAAGTGATTGTAAAGCTAGAATTAGCAAGCTAGAATTAGCTTAACAAAATAATAAACATTGTATACTTTCCTGGTATTGCACAGAGTGGCCCACAACCTCCTCTTCTGGGGTCTCCTGCTGGCGCTGTCCTCTACCCCTCTTCTCTGAGTGCCCCCATACCAAGCCACTTGCTATGGGGGCACTTGTGTAGGCGTGATCCCAAACTGCGCTCTGTGTGTCTATAGACTGACACAGCGCAGCTTGACCCTACCCCCCACTCCCCCCTCACAGGTTTTGACTGACAGCAGCAGAAGGAGACAATGGCTTTCAGTAAAACCCAAGAAAGGTACATATACACAACGTTCGACCTGCGCCAGTGAAAAAATCAAGTACATTCGATCTTATGAAAAAAGTTTCAACTGTGGCTGTAGTTAGTCTTTTTAGAAGTTATGCAGGATAGTTCAATCCCTGGGGTTAGTGGAGATGGATGGTGGAGGTGGCTGCAGGCTTCATACAGAGCTAGAGGGACTCTGCAACAGACAAAAGAGGGGTAGGAGAAGAAAAGCAGCGCCACCTCAGTGTAGATTAAAAGGTTATTTATTACATAAAAACAATGTAGTAACTCACACAGAGGAAATTGTTGATCAGCAAAGGTGATGGTTCATCTGCAACACTGTAGGGATGTTAGGGAAGTACACTGTGGCGGCCGTGGTCCTGGCTTTGCCGGTGGAGTCCGACAACCTGTGTTTCTGGCAGCGTTCAGTATCCAGGCTTACATCCAATAGTGGCAGGGGGGTGCTCGCGATCGGAGCATGCGTGCTCCTTCCTCAGGCGATCAAGCTCTCGCCTAAGGAAGGAAAAAAAAAAAGGCAACATTAAGGCTCCATGTACACGGGATGCTGGAAATGGCCGTTTAGGAGCAGTTGGGCGTTTTTTTCAGAAGTCCCTGAACGCAGCTCCATGTTATTTTATCTGTCCATGTACACATGGTAGTTTACAGTCATTTGCAGGCAGTTGCGTTCAGGGACTTTTTTTAGAACGCAATTATATTGCGTTCGAACGTGTGTTTCCCGACGTTTCAAATGCAGAAACGCGGCCGAACGTGACTAAACGTGACTGAACGTGATGAACCTACGTTCAGCCACGTTATACGTTTTTTTTCTTCCATTCAAAATCAATGGTTCCCTATGGGAGCCTATTGATTTGAATGGAAGTCGCACCGCAAGTCAGATCCGACTTGCGGCACGACCTGCACTGTGAGAATCTTGAGGGGGAACTCCACGCCAAAAATGGGAAAAAAAACTGCGTGGGGTTCCCCCCCAGGTTCCAAACCAGGCCCTTCGGGTCCGGAATGGAATTTGAGGGTAGCCCCACGCCGAAAAAACGGCGTGGGGTCCCCCCCAAAATCCATACCAGACCCTTATCCGAGCATGCAGCCCGGCAGGCCAGGAAAGGGGAGGGGACGAGCGAGCGGCCCCACCCCCCCTGGACCACACCAGGCCACATGCCCTCAACATGGGGGGGGTGTTGGTGCTTTGGGGCAGGGGGAGCTCTGCACCCCCCACCTCAAAGCACCTTGCCCCCATGTTGATGAGGACAAGGGCCTCATCCCCACAACCCTGGCCGGTGGTTGTGGGGGTCTGCGGGCAGGGGGCTGATCGGAATCTGGAAGCCCCCTTTAACAAGGGGGCCCCCCAGATCCCGGACCCCCTCCCTGTGTGAATGGGTATTGGGGTACACTGTACCCCTACCCATTCACCCCATAAAAGATAGTGTATGTAAATAATGACAGGAGACGTTTTGGAAAGTTTATTAAAAATCTTCATCCGGCTCTTCGGGGTCTTCTCCTCTCCGGGGGTCTTCTGCTCTTTTGCTGTCCGCCCTTCTGCTGTCCTCTCTTCTTGTCTTCTCCTCTCCGGGGGTCTTCTGCTGTCTTCTCTCCGTGGGGTCTTCTGCTCTTTTGCTGTCCGCCCTTCTGCTGTCCTCTCCTCTCCGGGGGTCTTCTGCTGTCTTCTCTCGTGGGGTCTTCTGCTCTTTTGCTGTCCGCCCTTCTGATGTCCTCTCTTCTTGTCTTCTCCTCTCCGGTCTTCTGCTCTTGTGCTGTCGGCTGTCGGCTCTCCTTCTTCCTCCGGTCCTCCTCCGACGACGTCTCCAGCGATTATGCCGGCCTCTGGTCTCTGCAGCTTATTATATAGCCATTAGGGGCGTGGCCGCCAGATGACGTCATCGGGAGACCACGCCCATTGTGTCACATGTGACGTCACATGTGACACAATGGGCGTGGTCTCCCGATGACGTCATCTGGCGGCCACGCCCCTAATGGCTATATAATAAGCTGCAGAGACCAGAGGCCGGCATAATCGCTGGAGACGTCGTCGGAGGAGGACCGGAGGAAGAAGGAGAGCTGACAGCCGACAGCACAAGAGCAGAAGACCGGAGAGGAGAAGACAAGAAGAGAGGACATCAGAAGGGCGGACAGCAAAAGAGCAGAAGACCCCACGAGAGAAGACAGCAGAAGACCCCCGGAGAGGAGAGGACAGCAGAAGGGCGGACAGCAAAAGAGCAGAAGACCCCACGGAGAGAAGACAGCAGAAGACCCCCGGAGAGGAGAAGACAAGAAGAGAGGACAGCAGAAGGGCGGACAGCAAAAGAGCAGAAGACCCCCGGAGAGGAGAAGACCCCGAAGAGCCGGATGAAGATTTTTAATAAACTTTCCAAAACGTCTCCTGTCATTATTTACATACACTATCTTTTATGGGGTGAATGGGTAGGGGTACAGTGTACCCCAATACCCATTCACACAGGGAGGGGGTCCGGGATCTGGGGGGCCCCCTTGTTAAAGGGGGCTTCCAGATTCCGATCAGCCCCCTGCCCGCAGACCCCCACAACCACCGGCCAGGGTTGTGGGGATGAGGCCCTTGTCCTCATCAACATGGGGGCAAGGTGCTTTGAGGTGGGGGGTGCAGAGCTCCCCCTGCCCCAAAGCACCAACACCCCCCCCATGTTGAGGGCATGTGGCCTGGTGTGGTCCAGGGGGGGTGGGGCCGCTCGCTCGTCCCCTCCCCTTTCCTGGCCTGCCGGGCTGCATGCTCGGATAAGGGTCTGGTATGGATTTTGGGGGGGACCCCACGCCGTTTTTTCGGCGTGGGGCTACCCTCAAATTCCATTCCGGACCCGAAGGGCCTGGTTTGGAACCTGGGGGGGAACCCCACGCAGTTTTTTTTCCCATTTTTGGCGTGGAGTTCCCCCTCAAGATTCTCACAGTGCAGGTCGTGCCGCAAGTCGGATCCGACTTGCGGTGCGACTTCCATTCAAATCAATAGGCTCCCATAGGGAACCATTGATTTTGAATGGAGGCAGAAAAACGCTGCTAAAAGCAACGTGGCCAAACGTGCAATAACACAAATGGAAAAAGCTACTGAAAGCACGTTTAACAGCTGCTTTTTCCCGGCGTCAGAAATAGCTTTGCAGGACGTTTTTTCTAACGTCCCGTGTACATGGAGCCTAAGGACCGCAGATGCGGTGGTTGGCAAAGGAAATTTAATGCAGCACTTGGGGACTAAATTTAATGTAGCACTTGGGGACTAAAAACATAAAAGCACAATACACTTTAGGGGGGAACCCTTGGGAGAATCAAAAATGGAGAAAGATCTGGGAGTCTTGGTAGAGGATAGACTAGGCAATAACATGCAATGTCAAGCAGCAGCTGCCAAAGCCAGCAGATTATTAGCATGCATAAAGAAAGGGATGTATTCCAGAGATAAGACTATAATCCTTCCACTCTATAAGCTCTGGTCCAACCACATCTGGAGTATTCTGTCCAGTTCTGGTCGCCAATCCTCAGGAGGGATGTGTTGGAGCTGGAGAGAGTCCAGAGAAGGGCAACTAAACTAATTAGGGGATTGGAGGACCTTAACTATGAAGAGCGTCTGCAATCGCTTGATTTATTCTCCCTGGAAAAGAGATGCCTGAGAGATGACATGATAGCAATTTATAAATATCTCAATGGTGATCTCAGCATAGAAAAAAAGCTATTCAGTCGAAGGGATTGCATCAGGACTCGAGGGCATACAATGCGATTAGAGGAGAAGTGTTTTAACCTCAGGCAACGTGGGGGGTTATTTACTGTTAGGGCTACACAATTGTGGAATTCTCTACCACAAGAGGTGGTTTCTGCGGGAAGTATGGTGGCTTTCAAAAGACTCTTAGACGTACATCTCAAGGATCAGAACATTCAGGAGTATGAGAGATGATTATGGCCACACACACCTACACAGGTTGAACTGGATGGACTGTTGTCTTTATTCAACCTCACCTACTATGTAACTATGTAAGATGAAAGACACATCATGCTTACTTCTCTTTGACATTGGAAGATGTCCAGCAGTGCCATCTGCACAGAACTGGTGGAAACCAGTGGGACCCAGGTACACCCATCTACTGTCTGGAGAAGTCTGGCCAGAAATGGTCATCATAGAAGAATTGCGGCCAAAATGCCATACCTCCGTAGTGGAAACAAGGCTAAGCAATTAAACTGCATGAAAACGTAGGAACTGGGGTGCAAAAAATGGCAGCAGGTGCTCTGGACTGATGAGTCAAAATGTGAAATATTTGACTGTAGCAGGAGACAGTTTGTTCACCGAAGGGTTGGAGAGCGGTACAATAAGTGTCTGCAGGCAACAGTGAAGCATGGTGGAGGTTCCTTGCAAGTTTGGGACTGCAAATGAATTTGGAGATTTGGTCAGGATCAATGGTGAAGCTTAGTCCATCTTTCTCAAGACACTATAACATGGAAGGGAACAGACTTATAAACCTCAAGCCCCACAAACCAACAACTCCAGGGGTAATGTGCATGCTTTATAGAGTATCCCGTGATCTTCTGGAATCTGTGACATAGGTGTAGCACTCTGTAGTGTGTTGTACTAGTGTGAAAGTAGGAAAAAGCATATTCTAGCCAGGAATAACCTGGGTCTTTAAATTGCTTACTAGAGGACAGGGCTGGGTGACTCTTCCTGGCAGCTCTCTGGTGCCTCCCCCTGGTGTCTAGAAGATTGAAGAACATTATAGAACTAGAGGGTGGGGGTTAGGAGGAGCTGCCATGAGTATTTATTGGGCCCCAGCCAATCCCCAGCAGTGGTCTGGCAGGGCACTGGGACAACCCCATAAATAGACATGGGCAATGCCAGCAAGAGAGATTGTTAGCAAGACATGGGCAATGCCAGCAGGATGGAGTGCTAAGGAGAGGCTGTCGGTGGCCCTTAAGGGAACCCCCATGCCAGAGAGGGGTGGTACCTCGGGCAAGGTGCTCAGGAAAGTTGGCCTGGAAGGATCCATGCCAGAGAGACAGCGGGAAGAAGCAAGGAGAGACAGTGAGTAGCTCAGCACAGAGCAAGGACAGACAAGGGGATAGGCTGCCATCTTCAGCAGGCCTCTCTTAAAGACCACATTGGGCCCAGTCTTCATCTAACCTTGCCCTGGGAGGTCTCAATGTGTGTGTCAGTCGGGCAGGACTGGGGCAGAAAGTCAGTCAGGAGGACTGGGAGGAAGATCAGCCAGCTGGTGGCAGAAAGGCCAGCTAGCATTTTTCTGCAAGCTAGTGGAGCTGGGATCAGTGGCCACAGGGAAGCAGAAGAAGGAATGTCATGCTGTTTGCTCACTGCACTACTTTGTCAAGGGACTGAGAGTCTCTGCTTGTAATGGGCCTTTGCTGAACAAACAATAGAGACTGTTAGTTCCCTCAAGACAGAACAGCAGGTGTTGTACTGGAAAACCAAGTTTGTGCAGGAGGAAGGAAAGTGGACTTTTTGTAAATAGGGAAAGTGTCCCTTTGGGAATAGTTTGGGCATTTTTCAAGTTGGGCACCCCACAATAACCCCTAATAAAGTATCAAAAACAAGAAAACACTCTTTTCTGCATTGGAGTGTGTGTGAAGGAAATGCTATGTGACTGTCTGCGCAGCAGTTGGGACCTGGGACACTAGTGACTCCTACAGGGGTAGTGCTACATAGGTATCCTAGGAGGTTGTAGGCAACATAAGGCCCCTTTCACACTTGTGCGACTTGTCCCGTGATTTTGGACCGCAAAATCGCATGACAAGTCGTTTTCCATTATTTTCAATGAGCCCCATTCATATCAGTGCGTTTTGAAGTCGCACTGACTTCAAAGTAGTTCCTGCACTACTTTGGCACGATTTTAATGCGTTTTGAGGTATATAGCCCTGAGCCATTGCTCAAAATCGCGTCACAGTCGCGGCAAAGTCGCATCGCAAAATCGCGGTAAAATCGCGTCGCATAAGTGTGAAAGGGGCCTTAAGGTAAATTCTCATCTGAACCAGGAATAATGACTAAGAATCTCTACAAAAAAAATCTAACTTTGCAAGAGGAGGGGAGCAGAAGGTAAATGGGATAAAGTTGATGGGGAGGGTGAAGGTCAGCTTTAAATATTACTAATTGGAGATTGAAATTTAAAACAATTTTTCCGGTCGGATTTACCCAGCGTGGCATTAGGAATCTTAGTAGGGTCATTGAACCAGCACCTGTTTGGCACGACCAGTATTAGGTTCCATGGCTTTTTTTAGTGCTGTTAAGTCATGTGAATCAGAACCCCAGACTTGTGGGATCTTCTTGTTATGACGCAGAGGTACGAAGATACTCATTCCAGTATTCTTAGTCATCATTCCTATTGCCCCCTTTACATAAATTTTGAATTTAGATTTGCTTTAAATTACCTCATATGATTGAATTGAAAAAAGCAGCCAAGTCTGTATGTACTGAACCCCATAGAAACAAGACAACATCAGACCAAATATTTAAATCAGCTTGATTTATTAGTAAATGAAATGAACAGTGAGTGGTGGGCCTGAGATAGAGAATAAAAACCATAACAAATATGAGTGCTAAGTTAATCCATTGTATAAATATTAGTCTTTCAGAACTTGTGGACAAGAAAAGTTTGAATGTTAATCTTTGCTTTTGTTTGGCTAAGCGCGTGTTGAGGGGATTGTAACTGGAAGCAAAAAAATAATTTGTTTTTAGACAGATGTTAATAATGGCCATTCTAGTACATAGGTTATAAAAAGATGGGTTGCAAAGCTGGTTTACACATTCTCAGACAGAATTGTGGGAGAAGTGTAGACATAGCAACAGATTAATTAGGGCCCATTTACACTAAAGCAATCCACAGCATTGTGTTAACGCATGTTGGTTTAAGGCAGGAGATTTTTTATGAACGGATTGCTAATGCACCACAATGCATGGTATGCCCATTGTGTGGTGCTTAGAACTCTAATGTACAGTACATTGGGATGCCATTCATAATGAATATAGAAACAAAAAATTTATGCTGCGCTATGGTAAATAAATAGTGACTCAAAAGTGCTGCTGTGCATAAAAATCAAAAGGATTTTGAACGTGATAGTACAAGAAAACAGCGCAAAATTGATTGTGATTAGCAATGAAGTGGCAAACTACTAAAGTGCCTTGTGAATAAATAAATAAATGAATGAATCCTTAATTATAGAAGACAAATATCATACAAAACCACTATCAATAAAACATTAAATTGCACCCCGTGCAGTGAATAGGCAAAAGTTCATAAAAAATGTATAATATAAAAGTCCATAAAAGTACGATCAAACAATCCAATCAGTTTCAAAAAATGCTTCAGCAAGTAGCCAGTGAAAGATATTCCACCAAAACAAAAGTTGCTCAAGTGCTGGAAATTGTGTGCAAAATCATGCTGCCATGGTGTAGTGACAAAGGTGACTTTTCCTCTCCCCCAGGATGTTGAACTTACCGGACAGAATGGACCCCTAGACAGTATTGTGTAAGGGTCACACAGGCTAAGTCCGGCAGAGACTCCGGGCAATAATCCTTAAGGCTCGGGACCACTTTAAGACCTCCTAAGGGCTCAGCAGGATAGGGCCATATGCGGAAGGAGAAGCTCACAATAGTGTGATTTTGCTAACAATCCACGTTTATTAAACATAAAAGTAAATCACTCACATTTTCTTGATTAAAAGCAGGCAGTGTACAGTCATAGAACGGTATAGCTGATCAATATGATCACGGTGTGCTGCGGGCTCTCCTGGCTCCGGCGTGCGTTCCACCGCTACCGGAAATGACATCACAGCAAGCGTGGGACCGGAAATTGCGTTGACGCTATTCGCCCTCCTCCTAGGCGTTATCACAGACGTATACGTATACATATACATCTGTGATAACGCCTAGGAGGAGGGCGAAACGCATCAACGTAATTTCCGGTCCTACGCTTGCTGTGACGTCATTTCGCACGTCGGAGCCAGGAGAGCCCGCAGCACACCGCGATCATATTGATCAGCTATACCGTTCTATGACTGTACACTGCCTGCTTTTAATCAAGAAAATGTGAGTGATTTACTTTTATGTTTAATAAACGTGGATTGTTAGCAAAATCACACTATTGTGAGCTTCTCTTTCCGCATATGGCCCTATCCTGCTGAGCCCTTAGGAGGTCTTAAAGTGGTCCCGAGCCTTAAGGATTATTGCCCGGAGTCTCTGCTGGACTTAGCCTGTGTGACCCTTACACAATACTGTCTAGGGGTCCATTCCGTCCGGTAAGTTCAACATCCTGGGGGAGAGGAAAAGTCACCTTTTGTCACTACACCATGGCAGCATGATTTTGCACACAATTTCCAGCACTTGAGCAACTTTTGTTTTGGTGGAATATCTTTCACTGGCTACTTGCTGAAGCATTTTTTGAAACTAATCGGATTTTTTGATCGTACTTTTATGGACTTTTATATTATACATTTTTTATGAACTTTTGCCTATTCACTGCACGGGGTGCAATTTAATGTTTTATTGATAGTGGTTTTGTATGATATTTGTCTTCTATAATTAAGGATTCATTCATTTATTTATTTATTCACAAGGCACTTTAGTAGTTTGCCACTTCATTGCTAATCACAATCAATTTTACGCTGTTTTCTTGTACATTCATAATGAATGGCTCCCAATGCATCACACAAAAACAGGTGTGTTGGACGCATTGTGTTTGAGCACACATTGTGGTGGTAATAGAGATTCAGTCCTCACTAAACTGATATTTTTAATGTAACAAAAGTAGGCTGAATACAGAAAGGTGAGCAGGGAGACCTAAACATCCCAGGTAGACAAGAACCAAGTTAGAAATTATGGAAAGAATTTCTCGTTTGTTGCAGTGTCCATGACACAAAAGAATAAACGCTTTTGATTAGACTGTCCTTTAAGAGTTTTATTTAAATATGTATACAGGTTTTTATGATTATACAATAAATATAAGTTGCGCTAATAGTAAATGTCCAAACAAATCAGTTGATGTCTAATCAATCCACAGGTGATGAAATAAGGAATCCTTGATGTGATAAAAAAATGCTGTCCGTCACCTTAAATAGGTTTAGGTAACACCACCACCACCACCACCACCAAAGGCTAAAATGCTCTCTTACCAGCTCCTATTGACCCCATATTAGGAAGTCAGTGATGCTTTTGGCTTAATACCCAGTCGCTGACGTCACCACAATTGCGATCCTGTAAGGACGGGTTGAGTTTTACATGCTGGCCGGCATGTTTGTTTTAAAGGCGATTTTAAGTTGTCAACCTTGTAAGTGCAATCTTTTAATACAAATAAAAAAAGTGTTAACGATCTTACTCTATGTGGAGCTTTGTATGTTTTTGGGTGTCTCTATGATGTTACCATTTGAGTATCGGTGTGTTGAGCTATGAGAGGACCCTGGACTATATAAAGGCCCCGGCTTGGTATTAAGTCAAAAGCATCACTGACCTCCTAATACAGGGTCAATGGGAGCTGGTAAGAGAGCATTTTAGCCTTTGGTGGTGGTGGTGGTGTTACCTAAGACTATTTATGGTAAATGACAGCAGTGTTTTATCACATCAAGGATTCCTTATTTCATCACCTGTGTATTGATTTGATATCAACTGATTTATTTTTGGACATTCACTATTAGCACAACTTATATTAATATGTTTGTATTGTATATATCTTATAAAATAGTTGCAGCTCACTTTGGTTTATTATTTCTACACTAGCGCAGTTTATTCGTTTTATCTTTGCTAGGTTTTTATGATTGTTATTAGAACAAAGAGGACCTTGCCATATAAACAGATTTATATGCAAATGATCCCTTTTAATATAATTACATATTCTAATGTTTACTTTTTATTGCCTGCATTCTCTGTGTATAGAGTATTCTGAAATTGCCATATTAGAGTTGAACTCAGGGAACATCACTATCCTATACTATAACTAATCACTGCCAATAAATGCCTCTTTTACTCACCTAAATACTGAAAATTCATTATTCTTCTGTGCACAGGAGGTAGGGTCCTTTTCCGGGTGTCCACCTCACATGAACATCTTATTGGCTTTCCAATAGCAGAGTCCCTCTCAGGATCCAGAAGAGAGTCTTTAGGCGATTACTTTACTGCAAGGAGACCATTGGGGACTTCCCAACGTGGGCACATTTACTGCACTTGATTACCAATGCCCCTCATCCAGAATTGGCTCTAATAAGGGGCTTGGATAGTGGTATGGTATGGGGTTAATTTTTGCCCAGAGATGGGCTTTAAATAATGAGAGCCCATTCGGACCACAATATAGGTGTGTTGCATTAGGAAGGATTTTCAACACACATCAGTGTAAGTCTGCTGATGCTCCTTTGACTGTCCTGTCACAGGCTTGAATGGGGGGGGGGGGGGGGGGGATCGGTATGTATTAGTGAAATGCAGCAGAGAAAAATCTGGTCTCCTGTCCTGCTAGACAGGCCAGCGCTGCGTGACAAAGTTGTATAAATCTCAGGACTAGATGGATATACAAATCCTTTGGCAGGTAAATCCATTCCCTTTTCTGTGCATTTCATGTGTATTTAGCAATTTGTCTGGAGTTCAGCTTTAAAGTGCTCCCTAAAAAAACCTAGTAGTTTACCTTTTACTTAATAGCGTAACACACTAAGCCTGCTTAGACATTCCCAAAGAGGATTCTGGGAGAGGAGTGTGGACACAGCGACACGCGGGATTAAGAAGTTGCTAGATGAAAGGTTTTAGAGCGAGAAGTCCTTGTAGAGGGTATTAAGAAAATACGATCTTCATCAAATCAAAATAATCTTTTGAATGATGTGTGAATCTCAGTAATTACAAGAATGAGGACAGCATTTTTCTGGTTTGACATGTTAAATGACCACAAGATTGTGAGGACTTTGATCCTTCACCCCAGAGGAGGAAGCCACAGTATGATAGACTGGATGCTAAAATGAAGAGGAAGCCAAACTGGGAAACGCCGAGGCAACCAGAGAGGGACATCCTAAGCCTTTTGATACACGGTGCCTGTAGCCAGCTGCACTGGTTATGGATGAGAAGACAATATCAATAGGATATTGTTTTAAAAGTAATAAAATACAACCTGCAGGAGAGATACATCAATCAAAGTGCTGTTTTTAGAAATAAAACATATTAGATGCAGTATACAAAGGGCTTATGTGCAATATAATCTATGGCAACAAATCTGATTTTAGCTTAACTTTTTTCCAAATGCAGATTTGCAAATTTAGGATCTGTTTGCTGTTGACTATGGAGACAATATTTACTTGAAGTCAGCCATTGTTGGTCTCTTCTTTTGAAAATATGACTTTTTTTTGGTTGTCATGTTGATCCTCCGGCAACAGTGTTTCTGGTCTAGTAAATATATTCACATTGGAAGTTATGACTTCATATTCTAAATGTTTGTTCCATGTCACTGACTCAGAGGGTATTGATCCTATTATTGCCTTAAAAAAGAGTGTATTTCAATTTAGTACTGGCTAGGCTGTAGTCAGCGTGAGCTGGATTTAAAGTACAGCTTTCTTGGGTCTCACAAACTTTAGTTATTGCTTGCTTTTGCCTGCTGCTTGGGAATGTCCCTGTTAATAGCGTGGGAGGCTTTACTAATCATAGTTATGAATATTTAAATCCTCCTGGCTAACCACTAGCAGGTTTATTGCCAGTGGTACAGGCATGAAGGTTTAAATATTCAGGAGTGACTTTGGGAAGTCAGTCCTCCCCAGGACTGCTGCCTGGAGGAGGGATACAAGTGGCTGTTGGATCTTCTCAGGTCTTTCGCCCTAATTGAAGTTGATCTTGTGCTTGGATAGAGGCCTAAGTTTGAGTAATAGAATGCTGAGCAAGGGGACTAAAGCACCATGGAGGAACTTCAGACTAATTAGGCTACCTGAGAAGGTGGGTAAACCTTGCTCCATGAGTGAAATGTGATTACCTGTCCCCAAGGAGTTGGTAACTGAACCAATTAGTGTCTTACAGTTAGGAGCTGATTTCAAAGAATGCTGGGTTGGCTTGAAGTTTCTCTCTCTGTGAAGCACACAATTTGTCCCCCATAAGGAGTCTGCATAGCCCATCGGTGTCCTATGCCCTACCTTCCCTCACAGGAGTGTTAAGTGAGAGTCAATAAACTCTAGTTCTTTCACCAACCAGCACCCATCTCTTCACATTGCTCCACTATTTCCGAGGACTAGACCCTGAAGTAAAGCGCCAGTCCACCCTGACTCTTAGGTACAAAGTAGGAAATGAGAGGAACGCTATTAAAATGGGACTTTTGAGGCACAACATGTTACAATAAAATACTTATTCTTTATTTAGAATCAACGGTCATAAAATGGTAATCTCCAATAGGTTACAACACATTTCTTCAAAAGTCAATAAAATAGTGACAGAATGATGTAATATATCGGGAAATACTGATTTTCTTATGGGCTGATGCATTTCATGGACTTTATCTATTTCCACAGAAGCCATCAGTATGCTTAATCACAGGCATCTAAACAGAAATAATCAAAATTAGTGGACAATTCCTTATCCTGGTATATAAAACCGAATGACAGTCCCAGGCTGAGCAAAAGACACAGGAAGGGGCCACTGGGGGGGGGGGGGGACCAAACATGAGGCCAACAGTGACCAGACCATGCCCCATCCCACTGTCTACTAGCACAGGGTTGCCTAACATAAGTACCATCGAGAAGGTCTCTTTACATAGGAGAAAAAAAGATCAGATCTACTGTCAATATTGAAGTTATAAGAAAAATAGAACAAAAAGGAGCAATAAGCCAATAAACCATATATACCTTGAGAGATCCAATATCTTACCTTCCAAACATCGAAAAGTCACTGAATAGGGACAAGGGGACAAGTTTAGTAAAATACGTAAAGAAAAATGCCAGAAGGAGTAATCTATAAAAGATAACTCATTAATAATGTCACATTACTTTTAGTGGTATAGATATATCCCCCCATTTGTATTACCTTGAATTAGCAGCTGTGGTATTTAAAGGAGCAATCTAACAGTGCCCACTGTTCCTAAATATATAAGAAGGGGTCCTGAGAGTTCCCACTGCTTGAGGACAGGTCCTTCTCAACATAGACCTCTCTCCCTATAATAGATTAAACCACAATATATACATAACCCCTCATATCTCGTGGTACTGTGGTTAGGTGGCATGGTTATTAGGCACCACATCCCTGGAATAATATTCACAGAGTAAAAGGTATTTAATGGGATTTTATCGGTGCCCTTTAGAAAACTAAAGAGGAGGTTCTAAGGTATAACGACTTTACAATTTTCTAATATATCATTAAAATCCATTAAATGTTTAAAATGAAACAACTGTAATTTTCCCGATCAGATACAATGGTGCAGTCACATCAAAAATGGTAACATGGTATGTATTTCTGACGTGTTTCGCCACTTGGAACTTCTTCAGGGAATTTGCGAACCACTGGTTGTTTATTTACAACATCAGAAGACAAAAAATTCCATCAATAATATAGTACATGATACATAACAAAAATCAATAATGCAACTGATGCATAGAAAGTACATGGTTATTATTCACCCTGCCCAGCCATCTTATGCTTACCCAGATAGGCCCCTTATAGTCACCAATACTGCCGTGTGCACCATGCATAGAAAGAAGGTTGCCGTGCGGCCACAGGAGATACACCAGGACCAGCATATAAGAACAATTATTCATACAATGAATATTGTTGCACAAAATATGCAAGTTAACCATCCGCAGTGTTGGCACGAACAGCTAGTTGTCCTACTTACACAGTATGTTGCTAAAAAGAGTTTAAGAGAGGGTGTCTGTTTCTTATACCCATTAAATACCTTTTGCTCTATGAATATAATTTCTCATATATTTACAAAGGGATGCCCATTTAAATTAATCAAACTGTTGCAACCTACCTCTATTGTAACCCAGATGTGGCACTTCCCTTTATTTGAACCAATTGGGATTGCCTCTTAGGTACCTTAAGGGCTTTGGGGGAACTACATTATTTAATCTTATAGCTGACAGCACAAGCTCTCAGGTACTTCTCCATTGTTTTTTCACCTTCCCCTTCACAGATTCTCCCCTGCATGGTATTGTAGATTAGAGTCAACCCTCACCCCCATGCCACCAGCCACTAATTGCCATTGTCACATGTGGGGTGATAAACATTGTGTTCACCTCACTGTCCTTTCTAAATGGTTGGTTGTGATGGATCAGTAGTAGCATTGCTAGAATTGGATATATCTTTACTGAGTTTTGAAAAATATATCCATGATCTTCTGGGCAGGTGGAGCCCCACTCACCTTCGACAGCACACAGTGTTAGTCTCAGCGTGATATAGTTCAGAGTAAAGCCATTACTTCATGCAGTGCAGGAAAGAATAATTTCCTTACTTTTTGAACTAACGTTTAAAATGTCATACAGTAAGCAGCTTTATGTTCTTTTTAGGAAATAAAGTGACCTTGTGCTTTGTCCATGAAGAAAAAAGCAACAGGTTTACTTATCTGTGACTCATTGCTTATCCAATACACTCCCATACCACCATTCACCAATCGCCATTGTCACCCTACTGCATTGAACTTTTGTGCAGCTTTGTTAGATTACCAGAGCAAGGAAAAAAAGCCCCGTGTAAGTTCCAATGTAATCTAGCCAGTACTTTTCTCAGTCTAAGGACTGTCCTGCACCCTACAGCAGTTGAGCGTGGCGATTGGCCTTTCAGACAGAGTGGTGAGAGAGCAAAAAGGAAGGTGAGTATAAGCAGTGTTGTAGGAGGGGGCAATTATATGAACTTGTTGCGTTGATTTGAAGGGGAAAAGTACATGCTCACTTTAAAGGGGATGGCATATGGTAAGATGTCTTATTATTTCAAAATGTAACCTTGCCCTTTTATAGTTGCTCATACAGTCGCACAGGAAGTTACAAGGACAATAGATCTTTGGTAGGCTCAACAGAAATTTCTGTACTAGCAGAAAATGTATTAGCCTAAAAAAGGAAAGTGAATGCAGCCTCACATCTAAGGACTAATAAGCTATATTTTTTTGTTACTGGGTTTATATACATTTTTAATAATTGTTAATGTCTACATATGCTTTTGAGGCACCTTCACCTACATCATTCACCCACCATATATCATTCTTTAGTAGGAAATTTAGGTTATAGAAAAATTTCCCATATTTATAGTATGGTCAATGCTTTGGAATGTTCAATATTTTCAAATTGTAAATTAGTGATTTTATTAGTGAATCACTGTGGATTCCTATAAAACCATTAATCCTGCTTTTCAAAGTCCATATTGGCTACCTATTCAACACACTGCCATTGAGAATTTACCCTTAAAATTTCACTGGCATGCAATGACATTTTCCCTCTTGACCCACCTACGGCAAACTTTATAACTGTGTCAAAAAACAAGGATCAACACCCACCTATCTATTCAAGTAAATGTGCTCAAATTCACCATGCTATTATATTTATAAAGTGTGCAGTTAGAAAGAAGGACTAATTTCACCTTAACAAAATGTTGCAGTGTTTTAGGTGGGAGCTGAAATTTCCAGGCTTTGATTTCCTTTCATGCTTGAGAAAGTTACAGGCCACTGGGACTGAACTTAAAGTGTTGATTTCAAAGAAAACCGTGACTGTGATACTGTGACATGTCACTACTAGATTACTCTGATGTACTCATATGAGGTTTCCTTAGCGGCAGACCTCAAATACAAAGTTATATTCCTTTGAGTGAAGCTGATATTTATGGATTGGCTCTAGTACAATCCTGATTCCTGATTCTGGCAGTTACAATATTACTGAACGTAATTCTAAAATGTGCCAGGTTTTTAGTTTTTTTTTTATGGTTGTCTGCTCCCATTAAAAAAAAAAAAGAAAAAAATTATATTATATTATGCAAAGATATTTGAAACCATGCATCCATTGCTACCCTTCCATAATGAATGGGCTGTGCTAGCTTTCAGCCACCAGGTGGTGCTGAATGTATAGTAAGTATATGATCAGCAACACCAATAGGAGAAGACTGTGCAACAGAGATGCAGAGGATACCAAAGTTTACATAACTCTCCTCTTTGTTTTCCTGGGGAACAGTGGGTCATATAGGAACAACTTAATATTGTGGTTGTTCAGTTTTGCCAGCAGAATTAATTTGAATATTCTGCAGATCATGACAGGTACAACATTTTTAGGATAATATATCAAAATAATGGCAGGTTTAGACAGATATACAGTACTTCACAGCACTTCACTTTTATTGGAGTTTCTCAGGATTGAATATAAGATTTTAGAGGTGCAGGCTCTAGGGCTGTCATCTTTAGCTTTCCATTTTTTGGAGAGTCACTGACCTGGGTTAAACATGTATATTAGTATTTTGGACACCTGATATGGGTAGCAATGGCAGTTACCATATACACTATAATACCAAAAGTATTGGAACACCTGCCTTTACATACACATGAACTTTAATGACATCCCAGTCTTCGTCCGTGGTGTTCAATATTGAGTTGACCCACCCTTTGCAGCTATAACAGCTTCAACTCTTCTATAAAGGCTGTCCACAAGGTTTAGGAGTGTGTCTATGGGAATGTTTGACCATTCTTCCAGAAGCACTTTTGTGAGGTCATGCACTCCTGTTGGAGAGAAGGCCTGGCTTGCAGTCTGTGCTCTAATTCATCCCAAAGGTGTTCTATCAGGTTGAGGCCAAGACTCTGCAGGCCAGTCAAGTTCCTCCACCCCAAACTCGTCCATTCATGTCTTTATGGGACATGCTTTGTGCACGGTCCAAATAATTTGACGGAGGGGGGATTATGGTGTGGGGTTATTTTCAGGGGTTGGGTATGGCCCCTTAGTTCCAGTGAAGAGAACTCTTAAGGCGTTAGACATTTTGGACAATTTCATGCTCCCAACTTTGTGGGAACAGTTTGGGGTTGGCCCTTCCTTTTCCAACATGACTGTGCACCAAAGTTAGGGGGATCCAAAATGTTACAATTTTTACCAGAACAGCAGTAGAGGGCAATATCATTCAATAGAGACATTTGGAGCTGTGAAAACGTTTGTGTTTCTGGAGACAGGAAATGCCGGAAAGTCTCCCCACCGCTGGTACTAAAGTGGCTTTTTTTTTTACCTGAATTTTAACAGAACAGCAATAGAGGGCGTATATTACTCCATGCATGCACCTTTTCAAAAATGCAGCTGCGGGGAAAAAAGACCATGCAATTTCCCTGCGATTCCCTCATCCGCACTGCGATTTTACGTGTGTGTATGTTTTCACAAAACAGTGCGTTTTCCCTGCGGGTAGTTTACACTTCTGGGTGTGGCTGTAGGTGTGGAAATCGCAGGGATGCACGCACCCACAGCCACACTCAGAAGTGTGAACCAAGCCTAAATGTAAATATGCGCATCATACAACTTAAAGTATATGAAAAGGGTAATTGGAAAAATTTGTCTATGTCTGTGTATCATAAACAACTGTCATTCTTTTTTCTTTAAGAAAATACTACCCATTTTTTTCATTCTTTGTTGCACATCAGTGCTTCTGATCTCCTGCAGCCTCCTTGCAGCCATTTATATCTACAAGTACTCCAGTGATGGTTGTGTAGCACCCTACAGGTAGGTGCTAGGTAAAGGCATATTGGGCCTTGTCTGCCTAACAACAGGGCCATGTTTCTTTTTTCTAGGTAGGTTGTCATGGTTTTCAAGTGTGTCTCCTGAGAGGGGAGTCTCCCCACTGGCTCTATTAGAGGCTTCTGATAGGGCAGTGGAGGAAACCCAATCAGGGGACATATCCAAGCCTGTAACTACCCAAGAAGGCAGAATATGCTGCAAAGGATTCTGGGATTGGGTATAAGTTTGGGGGAAGCGCGTGACACTGTGTCTTTGGCGGGAGCAGAGTCCCAGGAGGGAGAGAACGGCTGCCTCTCCTCCTGTCTGAGGAAGTGTATGTCTCGGGGTGTCGCCTGAGGATCCAGAGAGAGAGTGCTGAGTTAAGCTGAGGGGATCCGGTGTGCCGAAAACCAGCAGAGAGCGAGAGGGATCCAGTCCCAGGAAAGCCTACACAGGTCGTGATTACTGAGGATTGCCCCTGGGGGTCTGCCTGAAGTGTTAGAGGAGACCACTCCGGAGGAGGTTCTGGGATCCAGTATCAGCTAGCTGTAAGGGGGGTACCTAGGTTGAGGACCCGGAAGTAGCAAAGGGGGTACATAGTCAGTGGACCCTGAAGAGCTAAAAGAGTAAAGGGGGCACCTTCAGATTGGGCCCTGAATTGTACAGAGTATCAGTTCCAGCCATATGGGAATTCACCACAAGCTACCTGTAGCCGTTGCCAGGCTGGAGGGGTGTAGTCAGTGATTTTGCAGTGCCGCAGTGTTATCAGTTCTAAGCTCCTTAGTCCTGAGTTTTCTGGATCTAGAATCGAGTATTCAGCACTTCTTTCAAGTTACAGTGTGTTCTAAGCGTCAGTGAGCGTTGGCTAGTGTCAGCTGGCGTCAAGGCAGCGTTGACAGACATTTTTCTGGATAAAGTCCCAAGTTGTACCTAGTTAGAACAATGAGAGTGCACCAGGTGATTATAATGAAGCAGACCCCCCCAATTTAGAATCAGTCTGAATAGGACGTAGTGAAACAAACAGCTATTTTGTCCGAGCGGAAAAGCTAGGAATCCGCTACAAAGTTTGTTAAACTTCCTGCCATCAACACAGATCACACAGGGGGGGATTGTTTTTTTCTCAGCAAAAGTGGAGATACGCTTTAGGTTTACAGTAGTTTTTTTATTGTGTTGTAAAGTTCTCCTTTAAATGTGCTCCTGTGTCATCCCGTCTAGCCGTAGCAGGAGTCACGGTCCCCAGCGTTGCTGAGAAGAATAGAAGCCTAATAGCCCTGTATTAATAAATCAGCTACAGTGTCACTATTAATGATGTGACTGTGTGCACACATTGTGCCACCTCGCCTCTTAAGCTGCTGGGTATTATTCTACATGTCCAGTAGGAGAGAGCTCTGGCAACACCTGAATTGGCAGCCTTGCCTCATTGCCTCAACATGAAGCTGCCAAAAAAAAGAAGATCCCAGCCAGCTCGAGCTGGGACGGCTTCTGCATGCCGTAGTAATTAAATAATCACTGCTATGGAGCTCTTTCCAGCAGCCATTCAGACTTCACAGCGGTGTCTGGGTGGAGGGTGAATGACTTCTCTTCTGCCATCAGTACAAGCACTGCGTTCAATTAGCTATCTGTGCTGTATACCTCACAACTAGGAAAATTAGGTTTAAGTTGTATCTCTGCTATATCAGTTTCACATTCCAACACAATGCAGCATTCTACAATAAAAAATCATTATATTAAATTAAGCAGTTCTGGACCGGAAGGATTTGCCCCCTTAATGACCAGGCCATTTTTTTGTGATTCGGCACGAAAAATTGTGCGGTCATGCGACACTGTACCAAAATAAAATTTATGTCCTTTTTTTCCCCACAAATAGAGCTTTCTTTTGATGGTATTTGATCACCTGTGCAATTTTTATTCTTTGCGCTATAAACAAAAAAATAGCGACAATTCTAAAAAAAAAAAAAAAAATATATATTTTCACATTCTGCTATATAACATCCCCCCCCCAAAAAAAAAATCAAAATCAAAACTTTTTCCTTTTAGGACAGTTTGTATTCTGCTACATATTCTTGGTAAAAAAATCGCAATAAGCATATTTTGATTGGTTTGCACAAAAGTTATCGCATCCACAAACTAGGGGAAAGATTTGTGTCATTTCTATTTGTTTATTTTTTTACTAGTAATAGCGGCGATCTGTGATTTTTAGCGGGACTGCGACATTGCGGCGGACAGATCGGACCTCTAACTGACATTTTTTACACTTTTGGGGGGGACCAGTGACATTACTACAGTAATCAGTGCTAAAAATAAGCACTGTTACTGTAATAATGACATTGGCAGGGAAGGGGTTAACACAGTGGTAAACAAAGGGTTAAGTGTGCTCGTTAAATAAGATGCGATCGTTCTGTCTCGCCTTCATTAAAATTTCTTCCTTCAACGGATGACTCGAGAGGCAACAAATTATATCCCTCGGGGGGGCATCGTCTGGAGCCTTGGGGCGCAGTGCTCTATGGGCTCTCTCAAAATCAATGGGGGATTCCTCTGGTCTCTCAAGCAGGCTGTTAAATATAGATCTTAGGGCTGGCTTGATCTGCTCTCTATCAACCGATTCGGGAATCCCCCTGACACGCACGTTATTTCTTCGACCCCGATTGTCCAAATCCTCAATTTGCCTATTCATGGCTATGAGGTGCGAGGAATGGGAGAGGGAGACATCTTCCAATTTTTTAATGGCTCTGTCTCTGTGTCTACCCGCCTTTTCTACTGCAGACATCTGATCAGAAAGCCTGTTGATGTCTGCCTTCAGATCGATGATTGCAGCAGCGAACGAATTCTTTATGTCTGCAGCTATAGCAGACATGCTTTTAAAGTTCAGAGGGGGATCTGGAATGTCAGGATCTCCTACCGTGTCCTCAGTATCTGCCACAGAGTCGGTGTCGTATTCTCTCTCATCCTCCTGGGATGCAGCCCGCGCCATCTTGTGTCCCTGAGAGCCTCTTCTGCTGGATCGCTGTGAGGAGAAGAAATCCGGTATTTGCTTTGCAGCGCTGCTGGTTCCGGACCTGGAGGGTTTGGTGCTGTGTCCAGGTTTTGTAGATCTGCCCATATTTGAGTGCTTCAGTGCCCGAGATGGCTAAGGAGACCGGATCGTTCTCGGACCTCCTCGTTCAAGCGGCCATCTCCTGCCCGTCCCCCAGCGCTCGCCCGATGGTTGCGCTCGCCCCCCAGCACCATGCGCGCAACCATCGTAAAGCTACGTCACTTCACGTAGGAGAGCCAGCCTGCCGCAGTAAATGTGTGGCAGGCAGTCGGGAACTAGTTAGGCTGCATTCAATACTACACATAAAAACACACATACAGTATATAACACATACTTTATACATGGAAGGCATAGAGGCACACTATAAAATTGATAAAACATCCCATAAAATACACTTTTCAATCAATCTCAGTATTTGCAGATGATACTAAGATAAGCAGGGCAATAACTTCCACACAGGATGTGGAAACCTTACAAGAAGACCAGAACAAAATAATGGGGTGGGCAACCACATGGCGAATGAGGTTTAATGTTGGAAAATGAAAGGTAATGCATTTGGGTGCCAAAAATACAAACGCAAGTTACTCATTAGGGGGAGAACCTCTGGGGGAATCTAGGATGGAAAAGGACCTGGGGGTCCTAGTAGATGACAAACTCAGCAGTGGCATGCAATGCTAAGCTGCTGCAAGCAAAGCCAACAGAATAATGGCATGTATTAAAAAGGGGATTCACTCCAGAGATAAAACGATAATTCTCCCACTCTACAACACTCTGGTCCGGCCAAATATCGAGTATGCTCTCCAGCTCTGGGCACCGGTCCTGAGGAAGGATGTGCTGGAACTGGAGAGAGTCCAGAGAAGGGCAACAAAGATAGTAAGGGGACTGGAGGACTTCAGCTATAAGGAAAGGCTACAAGCATTGAACTTATTCTCTCTAGAGAGGAGAAGCTTAAGAGAGGATATGATATCAATGTACAAATATCGTACTGGTGACCCTAGCATAGAGAACAAACTTTTCAGCAAAAGGGAATTTTAAAAAACACGTGGCCAAATACTAAAATTAGAAGAGAAGCAGTTTAACCTTAAACTGCGTAAAGGGTTCTTTGCTGTCAGAGTGGTATGGATGTGGAATTCTCTTCCACAATCAGTGGTATCAGCAGGGAGCATCGATTAGATGGGCACCTTAATGACCACAACATACAGGGGTATACGATGTACTATTGACATAAACACTTATACACACACACTCATCATAGGTTGAAGTGGATAGACTGGTGTCTTTTTTCAACCTCACTGACTATGTAACACTCCAATCAACACCATAAATCCTTGCACGAGTGGTAGAATCTTTGCCAGAACCTTGAACCAAAGCACCACAGACACTGCATGTGTATCACCCCCTCTGGTCACTATGCTAGGTTAAAGTGATAATAAAGACTTATAACAAACATGTTACACTTACCTGTTCTGTGCAATGGTTTTGTTCCACCATTGCTCTGTGCAATGCTTTTGCACAGACCAGCCCTGATGCTCCTCTTCTCAGTTCCCCCGCCGGCGCTTCTGGCTCCTCCCTCCTGCCGAGTGCCCCCATAACAATCATACATACTCGCTCCTAAGCCCCACTCTGCTCTCCCTCCTCACCGGCTGTGATTGACAGCAGCGCAAGCCAATGGAAGTAGAAAGCTGGGACAGCAGCTGCTCTTGTGCACATTGCTGGATTGAGATCAGGCTCAGGTAAGTATTGGGGGGGCTAGGGGGAGAGCTGCATAGTGAAGGTGAGATTAACAATTTCTAATCTATCTGTCTGTCTGTCTATCTATCTATCTATCTATCTATCTATCTATCTATCTATCTATCTATCTATCTATCTATCTATCTATCTATCTATCTATCTATCTATCTATCTATCTATCTATCTATCTATCTATCTATCTATCTATCTATCTATCTATCTATCTAACATGAAATGTGCTACTAATACAACTAATATAAAAACTTTAATTTCACTTGTACTCACCTGTACAAAAGCTCTTAGACTAGAAAATTGAGGGCAGTTCTTGACAGGTTTGGACATGCTTACAGGAAGAAAGAGTAGGCAGATGAGTTCATTAGTCTGCTACTACTCTTTCATTGGCCAGCCAGGGAAGTCAACAGGAACATGGTTCCTGTATGGTTTCCTGGGTCACTGGGGAAGCTAAGCAATTGGAGGTTGATGCCCCATGTGAGTCTGGTGCCATCCTGGGTCAGGCAGAGTTTATTTAAGGCTCTGGCTCCTAGGCTTGGCACGCATTTCATGTGTGGGTAGTGTAGGGACAGGTCACCCATCTGATAGGGACAGTGATTAGCATCGAGGAGAGGTTCTAGATGAGTTGGGAAAGGATAGGGACACACCATCCTTCCTGGATACCAACCCATTTAGGCACGGACTTGCCGGACTGCATTCTGCCTCTCAAGACAGACAATGTCAGCACGCCCGAGACACATCACTATTGCATACTGTGAGTTTTCCTGGTCGAGCACCTTCCCACCAGGCTTGTTGTGAATTGCTGAACTGTAACACTAATACAAGTTCTGTGCTCTGCAACCGAACTCCGAGTGTTTATTGCTGCTGCACCATATTGCACCTCCCCACACACAGGCTGGGAGTAGTGGGGTGACCAGCTGGTATTGCATAACTGCAGCAGAGAAGAGCCAGGTCATCAGGCTGGATGTACTTTCTGTGTAAAATCTTAAAACTTAATAAACAGAAAAGAAATTCCTTTAACAGGTAAAACCACTCTCATATATGCATTTACAGGGCTGCAATTCTGACCCTATTACTCTATTATTAAAATCATTAACTCAAACAAGTGTAAAGAAAAGACATCAGACTTTTCTGACTTCTCTGATTTACAAACATGTTCTTGGTTAGTGACATTTTTTATTCTCTTTTAAAACTAGTGAGATGGCCATTGACCACATGTCTGCTCAGATGCAAGTTTTTGGTAGATCTGGATATAGATGCCTACATGCCCTGCCCTGTTGGCAGTCTCTTTGGCAAACTCCCAAGAATTACCTTAGAGGAGATAAGCAACTGCTCTAAAACCTTTGGAACATTCAATTTTGTAATAGTTTGTGGATTTTAATCGACAATCGTTTTGATGCTAGAAACAAGAATATTGAAAGGACCAGATTTTAAGGGCTTTTAACCAAAATTAGTTGACTTGATGGCAAGATTAAATGCTCAGACAAATGATGTTTCAGAATTTCCATAAAAACTTTTAAACAAAATTCTACTAGTGTATGGTCAGCTTAGGTCCTGTCCTTATATCCTTCTATGAACCATAAAACCAGCTAGCACCAAGTTTGGAGTGGCTATAGCAAGGATTCAGATTTCGAGCATCATTTACATATATTGAGCTGCTTCTGATTTCCTATATTGTGATATGTGACTTTAGGAAAGGTGTAGGTCTGCCTTTCTTAACCACAGTTTTGTGGAACCCAAGGGCTTCTGCAGAGTTTTGTAAGGGATTTCTTGACCAATCAGCATTTTCTGATTCTTTAATAAGCTATCTATAAGAGGGGCGTTTTTCCCAATGTCCACAAAAATAAGGGGTATTTCCATTATTATTCTTATTATTAATTATTGTCAGAGGTTCCCTAAGATCTGAAAGTTATTCAAAGAGTCCCGCCATGTTTATTAGGTTGAGAAAGGTTAGCATAGATGAAAGTTAAATAGCCTGTCTAAGCCCCATTCACATTAGCTTGTGCTCAAGAAAGCTAAAGTGCCCCCACTAGTAGCTTATAGGCCTCATTGAACCCTTCAATCAGTAGTCTTAGTGTGAGCACAGTTCAATTGAAATCCTTTGCACTTCATTTAAAAACATATCTTTTTAAGTGGCTGTTGCTCTTGGGCAGTTGACACTGCTTATTATTGTGCTGAAACACTTATCAGCTTTCAACCCTGTGAGTGGGCCCATTTGTTTCCCCAGCTGTTTAATATTCAAAACATCATCTTTTTGCCTTTGACACTGTCAATGCAAGTCCCAGCAGCCATGGGACTTGTTTAAGGAGGCCAGATACCTTCTCAACTTTTATCCTTGAGAAGATATCTAGAGAGCTAGTAGGCTGTTACTTCAACCTGTCCTAGCCTTGGATCCATCTCTTTCTGTCCCTCTACGGTTGTCCGTATTCTTGGATATGAATAAATTCTAATAAACTACCAGATTAAGTTCTACCACTCTAAACTTTGAGTAGGGATGTCACGATCTGGAATCAGGCTCAGGGGCCAGTGGCTGTAACAGTAGAGAGGATCATTAGTAATCATCTGAAAATATACAAGCAGATCCCCCTAGAGGATGATGCAGGTTTACCTGAAGGGTGGGGCATAAGCACTAGTCGGCTTTTACCAGAGCTCCTTATGGTGGAGGTGGGTTTCGCTGCATGCCCTCTGGATTGCTCAGCGGGGAAAGAGCAAGCAGGGGTCATGTAATGAATGAAACAGATAAAGAACAATCAGCAGCGTAGTCGATGAACAAGCCAAAATGTCTGTAATGAGTAAAAAGAGAATGGGATCAGATGGAAGAAATCCAAGGGTTGATAACAATCAGTAGTGAGGTTAAGGACAGTAGCAGGTATGCAAGGAGCAAGATATCAGCTCGAGAGAGCACAATAATCTGGCAAACAGGAAGTGCAGAGACATGCTTAAATCAGGAAGTTCATGGGCGGAGCAAAGAGTCCAACATTCACCAGAAACAAGATGCAAGGCAAGGCTGTCCAAAGGATCAGGCAGGGAGCTGTCCAGAATCTCAGGTGTCACAGCAAGAAAAGCTACAGCCAGACACCGCAGAGGACCCAGGTTCAGTTCCGGACCCTGACATTACTCCTCTTTTTCCAAAATGGCCCCTAAACATCTTAGAAGAAAGAAGGGAGAAGCGCTCTAAGTGCAGACAGTTTTATTAAATGACAAGGCAAAGTTTGTAACAACTCACTAAACGTGAATGGTAATCAAGCTGTGTCACTCCAACGATCTTGCAACCATCCTCTTGGGGATGTCATCCATTCCCATAACGCCGTCTGTGGCTGGATCACTGATGGTGGGAATGGATGACACCCCCCAGAGGATGGTTGCAAGATCGTTGGAGTGACACAGCTTGATTACCATTCACGTCTAGTGAGTTGTTACAAACTTTGCCTTGTCATTTAATAAAACTGTCTGCACTTAGAGCGCTTCTCCCTTCTTTCTTCTTGTCTATGCAGAATTTCCTCTTGGTCTGTGGAAGAGCTGCTCAGTGTATATGGACATTTCCTTTCAGGACTATTCACCCCCTCATGGTACAATTTCGATCCTATATTGAACAGTATTATATTCATTTTTATTATTTTCCAAGTTCTGTTGATTTTTCTCCCCCCTTCCCCCCCCCCCTGTTGTTTTGGATCAACCATTCATACTCCATATGTTGGTGGTCTTTTAGCGCTCTGGTAGTACTGTTTTTTTTCCCTAAACATCTTAGGGTCTGGATTGTGAGGAAACCTCTGTGGGACACTTTTGTCATTCTGGGAGCATGAATGTTCTCCTCAGGTTCGCAAAAATGTTCCCAAAGAAACATCCCAGAACCCATGATACTGTGAAGGCAGCTTGTTGTATGGCTGGATAGTTACTACATCTGTTTGGGAATCCCAGGACAGTGGAGGACTTGTTTGGTAAGTCCCTGTCCCCTTGTTGATGGAGATAAAATGGACAGAGAACAAGGGAAATCTCAGGATGATAGGTACCTTGGGTGATACGATCAACTGAAAGCTGATGGTCGTATGGTCAGTCTCAATTTGGAGTTAAAGTGGGACGGTAGCATGGGTAACAGGTCATAAAGGTAAAGGTGAGCCAAACACATCCATATCCATATCAATAGGGTCAGGTTTATTTCTCATATGAATGTTTTGTCCTGGGCAAATTTAATGTCCACAAAGTATCCCCCAGCCCAAGTCCAGCATAACAGAGCAAGGGATTTCATGGCTTTCAATGATAAGTTACGGTAAATAGGGGTGGCAAAATGAGATGATAAAGAATATATATACTTCATGAATCATGAGTGGGACAGACTGAGAAATTGAGTTTATTGGTTCAGACACTGTAATGTCAGTTGCTGACATAGAAATGCTCAGAAATAGATATTTTGATAGCATCTACCTGCAGAGGTTTAGGAGTGTTGGTATCTGGAGGAACTTTTGGAACCTTTAGCGCAAACTGACTAGTTGAAAAATGCATGCCTCCAATTTCCTAGAATTTCCAGCTTCTCCTTTCTGTAAGTCTCTGATCAATTTGAATATACTGTATCATTTAATAAAAGCCTCAAGATTGTCAGGGGTTTCCACACTGACAAGCTTGTCATTTACTTGTTCAGAGAGCCCTTGACTGGATTGACTTTTTTGCACTTCTAGGTTCTAAGTGCTATCTGAAATCCAACATCGAATCAGCAACAGATCGTCTACCCTGCCGAAAGTTGTGAAACTTTGCCTCGGTAGTAGAGCAGCATTTAGGATCATCGAAAACTTCCAGGATAGCCATGTTTTGTCTAAGAAGAGGCCTAGGCTAAGGCTTCCTTAATGGCCATGCACACTATAAGATTTTCTGAAGACTTTTTCATTCAGATTTACCTTTTCTATGTAGTGCAAGGGCCTGCCAGATTGCATACAAATTGAAAGTGTTTAGGTTTGACTTCATATTATATGGTTTTGGTAAGTCTAAAGGAAAAAGTCTTCAGAAAATCTTAGTGTATATAGCCCATTAGTCAGGAGGTTGATAATAAACAACACCTTTATCTTCTTGGAAGTAAATGCAGCAGGTTGCATCTGTATGAATTTACTGCATTCCTTAAGAAAACCTCTGTAATGGCGACAGTTCTGAACTTGAGTGGTAGAGGCATGCATGCGTTAGTATCTACAGCAGCATCTTGGGAAAGCAAGTCCCGCAATCGTCTATGCAGGTCAAAGATGTCCACTGGCAACCCTTTAACCTCAATTTGTAATTCATAGTTACATAGTAAATCAGGTTAAAAAAAAAGGCACAAGTCCATCTAGTTCAACCAATAACAAAAAAAAAAAAATCATACAATACCATATACACAATCCTATACCCACAGTTGGTCCAGAAGAAGGAGAAAAACCCCAGCAAAGCATGATTCAATTTGCTACAGCGGAGGAAAAAATCCTTCCTGATCCCCTGTGAGTATATTCCCTGGATCAACTTTACCTATAAATGTTAGTACCCAGTTATATTACCTACATTTAGGAATCAAGGTCTTTTTAAAAGCAATGTATTGAGCTGGCCAGAACCGCATCTTGAGGGAGTCTATTCCACATTCTCACAGCTCTTACTTTCTGTATTTGGAGATGAAATCTCTTATCTTCTAGGCGTAAAGAGTGCCCCCTTGTCCTCTGTGATGACCTTAAAGTGAATAACTCAACACCAAGTTCACTATACAAACCCCTTATGTATTTGTATGTATTGATTATATCCCCCCTTGATCTCCTCTTCTCAAGAGAGAATAAATTCAGTTCCTCTATTCTTTCCTCCTAGCTGAGCTCCTCCATGCCTCTTATCAGTTTGGTTGCCCTTCTCTGCACTTTCTCCAGTTCCCCGACATCCTTTTTGAGAACTGTTGCCCAAAACTGAACTGCACATTCCAGCTGAGGTCTTACTAATGATTTGTACAGGGGCAAAATTATATCTCTTTTTGGAGTCCATACTTCTCTTTAAAAGAAAGGACTTTGCTAGCTTTAGAAACCACTTCTTGGCATTGCATGCTATTATTAGGCTTATGATCTACCAAAACCCCCAGATCGTTCTCCACTATGGATTCCCACAGTTGTACTTCCCCTGTATGTATGATGCATGCATATTCTTAGCCCCCAAGTGCATAAATTTACATGTATCAACATTAAACCTCATTTTCCGCATAGTTGCCCAATTAAATAGTGCATTGAGGTTGGCTTGTAAGTTGAAGACATCCTGTAAGAATGTTATTCTACTGCATACAATTCAGACATTTTTTCCTGGTAGTTAACACCAAATGCTTGCAAATCAGTAATTTGCTGCATGAGAGGAGCCACAGGAGCTGATACAATGGCCTCCATGTTTTTGGCCAGATTATTCTGTCACGGTCTGGGATCAGGTTTGGCGGATAGTGGCTGTAGCGGTAGATAGGTACATGAGTAATCAGCTGGAACTATACAAACAGATCCCCCTGGCAGGTGATGCAGGCTCATCAGAGGCGAAAAGTCTAAGCACTAGCTGGTCTTCACAAGAGCTCCTGATGGTGCAGATGGGTTTTGCTGCATGCTAATGCCAGATCGTGACCCTTTGGGTTGCCCAGTGGGGAAAGATCAAGGTCAGGTAACAGATGAAACAGATAAGGAACAAGCAGAAGGGTAGTTGATGAACAACTCAAAAGGACAGTAATGAGTAGTAGCTGGATGGGATCAGAAGGAAGCATAGTTAAAGCGGAACTCCACCCAAAAGTGTCTGCTTCCTCACCCCCTCTGCTGCCACATTTGGCACCTTCCCACGTCTGGCTCAGTTTTGCCCCTTTCTTCCCCCTGCAGCACTCTGAGGCACTTCAAAGGTCCCAAAAGGCCACAGCCCATTCACAGAGCGCCGTGCACTTCACACATGCACAGTAAATAAAAGGCAAAAAGGCAAAGGCAAATGTCAAGATGGCAGCATCAGCACCTGAATTAAAGAATCGTCTTGGTGAGGACACTGCTGGATGCATGGACAGGTAAGTAATCTTATATTAAAGGTCAGCAGCTACAGTATTTGTAGCTGCTGACTTTTATTTTTTTTGGGGGGGGAGTTCCTCTTTATTGAACAAGCCAAGAGTCAATACTGAGTGATAATGAGGTTAAGGACAGCAGCGGGTATGCAAGGAGAAAGATATTGATTGGAGAGAGCACAATAATCTGGCAAACAGGAAGTGCAGAGACATGGCTTAAATCAGGAAGTGCACGGGACGAACAAAGAGTTCAAGATTTACTAGAAACAAGATACAAGGCTATGTTTTCCAAAGGATCAGGCAGGGAGCTGTCCAGCATATCAGGTTGCACAGTGAAAAGAATTACAGTCAGACACCACAGAGGTCTTAGGTTAAGTTCTGGACCCTGACAAAGGATTCTCATATCTTTTGTGCATGCTAATTGTTGAGGACATGTCGAAAACAATAGTGATATTTTCCAGATAATTGCTTTCTAACTTTTCCAAGGATGAGAGTTTGGTTGTTATATTCTGCATGACTAACTTTTTAGTTTGCACCAAAGAGTTTAAATTTAACCCGACATATACATCAACGGGGCTTCCAACATGACCCATTCCATCAGGGATATAATACTCTGATCCTGGACTTCTCTAGCAATTAACCTATTAACTTATTTGATCTATTTTCAAACTTGAACTGTACAAATGAGAATTGAAAGCTCAGTTGTTGCTATGGGCAACAGTATATCTTTTTATTTAGCACACCTTTCATATACTGGTCCCTTCAAGACCAGTAGACACTCTTAGAGTACACTGGAATTTAATATTAAGTTCAAGGTTTAGCTCCAAGTTAGGCAGAAGTCAGTGCCCTGTGTATAGTGTTTAGCCAGAACTCAGAAGCTCCTGGGATGCACAGACGTCAGTTAGAAGATTATCAAAGACATAGTTTTAGCAGTAGTTTTAAGTGTTGACATGTTGATTCAATCTTGTACCTACTTGTTGATTATTTTTATTTTGCCAGTGTTGAACATGGTGAGTGTATTCTAAAGCACAAAAATGTATCTTTTACACATGAAATACTATTGGCTTGTTTTTGCCTACCCTAAATAAGGCTTTCTATATTCAAACACTAAAAGTACAGTAGGCTTTCATTACCTACTGAGCACATCCAGCTGCAGAGTCTATAAAGGGTGTATTGAACCAGTTGGCTTAGCAGACACTTCTATGTTCTTGAGACATAGCATTTCAGACCTGTTCCCTTCCATTTAGGGCCATGCTAAGCCATTAATGACTTGCCTTGGCACGGTTCAACCAGTAGATTTATAGTATCCCAGGCCTAACAGAGCTTTGAACAACATGCTTCTCCTGCGTCCACAGCTTGTATGAACAAAGCCTAGTAAAAACATAGACTTAGATAAAAAGTAATTGCTGCCTATACAACTAAAGCTGGCATTCTGCCATTCAGACCTGAAGAAGGGGGAGTCTGTTCCCCCAAAACACGTTGGCTTGATGTACATGTTGCTAATTTTTAATAACGCTCTGTAAACCATATTTTAGAAGTCACATTTCTCTGGACACTGGGCGCTCCATACTTTTTATCTAAGTCTACATGCTGAAACTACCTTAAAGAGGTTGTAAACTTTGCCAAAAATGAAAACCCTCTAAGACAAAGGCATAATAAGCTAGTTTGCATCGCATACTAGCTTACTTTGTAATACTTACCTTAGAACGAAGCTGTTCAAGCGGCGCCCGCACACCGCTGACATTTTCCCTGAAGTTTCTTCGGGGTTATCGGGCTCTGGTGCTGTGATTGGCTGAAGCCATTATAATGTTACTCCCGAGCATGCGGGCGGGAACTGACGTTCATGGCACAGGGCTCGGAAAGGAACGGCACCCGTGGCTGTTCCTTCAGAGTGCATGCACCAGTGATGTCACTGGCTGCATGTAATGTAAATATTTCTTAAACGGTACATGTTTAGGAGGTATTTTCACTACCTATAGGTAAGCTTTATTATAGGCTTACCGATAGGTAAATGTCTGCAGAGGAAGTTTACTTCCTCTTTAAGGCCGCACAGAAAAGGCAGCAGGCCAGTCCCAGAGAGGGCCCATCGCCACCCTCCATCACTGGGCACTATCCACCGGAAGGCATTCCTTCTTTTTTACCCACACGAATACCCACTCAGGACCAGTGACCAATCCAGTCAGTCCAGCGCAGTCCCCAACACAAGCTAGTAATACCATACATAAGGGTGTGGCAAGGGCATGTGTTTTGCTGTACAAATTGGGCATAACAAGCTGTTCTCCATACTCATTTAAAGCTGGTTAACTTATTGCTCTGCAGAAATTTACCGTATATACTCGAGTATAAGCCGACCTGAGTATAAGCCAAGACCCCTACTTTTACCACAAAAAGATGGGAAAAATCATTGACTCAAGTATAAGCCTAGGGTGAGAATGCAGGGCGGCGGGCATGGTGCAGGAGAATGCAGGGTGACTGGCATGGTGCAGGAGAATGCAGGGTGACTGGCATGGTGCAGTAGAATGCAGGGTGACTGGCATGGTGCAGTAGAATGCAGGGTGACTGGCATGGTGCAGGAGAATGCAGGGTACTGGCATGGTGCAGGAGAATGCAGGGTGACTGGCATGGTGCAGGAGAATGCAGGGTGACTGGCATGGTGCAGGAGAATGCAGGGTACTGGCATGGTACAGGAGAATGCAGGGTACTGGCATGGTACAGGAGAATGCAGGGTACTGGCATGGTGCAGGAGAATGCAGGGTACTGGCATGGTACAGGAGAATGCAGGGTACTGGCATGGTGCAGGAGAATGCAGGGTACTGGCATGGTGCAGGAGATTGCAGGGTACTGGCATGGTGCAGGAGATTGCAGGGTACTGGCATGGTGCAGGAGATTGCAGGGTACTGGCATTGTACTAGAGGATCCGGGGTTGTGGGCATACTACAGGAGATGCAGTGCTGTGGGCATGGTACATGTGGACCATGCCCGCAGCACTGCATCCCTCGTAGTGTGCCCGCAGCCCATGGCAGGTAGTGAAGCTGTTTCACTTACCTGGTACAGGAGAATGCAGGGTACTGGCATGGTACAGGAGAATGCAGGGTACTGGCATGGTGCAGGAGAATGCAGGGTACTGGCATGGTACAGGAGAATGCAGGGTACTGGCATGGTGCAGGAGAATGCAGGGTACTGGCATGGTGCAGGAGATTGCAGGGTACTGGCATGGTGCAGGAGATTGCAGGGTACTGGCATGGTGCAGGAGATTGCAGGGTACTGGCATGGTACTAGAGGATCCGGGGTTGTGGGCATACTACAGGAGATGCAGTGCTGTGGGCATGGTACATGTGGACCATGCCCGCAGCACTGCATCCCTCGTAGTGTGCCCGCAGCCCATGGCAGGTAGTGAAGCTGTTTCACTTACCTGTTCCAGAGGCGCCTTCATTTTAAAAATGGCGCCGCCCGTCATTGCGCACGCGCCGCCGCCGCTCGTATACTTTCGGCTAATCCCGGCCTCTCCCGAGCGGCGCCGGGAATAGCCGAAATTACACGAGCGGCGGCGGCGCGTGCGCGGTAACATGTATGCGACGGGCGGCGCCATTTTTAAACCTTAAACCCGTCGGAGAGGACATTTTTTTCCTTGACTCGAGTATAAGCCGAGGGGGACGTTTTCAGCACAAAAAAATGTGCTGAAAAACTCGGCTTATACTCGAGTATATACGGTAGTATTCCTAAATTGTTCTATAGATGTCTTGTTAACTGTCATTGATTTGTGGATGAGTCAAAGAGACTTCCCCTGATGAATCAGGAGTATGCATACCAAATAAAGAATCTAAAGGGAACTACTCACAGGGATTGCTTTTTAGAAGTCTGTCCCACAAGTTATAATGAGTAATAATATTTTCTCCTAAATCTATGAGATGGGTTATACTCCAACGGGATAGGCTCTTGTTATGGGAGAAAACTGGATTTCTGCTGCCTCAAATATAAAAGGAGGTTATGGGTATTAGTACTTTAGCAACCCTATTCCTACACTGTCACCTATATATGTAGTGCTATCCCCGTAGAGCTGCTGGATAGCTGTTATTTGCCTCGACCTTCTCAAAAACCTAAGCCCCTCTGACACACCAGGTTGAGTGTGCAAACATACAATATCACATGAAATCACTTAAAGTAATGCTTAGTATCCAATAGTTTTTGCTTTATCAAATAAAAACAAGCACCAAACCAGGTAGTAAAGGCAAACTTAACCGTTTCTGGACCAGAAGGATTTGCCCCCTTAATGACCAGGCCATTTTTTGTGATTCGGCATTGCATTACTTTAATGGAAAACTGCACAGTCGTGCGACTTTGCGACTTTTTTACCAAAATAAAATTGATGTCCCTTTTTTCCCCACAAATAGAGCTTTCTTTTTTGGTGGTATTTGATCACCTCTGCGATTTTTATTTTTTACGCTTTAAACAAAAAAGAGCAAGAACATTTTTCACATTCTGCTATATAACCTTACCCAGGAAAAATGTTTTAAAAGTCAAAATTTTGCATCCTTTTAGGCCAATATTCTGCTACATATGTTTGGTAAAAAAAAATTGCAAAAAGCGTATTTTGACTGGTTTGCGCAAAGGTTATCGCGTCTACAAACTAGGTAAAAGATTAATGTAACTTTTATTTATTTATTTATTTTTTTACTAGTAATGGCCGGCGATCTGAGATTGTTAGCGGGACTGCAACATTGCAGCGGACAGATCGGACCCCTAACTGACATTTTTGATACTTTTGGGGGGACCAGTGACATTACTACAGTAATCAGTTCTACAAATATGCAATGTTACTGTAATAATGATATTGGCAGGGAAGGGGTTACCTTAGTGGGTGATCAAAGGGTTAAATATGAGCCTAGGGGAGTGTTTACTAACTGTGGGGGGAGGGGCTTGTGAAATGACCATAGAGACCTGTGATCCTATATAGAAGGATCACAGGTGCTCTGTGATCATTTCAGAGAGAAGAACTGTTGACTTTGTTTACAACAGCTGACCGTTCTTCTCTTTCAGTGGGGAGCGATTGCGGGTGCCTGGTGGCAATAGCGGCCATCGATCCCGTGTATCGGCATCCCCCCTGCCAAGTGGGGGCAGGAGCGCACCGCCTGCACCAAGCACTCGACCGACGTCGGTTCGCACAGGAGGGTCAGCCTGCCGCAGTAAATCTGCTGCGAGCGGTCCGGAAGCTGGTAATATCTTGTCACCCAATATGGTTGGTAACTAGGCAAGCATAAAATGGATTAGCAATGGTAATAGCACAAATTAGCATAAAAACATGATTACTATTAAGGTCTAGGTATTAGATGACATTTGACATCCAGATCAGCATGAACAGTAGCAAGGCCACTTCAAGTGCCACAGTAAGCAGTAATAAAGTTTAATCTACTTAGTTCTGAAACTACTTTTAAACTGAACAAAGGTGTGTAGTTCTGAAACTATACTGCCAGAGCACATTTATGGCGGCAATGCTAGTTTTAGACGGATTTGGCATGCAGAAAAATTATTATAGTTGGTGCAGCCCTTTGAGATGTTTTTCTGCCAGCTATCATTGGGGTCCTTTAGGATCGTTGGTGCACTTAACAACAGTCCCAGTTAACCTGCATGCAAATGCGGTCTAGCTTTAGAATAGGTGTGATATAGAATGTAGTATGAGTGTGGTATGGATACACTTGTTGATGGTACACTTGGTGTCCTGCTCACAGTAGCTCTGTCTCTGCTAGCATTGTCAATAATAGGCAGATAGCCCTCTCATCAGTTCCCAGAATGCTGCTGTCTACGGGGGTCCCGTCAGCCCCTCCCTGAAAGCCTTTTACGGGGGTAAAAGGGGGTCCCATCAGCCCCTCCCTGAAAGCCTCCGGTGATCGGTGGTGGGAAGCAGAGGATGAGTGGACACTCCAGCCTTTCTGCTACAGAGGTGCAGTATCTGTGATGTAGGCTGTGCTGTGCTGTCATCGTGTGTCCTCAGACTCACATCCCTGCTGGCAGGTAGATACTTGGATGGACGTGCTCCACTATGCCCCAGTGCCAAGAGGAAGAACTTTCCCCAGGCAGTTTAACAAAAATTCTCTCTCCACTCCTCCTACTGCACAGTGTCCATTAGGATCTGTAGTCTAAGGAGATTATGGGTCCCAATATATGGCTACCGTCCCACACTCCAACACCCAGGATACTCAGTGCTCCGCATAGAGGTTTATAGACTTGCTTGGCTTTAAATCACCTCCTGCTGGCCAGAGGAGAATGGTCCAGCATAACCTCAGTATCTTAGAAGGACAGAAGAATATAAGGCATTGTCTCATCTCCCTATTGCTGTAGCCCAGCACCTGGCTACATATACACATTTTGGAAAAGGATTGTTCATCCAGGAAATGCAAAGCAGAGCCCCACAGATGAATTCCATTAGGCTTGGGATATCTGTGTATCATATATGATTATATGAAAACACTGTTTTCACCTTTTTTAATGCTTGTTTGCATCTCAGTGCTGCTGATCTCTTCCATCCTCTTTCCAGTCACTTCCTATCTGCATGCATATGCTCCATTGTCAGCTGTATGTAATTTTTCAAGACTAACTTCAGGTTTATGACAGTGACAAAATATGCCAGTGGAATGATCGTTCGTACTGCTGCTTATGGACTCCATCAGAAGTGCGTGTGACAGGGTGGAAATGTAGTAGAGCAACTAGGAGACAGGGAAATTGTCACCCTGTAACAGGAAGTGCTCAAACAAGCACTTTTATGGCACAATCCCCAAGTATTTTATTTTTAACTTGTGAAATGTTATTTGAGATCTTATTGATTGGGTTTGCAGTTAATGTTAAGGGCCTTTAACATCAGCGATCAAGCTATATGGTGTCTATAATGTTAGAGCACTGGTGTGCGTTATGCACCTGTGCTGCAGTGTATTGTAACAACTTATCGTACTGCTTACTTCTTTTCTTTTTTTTAATCAGGTTTTAAATATTACATGTAGCACTGCCCCCTACAGGACTGCTGAGAATTACACTTTCTGGATTCCCCTGGGTTACCCTTAGCAATCGACAGCAGATAAACAGCAATGAAAGTTCTTGGCTCAGTCAATAATCAATCCAGGGGATGTTTTTGTGGTTTTATTTAGAACTTGGATGGGAGAAGATATGAGTGGGATACTCCAACTAGTAACTATGCACAATCTTGAGGACAACTTACTGTAGAATGCGGCAAGGCCGCAGCTTCACCCTGCCACTGAAGTGAAGATATATTAAATGTTCCCGCTTGAAGATTCTCTCCAGGGATATAAACTCGGCATCCCCATTACGCTCACTGACTGCGTGCTGACACCCGTCCACTGACTCTAGCCACTGGAGTGGTCCTCTTCCTGGCAGACACCTGGACAAGTTCCTCTGCACTCACGGACACTGTTTTTCCAGAGTCACCGTTGCCTCCAAACTCCACTTGTCAGCATCCACTGGACCTCTGGGTTCAGACACACTTTCTGGTTCACAAGGCTGACTGCCCATGACCACCTTCCACAGCTTCAGAAGAGGAGACAGCCGTCAACCTCCTTCTGGGACTTGGCTTCCCGCCCAAAGACCCCCTGCCACATGTGTCCTTGGCTTTTATAACATATCTCAGTATGCACCACTTTCCTGTGCCAACCCACTGAGATAGTCACAAAAGCCTATGTATCACTGGCTGGGTTTCCTCCACTGTCCAACAGGCCTCCCTATTGGATACAGTGGGGACACTCCCTCAGCCCAGATGAATCACACCCTGGACACATGCAACAGGCCAAACTAGAAATCCTGGTCCCTGATAAGCAGACAGAGCAACTATGTTTTACCTGCTACTCCCCTGATAAGCAGGCAGAGCAAATTACACTCCCTATTTAGCACCTATCTAGGAGTGTGCTGCATACATACGGGACAATAATTTTAAATATTTGTGAGTCTACAGAGGGAATATACAGTATGTGGACGTGAAATGTATGTTTTTGATATTTATTTAATAATAGCTTGCAGACCACCCTATAGCAGTTTTACTGCTACAGGGAGACAGCGCTGTACAGGACCTCGTATATAAACGTGACCCTGCACTTCCGGGTATCGGGCGCAAGTACGCGTCGGCGGGAGCCGGCTGAGCCTATGACCGCCGACACCTGCTGATCATTCTGTACACAGGCAGAATGCCGATCTGTCAGTAAGGAAGGCATTGATCCTGTGTTCCTGCAAAGCAGGGACACAAATCTTTACCTTCCTCTAGTAAAAGCACCTCCTCCACAGTAGTAAAACACCAGCTAGACACACAGTTACCCTTTGATCGCCCCTGATGTTAACCCCCCAGCCAGGGTCATTAGTACATTGCATATTTTTAGCACTGATCACTGTAATAATGTCTCTGGTCCCCCAAAAAGTGTAAGTTATTGTCCAATTTGTCTGCTGCAATATCGCAGTCCTGCTATAAGTCGCTAAGCACTGCCATTACTACTAGAAAATAAATAAATAAAAAAATCCATAAATGCATCCCGTAGTTTGTAGACAATATAACTTTTGCGCAAACCAATCAATATGCGCTTTTTGGGATTTTTTTTACCAAAAATATGTAGCAGATTACATATTGGCCTAAATTCATGAAGAAATTAAATGTTTTCAATTTTTGTATTTGATATGTTTTATCGTAGAAAGTAAAAAATATATATATTTTTTTTCAAAGTGATCGTACATTTTTTTGTTTATAGCTAAAACAAAAAAAAAAAAAAAAAATTCTCAGAGGTAATCAAATACCCCAAAAAGAAAACTCTATTTGTGGGGAAAAAGAGACATAAATTTTATTTGGATACAGTGTCGTATTACTGCTCGATTGTCAGGTAAAGTAACACACTGCCTTATCACAAAATATGGCCTGATCAGGAAAGGATCTTCCGGAGCTGAAGTGGTTATAAAATGAATATAGTTTTCTATTTTTTTTTTTTGGACTTTAAATAATATAGCGACAAACCGATTGCAAACTGCTGTGTGCAAATATAAGCCTTTCCCTTTTTTTCCCATATGAAATATTTAAATTGAAAGGTTTTTATACGAAACAGTGTCTCCCATTTGCTAGGTTTTAAATATTGTCCATGTCCCGGCTGCATAGATTCTCCCTTTTTTTTTATCATGGTGACCAAATTCCAAAATTTGAGTCCCCAGAACAGGAATACAGGGAAAATTTTGCAATTGGGACACTTGTTCAGGTAATAAAGAGGGGTTTTTTTTGTGTCTCCAGGACAGAACATGTAGGTAAATCTCCCCAACAGGATGCAGGAAGCAAAAAAATAAATGAACAGGAGGTCTAACCCTTCCTAATGCTATACAAAGCTGAAAAAAAAAAGTTTTGCCAATACTCAAAGTTTATACTTCAGCTCAGGAACTTCAGCAGCTTGAAAATAATATTGGTCAATGGTCATATCCTGATGTATTGTAAGATTATGTCTCTTTATCTATAGTTCCCCTTTAAATAACTTTTCTGTAACTGTCACTCTAAAATAGTACATTCAGCCACTGAACTTATTTTTCTGCAAATATCCACTAACTATCAGGCATTGTAGATGCCTTAACGGCAAGCATATGTCATACTTTCCACTTTCTTTTACAGACCTACATAAATATGTACATATTGGCTAATTAATAGATTCATATTTAGAGCAGTAGAATCGGTAGCCTTAGGCTGCATTTCTTAGGTAATTATATGAGCAGATGTTTTTTACACACATGACTTGACCTATGTATAACATAAAAATGTTTTTTCAAAGTATATTTTAATTTACATCACTGACTGATGGCTGCATCTACTAATAGCACCGTAGCATGTACGTTTCTTTACAGCACACTATGTAACTTCTTTGCGGTTATTTGTACTGCTTTGTTGACAGAATATTGATATAAAAATATATTCCACAATAACTGGACTCACTGTATTAATGATATTGGATCAATACATTTTTAGTGCCGGTTCACACTGAAGCGGCACGACTTCGGGGGGCGACCTGTGAAGTCGCGTGCACCGCTGTGCACCGCGACTTCGGCGTGACTTGCAGGGATTTCACATAATGGAAGTCTATGCAAGTCGCTCCGAGGTCGCCCCAAAGTAGTACAGGACACTTTTTCTAAGTCGGAGCTACTTGTTCCTATTAGAACGGGTCCTGTACTACTCAATGGACCGCGACATACCGCGACTTGTCAGGCTGACAAGTCGCCTGACAAGTCGCGGCAGTGTGAATGGGCTCTTAATCAGCGTTGTTATTAAACTTTAGGTACATGTGAAGGACGTATTTATTAAGCAGTGAATCGAACAGTCACTAAACATTCACTGCAGAGAAATCTTTCAGGTGCATGTGTAGACAGGTGTCTACGGGGCAGAAAAAAAGATATACTGGAAGGGACCAGTAGACAAAAAGAGAGCCTTTTGAGGATGGGTAATGAAACCACAGGGTCACGAGTTGGTCAAATAGAATGTGTTTTATTGGTGTAAGTAATACACAGTTTTAGACTATGGTTCAAGCAGAGGAGTACAGAGGTGTGGTTAGAGCAAATAAGGGTGTATATAGAATAACACTTGTGGTGTAACCAACGTAGTGAGAGGTGGTAAAAATGATCAAGTCATGTGATCAACAATATGATACAGAAAGATGTATAAGTTTACATATAGATTGCAATGAATCAAACAGTACAGTACAATAAGATGTATAAGTTACATATAGATTGCAATGAATTAATCGAACGTCTGCTGGGGGGGATGGCACTGGTAGAGAGATCCCTCAGGCTTGGTGCCTAGAATAAACCGTGTGGATAATCGGTATGAGGGGGGGAACATAGATAACCAGTGTCAATGACAGGACTATGGTATGCACGGGCTGGAAGTGCCAGAGGTTGGCAAAGATGCACTGGATTTCCAATGAGCAGCGTAGTATCACAGGGGAGGTGTGTGTGAGTGTCCCACAGGTTGGCCAAACTTTTCGTATTCGTGGGTTAAAGGTGCCATGGATCTGGCAGGGTTACACTGATTGTCCAGGAAACAGTGTAGTGCCCCAGGGGATGTAGGTGTCCCACAGGTTGGCCAATCGAGGGCCGTTTTCTGACAGGGATTCCTGGGATGGGGGATGGGCTCCAGGTGGGAAATGAGGAGAGATAAAAGGGGGGGGGGGGAGGATGAGAGAGCAAGATGGAAAAGTTGCTGGCAGAGCAAGGTAGAGCGGGATACTCCAGTAAGTACAATGTTGTCTACTGTTGGGATATACACTGCCTCGTGTTACTGGTTTGCACTGTGTTGTAATAAAGTCAGTTAATAAATTTCTGCGTAATAAGCTGCAGAGAGGCAAAGGTTAAGTCTGCTCACTCTTGGACTTTCATAGCTCTGCCCCCTTCATAGCTCTGCCCCCCTTGGTGGCAGCCTATATGGGTGCATGGGATAGTACAGGAAGGAAAGCTGCATCATGTGAAACTGTGCTGAGCGCGTGGCCTCCCTTTTGGGGTACCCAGTCGGGGTACCTGGAAGTCAGATATGGACTCCTATGAAAGGACTTATCTAGAAGGTATGGATTGGCAGCCTGAGCTAGGTAGGAATAAACTAAAGCTGTGTATAGAAGGATATTTGAGAGACTGTTTCATATTAATCCTGTAATTGCAAGAAGTTCAGTAAATGTTCTCTGAGTTACAAAATGTCTGGTCCAAATTTCCTACAGAGGGGTGCATGCAAGTTGTATAAAAAATCAGGGCTTGTACTAAAAGGGGCTGAGGAGAAAATGGAAGAAGGTCCACATGAAGAGGTTATTTATTCTGTGGAGATGGTTGGAGATGTTGCTGAGTGCCATGGGTAATCAGTGTAGTGGTGAAGAATCTTATAGTAGCCAGTCAGCGAAAGGTATGTGCTTTGGCTTGGCCCATGGCTCGTTCGGAACTGAAGTCTACACTATGTGAATGGCAGGATTCTCACATTTTCACTGGGAGTGAGGTGACAGCTACGGCTTTGCTGGCCCCTCAGAAATGATGCATTCTGAAGAGAGGAGAAGGTGTTTAGTTACACGGAACAAGTGCTGACAGAGAAGTTCTCAGTGTACAAGTGGAACTGTGCAAGGCAAACAACTGCCTTCTAAGTGGGTTTTTCCACCTTAAAGTAGGACTATAACCACAAAGTTTTTTCATTTTGTATAGAGTAAGGGAGGTTATAACCCCTGTCAATTTTCGTGGGGATATTTTCCTTCATTTCCTGTCCCATTTCCAAAACAGGACGTGAGAGGAAATCCCTGCAAATTAAGGGAATCTCTTGGGGCCTCTCGGGTCACCAGAACTAGTGTCCCCATTGGAATATTTCCCCTCTAATAATGTGCTGGGGACAACCCAAAATGTAGGAACTTCTTTTACTTTCACTTTTGGTGATAATAGTAAACAGGACAAATCGAGAGGGTGAATCTCCCTAACAGGGGCAGAGGTACCAATAAAAACCTGACAGGTGTTCTAATTTATCTCCACTGTATCGAAAACTAAAAACAAAAATTAACGAGCGCGTTACAAGGGTTTCCCCATTGGGCACGTGAGCCTTGCCCACACATGAGTTAAATGACATTGATTGAATGACCAGTGAAAGTTTCATAAAAGTCACATTTACTGCTTTATAAATACACCCCTTAAAGTAACCGCAAAGTCAATCACTAAAATCTAGAAATAGAGGGAGAAAAAAGTAGGTGGGCTTTTTAGACGGTGGTTCCCAAGAGTATACCATAGCATATCGCACACATAAGTCTTATATAAGTTTAAAAATACATATTTTTATTTAATACATACTGCATGACATATCAGGTAAAAAATCTCTGTATGCTATATATAAAAACAATACACATATGTATGTCATACAAGTAGAGATCATACAGTAACATACATCATGTAACAGCTGATTGAACTACACAAAAATCGCCAACATGTTTCGCACTATGAACCTCTTCTTCAGGGCTTCATATCTGTGTTTTTAATTGCAAACATTTAATCTATACATGGACAGAAACCAAAAAAATGAAAATTATAGGTTTCATCATATACTCACATATGCATATTCAAAACTTCCTTTCCATGGGTAAAAAAATGGGAAAAAAAATAATGAATAATTAAAAATTACAATATTGTTGTTGTTAGATCTAATTTGGTCTTATTTTTTGAGTGTGTTATACAGTATAGGATGTTATTTTAAATTAGGTTGATATCTACCCTTGGATGGTTGGTTGTTTTTGACCTAATATTAATGGAAGCCTTCTGGAATTGTATGTGCGGGTGTTCTTTGTTATCCCCCCCCCTCTTCACTCTGGAACGCACATTCGGATTTGGTTTGACGTCACTTGCGCCCTCTACACGGGATTGACATAATTTCTGCTGCCGCACAGGACTGACGTCACTTTCGCCGCTGTTCGAACTTAGATGTGGGAGACAGGGGCACCCGTACTTACTGCGGTCACTGAGATGGATAGTGATTATGATGCCACCGATATGCCCCGCCCCATACTATCAACAGGGCTTTATTTATTTAGTTGGGCTTGGTTTACAATTACTGCTTTATCATGGCCATCTGAGCAGGGCCGGCGCTACCAGTAAGGCGACTAAGGCAGCTGCCTAGGGCGCAGCTTAACAGGGGGCGCCGCCATTCTGCACCCCGAATCAGTAGTGGACCGGCCGGTGTGGCACTCCTCATGCTGTGCCGCCTGAGCGCTACAGCAAGCGAGCCCCAGGCAGCACACACCACTTGTCTAGAGCGCACATTAGAATAGTCGGGGCGCCAGAAGTGCCCTCCATAGAATCCTGGGGATCCAGCTCGGCGCTCACTGCCCTCCGGTCTCCGCCCCTCCAGCTGATTTCTGCTTGAAGAAGATCAGGAGCCGATCTCCAATCACACTCAGGGAGCTGGGCTTGTGCCTCTCCAGACGCCCCCCCCCCTCTGCTCCGTGTTCAACTTCTGGCAGAAGCAGATTGCTGGACACCGGACAGTCTCCCATCCCCCATCACATGCCGAGGACAGCATGCAAGGTGAGATGATGTGTGTCCCGTCCTCTCCCACCCCTCACACAGACAACACAGTACACTCCCCCACCCGGACACTGGCCTCACTCTTCATACATGGGGGGCTGCATTGTATGATATTGGGGGGGGGGGCTGTATTGTATGATATGGAGGGGGCTGCCTGCATTGTATCATGGGGGGGGGGGCTGTATTGTATGATATAGAGGGGGCTGCCTGCATTGTATCATGGAGGGGGGGGGCTGTATTGTATGATATGGAGGGGGCTGCCTGCATTGTATCATGGGGGGGGCTGTATTGTATGATATGGAGGGGGCTGCCTGCATTGTATCATGGAGGGGGGGGGGCTGTATTGTATGATATGGAGGGGGCTGCCTGCATTGTATCATGGGGGGGGGCTGTATTGTATGATATAGAGGGGGCTGCCTGCATTGTATCATGGAGGGGGGGGGCTGTATTGTATGATATGGAGGGGGCTGCCTGCATTGTATCATGGGGGGGGGCTGTATTGTATGATATAAAGGGGGCTGCCTGCATTGTATCATGGAGGGGGGGGGCTGTATTGTATGATATGGAGGGGGCTGCCTGCATTGTATCATGGGGGGGGGGCTGTATTGTATGATATAGAGGGGGCTGCCTGCATTGTATCATGGGGGGGGGGCTGTATTGTATGATATGGAGGGGGCTGCCTGCATTGTATCATGGGGGGGGGCTGTATTGTATGATATGGAGGGGGCTGCCTGCATTGTATCATGGGGGGGGGGGCTGTATTGTATGATATGGAGGGGGCTGCCTGCATTGTGTCATGGGGGGGGGCTGTATTGTATGATATGGAGGGGGCTGCCTGCATTGTATCATGGGGGGGGCTGTATTGTATGATATGGAGGGGGCTGCCTGCATTGTATCATGGGGGGGGCTGCATTGTATCATATGGAGGGGGCTGCATTGTATCATATGGAGGGGGCTGCATTGTATCATATGGAGGGGGCTGCATTGTATCATATGGAGGGGGCTGCATTGTATCATAGCAGCCCCCTCTATATCATACAATACAGCCCCCCCCCATGATACAATGCAGCCCCCTCCATATGATACAATGCAGCCCCTTCCATATCATACAATACAGCCCCCTCCATATGATACAATGCAGCCCCTTCCATATCATACAATGCAGCCCCCTCCATATCATACAATGCAGCCCCCTCCATATCATACAATGCAGCCCCTTCCATATATCATATGGAGGGGGCTGCATTGTATCATATTGAAGGGGCTGCATTGTATCATGGGGGGGCTGTATTGTATGATATGGAGGGGCTGTATTGTATGATATGGGGAGGTTGTTTTGTGTAGGCTGTATTGTGTGATATGGGAGGTGTGCTGTATTATATGGGGGGGGGGGCTGTATTGTGTGATATGGGGGGGCTGTGTATAATGGACAGTGTCCCCGTCTACCCAAATGCTGACCTCGTCTGACTGATGGTGATCTGTGATTGGCTGTCTCCATGACCTTATTCACATGGATGGCGGTGAAGCTGCATTATTACCAACCACCAACCGGGAGGAGAAGCTGAGGTTGGTGGGGACTGTACACAGGTCACAGCAGAAATTACCCCCCATCAGTGTTCCTTTAAACTGCTTCCCACCTCACTACATCAACCACTGCGCTCACACTTGCGTAATGCAGAGATCTTCTGGCTCTTGGCTGATGTAGTGAAGGTAGGTCATATGGGGGGGGGGGGGGGGGCGGCAATTTTTATTTTGCCTAGGGCGGCAAAAATCCTTGCACCGGCCCTGCATCTGAGAGAGAATACACCCGGCTCCCCAGTGACCACTCCCTTTTTGCCTATTTAAGGTCTGGTCTGTATGGGGGTTATCTAGCTGGAGGAATGGACTCTTGGGAGACCCAAACACCATGTCTGCTGATACCTCTGGCATAACGATTAGCTATTTGATGTTTGGTTATTGGATAGTTAGCATATCAAGGTAAGGTCTACATTACGAGCTTGATGGGTCTATGATGGTACTGTTGGTGGGAATAAGAGTTAATTATAGACACCTCGGTCTCTGTGGTATAGTGATTATGCACCATGGGACTGATGACCTATTTGGAGTGTGAACTTTTTCCTTGCATTTTTGATTTTCATCTCCTGCTAGCCGAATGCCTTTGCTTCTTTGATACAGGTCAGTATACTAGCATCTATTTATATTTGGTATTGTATCTTGTTGCTCCCCCTATGCATTTAATCAATATTATGGTTTTATTTGGGTAATTAGGTGGTGCTTTGCAATTGGTTAGTAGTATATTTTCTTTTATGCTTCTGCATAGATAATTTATTTTACTGATTGGCTTTTGCTGCTGCCCTTTGTCAGCAAAGTGAAGTGTCAGTTACAGTCTCCCCCTAGCTGGAATACATCTAACGTGTTAAGTAGAGATATATTATTGTCTTTTTTATTAATATTTTTTTCCCCATTTTTTACAAATGGATAGGAAGTTTTCAAAGTGCATATGTCTGTATATGATGAAACATATAATTTTCATAATTTAATTAATTTAAATTAAAGTTTTTGTCCGTGTAAAGATTAAATGTTTGCGTTTTAAACACAGATATGAAGCCCTGAAGAAGCGGTTCATCCTGCGAAACATGTTGGCGATTTTTGTGTACATGATGTATGTTACTGTATGATCTCTACTTGTATGACATACATATGTGTCTTGTTTTTATATATAGCATATGAAGATTTTTAACCTGATGTGTCAAACAGTATGTATTAAACAAAAATATGTCTTTTTAAACGTATATATAAGACTTATGTGTGCGATACGCTATGGTACGCCCTTGGGAACCACCATCTAAAAAGCCCACCTACTTTTTTTCTCCTTCTATTTCTATGTTTTTCAGGCTGGTACTACCCATGAGGTTTTTTTGTCCTTTTGGCCATAGTTGGCCCATACTGCTCACTATAATCACACTTCACAATCACTAAAATCTTCTATAAGCTTTAACATAAAAATAGTGTGGTGCTGCACTATTAGAGTGATATTAAAAAAAATCATTAATGCCAAATTACTCAATATAGTGATTATATATGCAAAACGCATAATGCTAATAATCCTAAACCATAAATCCAAATTACTTACTAGAATATATTCTTAAACACTGACAAAACAAGTAAAATTGGTACAAGTGACAAATTCTCAATCTATATATTGAAAAATAAAAAATTATATAGAAAAATATAGAAAAGTGTTAGTGGTGAAACCACCTAAAAATCTAAAAAAATCCACATCAAAACAAAAAAGTCCTTTCGAATGTCTATATTCTATCACAAAGTGTCCCTTCACCATGTGATATGGATGACTGCTACACAGTGAATCCTACAAAAAAATTCTCAGTATAGTGACACCTCTGTGCTCACAGGCCGCATACCTTACTGCTGTAAGGTAACAACATTAAGTTGTGTGCCTTTAAGTGTAAATCCTTCCGTTTCCATCTGGGGGGCCTTCGTTCTTTTTGTTGTTTTCAGAGCCTCCAAAATTGGTATGTCCTCTCTGCGGTCATCCTGTAATCCCTCCTTAAATAGTTCCATTGTATGTGTTGGTATAAAAGGGGTCTCCATATTACAATATCGTTTATAAATAGATTTATTGATAAAAAAACAACTTTTTAAAAACACAAACAATCGTATAATCCACGAGTGCCGAGATCGTCAGACGTCACTTTCGGTATGCCTCTGCCCTATGCGTTGCGTCACGCTCACGTGACTTCATCAGGGGATCCTTGCTGCCCAGGCTAATTTTCAGCTTTCAGCACTGTCACATTTGTAATAACGATTGTGTGGTCACACAATGTTATACCCAAATTACATTTTTATCATTTTTTTCACACAAATATAGCTTTCTTTTGGTGGTATTTATTCTCATAAGTGCCACCTATCAGTACCATTCACCATTGTTTTTTTTAATTTTTGCTAAAAAAAAAAAAAAAAAACGAAAATTTAAAAAGAAAAAGTTTTTCTTTGGTTCGGTCAGAAAATGTTGTAAATAAGTAATTTTTTTCCTTCACTGATGTGCACTGATGAGGCTGCACTGATAGGCACTAATAGGCTGAACTGATGAGATGGCACTGAAGGGCACTGAGGAGAGACACTAATATGCAGCACTGATGGGCACTGATAGGCAACACTGATATGCAGCACTGATGAGCACTGATGGGTGGCACAGATGAGCACTGATAGGCGGCACCTATGGGCAATGATAGGCGGTACGGATAGGCAGTACTAATGGGCGGCACTGAGGGGTACTGATAGGTGACACTTATGAGCAGGCGCTGATGGGCACTGAAGGGCAGCACTGACTTGCATCACTAATGGGCACGGATTGGCATCACTGATGGGCATTGATTGGCATCACTGCTGTGCACAGATTGACATCACAGGCGGGAGGTAGTTAAACTATCAGGTGCTAAAAGGGTGTGACCACATATTACCACTACATATTCCAGATGAAACCTCTGCACACTGCTATACACCCTTTCCAGCAAACTATGCAATGAAAAACAGGGATTTTTAGTTCACATATATTGCAATACATGCTTAAGCTGGCCAAAGTAAACGCTCTTTTGGCCAGTCCTACTCTGCTTTGCCACTGCAAATGCTATGGTGGACACCATGCCAACCTGGGGCATAAAGACACAAGGTGGGGGGATATACAAGGTTCAGACCTGGTCACTGACCTGGGTTAACGACAAAAAGTATGACAAAAATGTTTTTGTCAACAAAATGACCACTGGTTTACGGCACTCCCTCCTCTCCCAAGCAGCTGTGCTGGCTGATACAGGGGGGCCAGATCACTTGACAGTACTGGATCAGCCTGATAGTAGGTACATATATAAATCTTTCTTACACTGTTTATTTAGCATAGGTAGTGTGTGTGTGGGGGGTGGGGGCAATTTTAGGGATAGCTAGGTGTAAGTTGCTATTCCACTCTAAAGTAAACATTTAATGAGAGAAATATGTGTGCCAGCATTGCTAACCTTCCTTTTGAAAATAATAGTTGCCTCACTGTTTTGCTGACCACATGCTTCAGTTTTTCTGACCTGGAAGGCAGAGTAGAGTAGAAGTCCTTATCTGACCCAACAAATGTAAACCAAGGGGACATTAGCTTGACAGCCAAGTAGCTTGTGCTTTAAAAAGGAAAAGTCAATGACTGTCTAATATAACAGGTTTCATTAGAGGACATCCATATAGAGGCAGTTCTCAGGCAAAAAACTTTCACTGTCCTGTTTGACCAACGAGCTGCTAATGTGTAAGAAAATTGAGCAACATTTTGTAAAATTGAAAATTAGAGTCCCAAACGACAGATATAGGAGGAATATGAGGGGAATATAAATTCTCTATTCTATACTGAATCTAACATGAGTGCACAGCTTTTTAATAAGGAGAAATTGTGATTGGGCATCCTGACCTAAGGACCTAGAAGCAGTTGCACTCTATCGGCCCGCTATAATTACAGTCTAGTTTGCCTTCCTTATTACGCTCATTGCACAAGCTGATTCTTGGCCTGACTGTCGTTCCTTGCCTCACTACAAGAAATCACTTTTCACTTCTTTATTATTAGAAATAAAATGGACATTTTTACAAGCACAGTGGTCTTGCCCGATGGCTATTATTCTCATTGCTGTGTTTTATTACATCCTGTTTGAAGTGTGGCTGGCGCATAGCTTACCACACCCTCATTTTGCTAATGGGGAAAGCACACTTCTGTAATAGAGAGCCTCTGCCGAGCTCTTTAACCTCTCCCAGGCCAGACTCCGATGCCTAACCCTGGGACTGATTACCTTTTAGGAGCATAAGAGGGGGTTACTGGAGTGGGAGCAGAACTGAAAGGGGAGGAACGAATACATATTGCAGGATTTAAAGGTGCTTGAGCAGCAGAGATGTAATATATTGTTCGTTAAACTGTACCCATCACCAGCTGATTTAGAGACGTGGCTCAGCGTGATGTCATCTCTAGCGGGTCAGACATTTCTATTGACTGTTTATACCTAAGCTCTATGCCAGATCGTTAGGGCGTGAATGGCATTCTAGGCACCTTTGGCGCAAAAATGTCATGCCCTTAACGGGTGTGAGTTCCAGTAAGTGTAATTGTTCAATAACAAAAGCATTCGTAACTGTCTTTCTGTTGGCTGCTTGTTTACCCTGTGTCCAAAAATGAAGTGGCGTCATCAGGTTGTCAAAAGGGTTCTTTGTTTACTCAATCTAAGAAATAAAAAATCAAATAAAGCAAAAACATTATTTTCAAACTGCATTTTTTTGTGTTATATTACCAAATTATGGAGCTTTTCTTGCCTACTATGTTATAGACCCATTAAGCTTACTATTGCAATGTATGTAAACCCTAGATCTATACTTTAGTATCGTGCCTCAAAGTTAAAGCTGCCAGGAGGTTGAATGAAAAAAACTGACCAGATTCCTCCATCCACACTTTTGATGTACTGTGGATGGGACAATCCTCGCTGAACTATTCTGACTGCGGAGAGACTTACCTGCTGTCAGAATACACTAATCAGTGCTGCAGGATATAGGCTACAACGCTAATCAAGCTGCTAAAATCAAACAGGGGGGTTGTACAGAAGATAATGGGTACATCGACCTCTGTTCAGTCAGGGTGCCCATACATGGTTTGAAAATTGGCCGGTCCCTGCTGAACCAGCTGAATTTGATCCATGTATGGCCAGCTATAGGCTGGCCAGTGACAGCACTTTTTGTTTTCCTTTGTCTAGTTTTGGACAGAGTAGGGAAGGATTAGAAGCTTAGATTTTTATTGCTGTTCACCTTTCATATTGGGAAATACAAAATCTTATGGTTGTCACCAGATCAGAACGTGAACGGACATTTTTCCAATGTCCCAAAAAGATTTGTTATTTTTTTTGCTGTGTCTTCGGGATATAAAGTAAAGGGCAATGTCCTCAATGGGACATAGCCAAAACAAACAAATTAAAAAAGACATTGGTGTTAACAATTTTATATTCTTTTAAAAAATGAAAATAGTTTATCCATAGATATACTTTAAGGCTTCATGCATATGGTCGCATTCGCCCTTACAACATAAACACTATAGCCAAATTTGGTGCTGGGGATGTCCTGGTAGTGTGCTTTAGTAACATTATGTTTGTGCTCTTTATGTAAGTAGTGGCCCATAGCTGCATACAGCTACCTTTACCCATTCATGTCTGTGGGTGGCTGTATGCAGCATCTAGAATTCCTGGGCACCTACGGTGTACAGGCGAATGCGCCCATTTGCACGAGCCCTAAATGTAAAGATAAAATACTATAACAAGATACCTCATGCAAAAGTTTTAAAGCGGCGATCCACCCAAAGAGGGGGAGGGGGGAGCGGGTACCTGGTTTTGACAGGTACCCACTTCCACTTCCGGCTCACTTTGCCGTGGCAAACTCAGGCGGGAGGTTCGGCACCCTCCTACATCCCCCACCGTCACTTTTAGTTCATCTATTTTATTCCAAGGAATCTGCAAAATACATGCATTACAAATTATGTTTTAAAGTTACAATGGTAAGTTTACAATGTCCCTTTATGCATACAGAAGAAATCCTGAACAAAGTTTTAGTTGAGGGCGGCCCATCCATTAGGGGCGCAGGGCGCCACCCCCCATCCATGCGTCCGGCCCCCTAATCTACATGCACCACCTGATTAGAGCCAGAGGCTCTAATAGGCTTCCGAAAAGGATGGGCTCGGGGCACAGAGCACATCAAATGAATATTCGCTATTATCACACTGACTCATCTCCCAGCCAATCAGGAAGCGAGTCGTGAGACCCTTTTCCTGATTGGCTAAAAAGAGACGTGATTTTACTGGCCATTGGCCAGGAAGAGGGAGGGGACATACGGCCGAGGAGAAGACACAGCAGCGCTCGGTGAAGGAGCAGGTAAGATGCCAGATAGCCATCCAGCCATCCATCCAGCCATCCATCCTGGGAGGGGGGAGGAAGGAGGGTGGGGGTGGTAGAGTAGATTGCAGGCCAGCCATCCGTTCCGCAGGGGGGGGGGGGGTTGTTGGTTTTGCCGACGACCCCCCCCCCCCCAAATTTTTATTCACCAGCGGCCACTGGCATAAGTAGTAGTATAGTATACATTATTATATTTTTCAAACAATATGATCTTCATATTTAATATTCAACTTGTCACTGGGCCACTCACAAAGCGCAGCGCACTTCACGCATGCACAATAGAGAACCGACTGTGACGCTGCAAGGCTTCACTGCCGGTTTCCCTTAGCCGAGATGGCGGAGGCAGCACACGAGAGCCAATTTTAAAATCGGCTAGAGTGAAGAAACCGCTGGATTCATAGATAGGTAAGTGCCCTAATATTAAAAGTCAGCATCTACAGTATTTGTATGTGCTGCTTTTTTTTCTGAAGGAGCCTGGAGCTATAGGAAAATCTTGTTTTATTTCTTTTTGGATAGAGTAGAGGAGAGCTAAAACCCCTGTCAGTTTTGTTTTTTGCCATCTGTGTCACATAGGGGAGATTTCCCTTCACTTCTTGTCCAATAGCCAAAGCAGGAAGTGAGAGGAAATCAAAATCTTGGGTCCCTTCAGGTCACCAGAGCTAGTGTCCCCATTGCAAGATTTCCCTTCTATTACTGTTCTGGGGACAATCCAAAATTTGGAATTTTCTTTTACTTCCACTTTTGGTGATAATGGTAAATAGGACAAATAGAGAGACTGTTCCTAACAGGGGCAGTGGTAGCAACATAAACCTGACAGGTGTTCTACTCCCTCTCAACTTAATCCAAAATAATAAAAAATTTGTTTTGTCTTTCCTTATACTTTAATTTTCTTATCCAACAGAATTACAGTGGACCGTAGTATAAAAAGAGAATGAAAAAACAAAAAGGCAGCTCTGCTTTAGGCTATGCTGGCACCTGCACCACTTTAAAAGTATTGTAAAATTACTCTTGCTGTGGATGGCAGGAAAAGTGATGGTGGTAAAGCTGGGTAAGTAAAGCACAATGTGAGCTGGAGTGAACTGGCCAAACCTTACACTGGGACTAATGCCAATACAGCCATTGGTTTGATGTGACAAGAGTAATACTGGACGTTGTCTTTTTTAAATCAATTACATTTTGTCAATTTGGATAAAAACATTAACATGACCAAGAAACAGTGGCTCAGCACACCAGTGCCTAGGACACCAGAGTGAAAGGAGGCAGCACCAAGTCTCGAAAGTTAAAAATTGTTATAACCTTTATCTTTACTTTGTATCTTTCGCCTCGTCACTTCTGGGCATATGTAGCTAAATTCAGCAAAAATACTGTAAAGGGGTGCAGGGGATATTTAGAGGAGTCTGGAGGCTCTTTACAATATATAACACCATCTCTACTTTCTATTATTTGGTGGTCTGTTCAGTTAAAAAGTACCTCTGCAAAAAAATAAGACTGCATTCTTCTTCCAATAGCACATCCTGCTGTTGCCATACATGCCATAATATTCAAGCTTATACAAAAGGGCATAATTATTTAGGTGTGCCTAGGGCCGCAGGATTTCTAATTACAGCCTTGTCTGTACCCCTTATTCATTTACTAAATGCTCTTAGAAAGTGATCACAAGGGTGCACAACAAATAAACACCATTGTTTAAAAAAATATTAAAGGACACACTTAAGGGTTTGACAATAACAGTAGAAGACAATGCATTTGCTAAGGGGCCCAGAAGCATTTGGGCCCCAGCACTAACTGGCTACACAGTGACCAATGCAGGTGGCAACAGCACCCTGCAAATCCATTTGGATGAAATTAGTATAGAGTTTTTACAATGGACCTCTGGGCTGTGAACGGGGCAGGAGCGGCTGGCTCAGGCTCTCGGCAGCTCGCTGAGAGGCTGAGCCGAGTACCGGTGCTGGCATGTGGGCAGATCCTGACCACATAGCCATGATCTTGCTCGAGCCTGCACCGACTCTGTGACGTCAGCTGACAGAGGGCTTCAGCTCGATGTCTGCTGAAAACGGGTCACAGGAGTGCAGAACGAACTGCACTCCTGTTATCCACAGGAGAAGTACAGCCAAATGAGCTTTGACTTAACTTCTCAGGTTTGGTACTTAAAGTATATCTAAACCTCTAAATGAAAATGTAATATATTGAAGCCTATTAGTCCTGTACCATTACATAAAAAGTAGGATGGTAAAATTACAAGATAGGTTTCTAGTTCATCCTATTGGACAAATGCGATTGCCTAGAACCTGATGGAGTCTGAAGATCTCACTGAATCTCCAACTGGATACTGTAGGCCTTAACCTACACCCACTTCAAGAGGCAGGAACTCTCCTCACACTAGGTGGGGTACCACTTCCAAAGGTGATTGGCCAACAGTATCAGTCCATCCAACATTAATACTTCTATAAATGTAGTAGTGTGAAAACGAACAGTGTCATTCGTCCAGAGGTTGTTCTAAACAAGGTGGTTACTGGATTTTCCTGGTGTGCTCCAACCAACGTGATAAAACTATACTGTCCAAACTTTAGAGTTTATTTCATGTCTTCTCCCTTTTTATTTTATAGAAAATCGTCAGTAGTTCTGTACAGTTTTCCATGCAACGCCCACCTAGGGATAATAAATATAAAACTAAAAAGTGTCTTTCTCTATGCTAAGCTAAGAATTTATAATTTCAGAGAGATTGTTGCTAGTATTACTAGTATTTGTATGCCAGTTTGTAAATTCACCATTAAATTCCTCTGTAATTGCAGCAGTGGACAATTTGAATGCACGCAGATTAGTGTGTGGAAGCTATTGCATCTGCCTTGGACGGGAACAGATTTTAAGTGTGTGTGTGTGTGTATGATTGTTTAGCAGACCGGCCAGCTAAGAAAATGCAGGTGGTGGCAAGCCACCCTAAATGCATGGTGGAAGTGTGTATCTCTTTTGGAGCCATGTTTTACCTCCCTAAAGAAAGCTCTCTCTTCACCCTTCCGCAAACAAGGATCTTGCTCTGTCACAAGTCCTTAGATATGGTGGCTGTGTTTGTTTTATTTTTTTCAGGCTAAGAATATTTTTTGCAAGTACAGAAATATTCCTGGTAATCCTGATAGAGATATATTATCCTTTTAACTTATTGTATACTGAACTGAAATCTCAAGCAATGTTATCCGCCTATACAGCTAGCTTCTCCGAACTTCAAAACAAGCATTGGTAAATTGTAATATATCATTTACTGTTTTTGGGTTTAGAAATGTTTAAACTAATGAAAGGTTTGTTGGTCAGACTGTGGGAGATAGATAAGTTCTTGTGCAGTCTAACTGCTATTGTTCAAATATTGGTAGTGTTTCTTTACTTCAGGTTTAAGAATAAGAGCTCTTTATTGCAAAAGGACACATGTGACATAAACCAGCCCCTGCCTTTTTTGCAGCTCAGTGTTGCACCTAAAAGTCTAGAAAATGAATTGGTGGTCTTCCAGTAGGCATTATAACATACTGATCTGTGTATATGAATGTAGCTAATATTCTAGAAACGATTGGATTTGCAGATAATATTCTCTTACTTTTCCAATGCAGCTGCCTGAGTCTCCAGGTCCTGAAAAACCAAATCCTGCGGCAACATGGGTCGAGTTCAGAGACCGAGTTGATAATGGAACGCCTTTGAAGAAGAAATGTAAATGTAACAAGAACTCTGTAAGTATCTTAATATTATCTCCTGCGGACATCAGCCTGGCTTTAAAGCTGTTTAGGTACGGCAGTCTTTACATAGTTACATTGGTCCACCTTGGACCAGCATAAGTATGTATGTACCATATCTGTTGGATCCCCCTGGAAGCTGGAAATCACTGTAGTGGGCACCAGTACTGCAGTGATCCCCACTAGTTTCTGGGTCCCATGCTTAGAAACGTGAGCAGCTGCCCTGCTGCTTAGTGAACAGGGGATATTGCTCCCTAGGCACTGGCACAGTGTAGAAAACACTTTGCATTTTCTTACTTAATTCAAAACGATCTCTCATACAGCCTAACAGGGCCCCCTTCCCTTTCCCAAAAGTGAGCGAGGACATAGATTTATCAGTCACTGTAGGCTCAGCAACACAGATGAATGAATAGGAAGCACTCCTAGGCTTCCTGCTCATTCACAAACAGGAGCATAGTAAAGTCATGAATGGACACAGGAGTGACTGATAGCGATTGCTCACTGTGTTCATTCAGGAAAGGAAGGGGCCAGTAAATGACATATTTACCGTCCCGTCCCCTGCTCACCATCCTAAAGCATCCCCCTGTGTGCCTACAGCAGCTGCCAATAGGAGAGAAGAGAAGCTGGCAGTGCTGCAGGGAAAAGGGTCAGACAGTGGGGCAGAAGGGGTGCATGTGCTAGAACCAATCCCCCTGCAGTGAAGCTGGAGGGGGAAGGAAGAGGAGAAGCTGGCAGCACTGCAGGGGGAGACTGTAGAGGATCAGTGTCTGCAATAAGACTGTACAGCTGGGCCTCCAGCTTAACAGGTGTCGGGCCCCCATTTTGAACTGATGGGGCCTGGGCCCTGTACGGGAGGGCTGGCTATACTGCCTTATCAGCGGCCCTAGCTGTGACATAACAATCTCCCCTTAATCCAATCATAGAACACTTTGCATTCATTGAGAAAATGCAAAAATGTTCTCTGAAAGGCATTCCTCCTGAGTGGATGACCTCCTGTGTTCAGTAAGCAGGATGGCAGCCGTTCGGCACGCAACCCAGAAGCTAAGAGCAGTCACTGTAGAAGTAGAGGCTACTAAAGTGACCTCCAGCTTCCAAGGGATTGACCAGGTATGGCACATACATACCTACATTGGTTCAAGATGGATCAATGTAACTGTGTAAAAACTGCCATAAATATATATGCCAATCAGGGCTATAATAATAAAGGTAAATGCCCCAACTCAACAGAAAAGAGAGAATAGTAGCACAACTGTTAAAGACACATTTAAGTCAAAACAGAAAATTAAAAAGGGAGTATAGCCTACCTGAATAGGACAGTTGTTTTTTAATAAGACATAGCTATAGTGCTCCTAACTATCTCATTACCTCAAAACACCCTTTTAAAAATAAAATGAATATCCTGGGAACACCTATTCCTGAACCATGAGGATATGTAGGACAGTTATTTCAATTCTACTCGCTGGAGGTGACTTATTGACACTCACACAAAATCTGACAGAGACTGGACTGACAATCTTCAGAACAATGTGGGTCAGCAGTACATATGAGCGCAACCCCCTAGAGGGCCATTGAATTTTGGGTCACCCAATTTCTGCACAGCCAGGCAACATTCATTTTTCAACTTTCATTCGGAGACAGAAATCAGTCCATGAGCTTGTTTTTGTTGTTTTATTAGGGAAAACAACTTGGATGGGGAAAAGGGAGTATGGGATGCCCAACTTGCCAACTTCCTTCACTTTGTACACTGAAAATGGCAAATCCTGGACTGTATTACCTCTGGAACAATGACAGTCCTTCTGAAAATGGCAATAGGAATTCCCCTTGTAGGAGCTCCGTGTCCCCCAGTGGAATTTTGCAAAGTCCCAAACTTACAGGAGCACTATCTCCCCTCTCTCAAAAATGCCAGCCCACCTTGCTGCTTGATAAAGTGTCCCAGAACAAGGTATTGGGTTTAGCTTGCTGGCAGCTTTCTCCCTTTTAGGCCCTAGGGATATAGAGGTACTCACACTGACTCTGGAATCCTGCTGCTTTTGAGAAGACTACTGTTCAGGCCTCCTGCTGTCCAGGTCCCTCCCATGCTAGCCAGGGTGTCCCCCTAGAAGAGACCGTAGGCTAGTGGAGATTCCTCTGTCCTTCTTCCTTCCTTCCTCAGCTCCAGCCTAGAGGCAAAGGCCCTCAGACCTGAGGTCCCTCCCAGACTCCACAACACAGCCTTAGCACTCCCTCTTCCACCGGACAGCAACCAACTCTACTGGCTAGGCTCCACATTATTTATGGGCTGACCCTGCCATCCTGCCAAGCCTCCTGCCTAGGGGACGGCCAGATTCCCATAAATATGCAGATCATAGCCTCGTCTCCTCTACTCATTAGCTTCTAGAAACATCCAGAAGTTTCTAGAACCAGGGAGTGATACCAGAGGCCTGACCTGTATAGCCCTCCAGCCTGATTTACAGTAACTCCGACCAATTACCAGACTCACACAGCTACTGTGAGTTAAGATACATTTTCCTCACACTAGTAGACTGTACACTAGAGGGTGCTACAAATATATAAAACTCAGGCCATTGATAAAACATAGATTGGACTTTCTGGTGTTGTCCTGAACAGAATTAGTAATTTACTCATTGATTTTATTTATTTCTTGGAACTGCTGCTTAATTTAGTGTTGTGCTATCAATCATATTAGTAAGGCTTGCAATGACCTTGATCAAACTTTTTGTTAAACCAATCTATAGTAAATCTTAAAGCAAATCTAACATCAGATATATATTTTATTTTAAGTGCATACACTTACCTTGAAAACATTTGTTGGTGATTTTAATCTCCCTGGGAAATCACCGTACTTCCCTTGACTTCATTCTGGGTCAAGATCTACTTTCTGGCCTGAGATGCTGGCCAAGTGATGGCAGAGTGATATAATTCTTTTTGCCTGTGCAGTTTTATTGGCTTTATGTACACAGGTCGTCTTATACAGATCAGTTCCTTTCTTCAGCCTCGCTTGTGACTTGCTATACAGTTACAATGTATAAAGCTCACCAATGTAGGGGAGGAGACTGAGGAAATACTTCCTCTAGCCTGCAGCAGACTCATTACATGATTCTAGCTTAGGCAAAATTACTTTCCTAGAGCCCAAGGATGGCTTTTTAAAAAGGTACATTTTTTTAGTTTACAATACAGTGGTTTAGTTTACAGTTTAGATAAGTAGCACTGTTGCTATGTATTGTGACATCCGCACTTTGTTCCTACATAATTTTAAAGTTATTTACTTTAAAAATAAAAAACATGTCCCAAGAATGACTGTAATAAATAATGGGTTTGTATTTCATTGATTAATGTTTAAAGGTCCTCAGGCTGTTCTGTATACCTATACGTACCTATTAATTTATTGTGTTTCTTCATCAGAGACTTTCTGGGCCACCAGGCCCCCCTGGACCACAAGGCCCCCCTGGACCTCCAGGAATGCCAGGGGCTGAGGTCACCCATGAAGTATTGTTGCAAGAGTTTAAGCAAATGCTCAGAGGTAAATAGAGCTGTCTTGCCATAGTGTGGTCTTTAAAACCTTATATATTTGTGCTTTTTAGCTAGTCGATTAACTATTAACCCTTCTTTAAATAAGGATATTATTTACCCCAGAATTAAAGCTGAAGTTTAGTTATGGTAATGTTTACATACAGTAGTTACATTGCCCCAGCTTGGACCCGTGTAAGCATGTAGAATATGTGCCATACCTGTGGGATTCATGTTGAAGCTGCAAATCACTGTAATAGGCATTGCTACTACAGTAATTTCCACTGGTTTTGGGTTTCGTTCAGTGAACACTTTGCATTTTCTCAATGAATGCATAGCATTCTCTGATTGGACGAGGTGAAGAAGCGGGTAGGAAACATTATGGTATCCACCTCATCCAATCAGAGAACACTTCGAAAATTAGAAAATGCAATGTGTTTCTAGACTAGGACTGGGCGCTAGTGGAGATACCTGTAGTAGCTGTGCCTTACTACAGTGATTTCCAGCTTCCAAGAGGATCCCACAGGTATAGCACATACATAAATAAAATAGCTATCAGGATCTGTACTTTAAATTCCCATATACCATCAATCCCACCTCTGCGCCATAGTAAATATCACTCCAAATACAAAAATGAAACAATATATAAGTGAATATACAAATATGTGTGCATATGCATACACACCCCAACTGTCCCTGATTTCGAGGGACTGTCCCTGATTGGAACAAAGTCTCTCTGTCTCTCTTTCCTCCTTATTTGTCCCTCATTTTGGTCAGATCTGTTTAGCTGTATAAAAAAAAAATGCAAATTTTCTCTTTCAAAAAGTGTTTCCCAGTGCTAAACCTTTCAACCGATTTCTGAATTGCTGCTTTTGCAAATTTCAAAAGCCAGTATAAAGGAAGAGTAGTGTAAAAAAAAAAAAAAAAAAACACTTCTGGTTTTAACTAATCATTTTTTTTTTTGTATAATTCTCCTTTAACCACTTACCGACCGCCGGTCAGCCCCTCCCAGGCAAAGTGACGTACTGGTACGTCACTAGCCTGGGAGGAAATAGGGGGCGAGCGCACGCCGCCGGAGGCGTGCTCCCACCCCCGCTCGTACCCGAAGAAGCCGGCCGGTCACTCGCGATCGTCGGGTGGAGAGGGAGAAATGCAGGCGGCTAATGTAAACAAAGCCGCCTGTCACTCTCCCCTGTGTAAAAGCACTGATCACTCGGTCCTGCTATGTAGGACCGTTGATCTGTGCTGTTACACACAAAGACACATCCAATCACAGTAAGAAACACGCCCCTAGGGACACACTTAACCCCTCCCTCTCCAATAAAGTTAACCCCTTCCCTTCCAGTGTCATTTTTACAGTAACAGTGCATATATATAGCACTGATTACTCTAGTAATGTCACTGGTACCCCCAAAAGTGTCATAAATGTCAGTCAAGAGTCCTATCTATCTGCCGCAATGTCGCAGTACCTCAAAAAAAATCGCAGATCACCGCCATTACTCGTTAAAAAAAAAAACAGCAAAAATGACAAAAATCTTTCCTTAGTTAGTAAACGCAATAACTTTTGCGCAAACCAATCAAAATACACTTTTTGTGATTTTTTTTTACCAAACATATGTAGCAGAAAACAAATTGGCCTAAAATGTTAAAAAAATTTGATTTTTACATATTTTTTTGGGGGAATTTCATATAAAAAAATTTGAAAAATATTGTTATTTTTGCAAAATTGTCGCTCTTTTTTTGTTTATAGCGCATGATCAAAAAATCGCACAGGTGATAAAATACCACCAAAAGAAAGCTCTGTTTGTGGGAAAAAAAGGACGTCAATTTCCTTTGGGTACAGCGTCGCACAACCGCGCAATTGTCCGTTAAATTCACGCAGTGCCGAATCGCAAAATAGGCCCTGGTCAGGAAGGGGGTAAAATCTTCCGGGGCTTAAGTGGTTAAGTGGGTATGGCAGGGGTTTGTGTCTTATGCCTACAAACTTTTGCTATTATGTGTCCCTTGTTACCCTTAAAAAGTTGGGAGGTATGCATACAGTAGCTCACAAAAGTGAGTACACCCCTCACATTTTTGTAAATATTTAATTATATCTTTTCATGTGACAACACTGAAGAAATTACACTTTTGCTACAATGTAAAGTAGTGAGTGTACAGCTTGTATAACAATGTTAAATTGGGCCCAAAGTGTCAATATTTTGTGTGGCCACCATTATTTTCCAGCACTGCCTTAACCACCTTGGGCATAGAGCTCACCAGAGCTTCACAGGTTGCAACTGCTGTCCTCTTCCACTCCTCCATGAAGACATCATGGAGCTGGAGGATGTTAGAGACCTTCCATTTGAGGATGCCCCACAGATGCTCAATAGGGTTTATGTCTGGAGACATGCTTGGCCAGTCCATCACCTTTACCCTCAGCTTCTTTAGCAAGGCAGTGGTCGTCTTGGAGGTGTGTTTGGGGTCGTTATCATGTTGGAATACTGCCTTGCGGCCCAGTCTCCAAAAGGATGGGACCATTCTCTGCTTCAGTATGTCACAGTACATGTGTAAATAATAGGTGCGCTAAAACAATATGATGCATAAACAAATATACAAATAATGCACAATTGCATAAAGTGATGAAGTGAGATCAATGTGATATCAATGATTGAAAGTCCAAAATCCCACTGAGTGCCTTGGATAAGCTCAAAACTTATAGGTGCAAAAAACTCTTAAAAATGTTGTGCATTCCCAAAGTCCACAAGAGCTCCAAGTGTTGAAGGTTGAAAAGGTGCACTGTATATGGCCGGTGCTCTATAGTGAAAAATCCCACCACCAACACGCTATCCTCCTTACCAAATGCAATGAATTGGAAAGCAAAATTCATTAGATGCTGTTGGGAGGGAGGAATCAAAATCACCACCCTGTGAAAATGCAGGATAGGCCTCTTACCAAAAATCAGGTAACTCAGCGCAGGGAATATACATAGGTGATGCCTTTTCAATCTGTAGTGATCGGTGGCTGTTTTCTCTAATGATCCGTCTCGTTACTGACTCTCCAGGTTAAACATGGGCATGATGTAAGAAAAAACATATACAGACCATGGCGTGATATCCCCGGGATAATTTAATGAATATCAAGTGTTGCACTTACATTCAATATGGAAAACAGTGGCGACAATACAGACTGGTTGCCTGACTCGGCTGCAGACCGAGCAGTGCTGGACGTCCGTGGCGGCGCGACACGCCTCCTCTCTGACGGCGTTTCCTCTCAAACGGGCTTCTACTGAGATAGGAGGGACGTGCGCGCCGCCACCTCCGTCCTTATGAAGCTCCGACATGTGACCACTTCCGGTGTCCGCAATGAATGTGCGGAAGTCCTAACTTATACAAATGATTCTACTGCTAAATCCATTACAAAACACTTCGATCTCTATTATAGTGAACGAGGACAAAACAATCTTGGCAATAATGGATATATTCAATAAATCAATGTGCAAATTAAAAATTTAAGGACTCCGGAAATGAACACTGGCCCGACTTCCTGTGTTAATGTATAAATTCAATATATAAGCTAACAACAGAAATACGGGGAATATAAGTATGGGACTAGTAAAAGTCCATTTAAATGCAATATAAATGATTCATATATAAAAACAATCATAAATATAGTTATATTAAAATATATTAAAACATATTAAATATATACTAAACTCATTTGATTGCTCATACTGTTTAAATATAAAATTGTAAAAATTTATTTATTTATTAAAATGGATATAAAAAGATAAAATGAATAAAATGGATGTAGATTGAGCAAGGAATTAACTATTATTTATATGGGCATTAATGTCCCATTCAATGTTGTGTCCCCAGGGCCTAAAGCACTTCATTTCATAGATCCAGAAGGTTTCCCTTCTTGAAATGGATCTCTTCAGGTTACTACCTCTCCAATGCGGTGTGTATTTTTCTATCACTATAATTTGTAGGTTTTTTGGATTTTTGTGATGACACTTGGAATAGTGTAAAGATACACTATGTCCAGTGAACCCTTTTCTTATGTTGGAGAGGTGTTCCCCTATTCGGATACTGGCGGTGCGTATAGTCCTCCCAATGTATTGTAGTCCGCAACTACATTGGAGGAGATAAATGACCCCTTTAGTGTGGCAGGAGATAAACTCCTTGATCTGATATTCTTTTTTGGTAGTGGTAGATGAAAACTTTTTAGTCCGTATGGTTTTCGCTTCTCTACAAATTTGACAATTTCTACAAGGGAAGAAGCCTTTCATGTCTGGAAAAAATTTTGGTGTTATAGGTTTTTCAATCGGATTATTGGCGATAAGATCCTTTAAATTCCTCGCTTTCCTATAGATCATACTAGGATTATCGGGGAGAGAAGGCCCCAATATTTTGTCTCCTTGTAAGATGCTCCAATGTTTTTTGAAGACATGGTTAAGCCATTTGTAATTCTGAGAAAATTGTGTAACGAAGGCATATTCAAATCTAGGCTGAGCTTGGTGAGTGGAATCAGTCAATTTGGGCAAAATGAGGTCTTCTTGTGTTTGTTGTCCCATCAATTCAATTTCTTGATCCAATATCTGTGGCATATAACCTTTTTCTAAAAATCTTTCTTTTAAAACATTGGCTTGTTCAATAAAATCCGACTTCTTGGTACAGTTGCGTCTAATACGCTTAAATTGCCCTTTCGGGACTGAGCCAAGCCACTTGGGATGGTGGCAACTGTCCATGGTAATGAACCCGTTTTTGTCAGTCGGTTTAAAATAGGTCTTAGTAATAAAACCCGAGCCTTGTCTTAAAATTACTAGATCTAAAAAATTGACCGCTGTGGGGCTAGATTCATAAGAGAATCTAATGCCCCAACTATTGCAGTTTAGCTGGTCCATAAAAACTTTTAGTGATTGGTTACTCCCTTTCCAGATAAAAATTGCGTCGTCAATGTAGCGTCTCCAAAAAACGAGCTCCCTGGGCCTGTGGGAGAATATATTGCGATCCTCCCACAAGGCCATGAAGAGATTCGCCACACTGGGGGCAAATTTGGCCCCCATCGCTACTCCGGTACGTTGGAGATAAAACCGTTGATTGTAATAAAAGTAATTATGTTCCATGCCAAAGGTTAAAAGGTTTAAAATAAACTGTTTATGTGCCACTGATATGTTTTGATGGGTGTCCAAGAAAGTGCTTACTGCTTCGTATCCCATCTCATGCGGAATTATTGTATATAAAGACGCCACATCAGCAGTCACGAGTAACACATCTCCTTCTATATTCAATTGTCTCATTTCTTGGATGCACTGCGTGGTGTCTTTTAGGTAAGCTGGGGTTTCTTGGACCAAAGGTTGCAAGAAGTGGTCTATATATTTCCCAATTTTAGAAGTGACGGAATCGATCCCACTAACGATGGGTCTTCCGGGGGGTTTCGTTAAATTTTTGTGAATTTTTGGGAGATAATAAATAATGGGCAATCTAGGAGAAAGAGGTATTAAAAATTCCTTTTCTTTCTTATTTAAAATCCCATCTTCAAAACCTTGTTTAATAATAGTTTCCAATTTCCTCTTATATCTGTGGGTGGGGTCTCTTTTTAAAATTTCGTAAGTATTAGTGTCTGCTAAGAGGTTGTTCATTTCCTCTATGTAGTCTTCTTTCTTCAGCAGCACTATTCCTCCCCCTTTGTCCGCTGGTCGGATGATAAGATCTTTGTTGTCACACAAAGTCTTGATCCCCTTTCTTAAATCTGTTTGAGGTTTATGTTGTATCACTTTTTTGTCCAGTTCATTCAGCACAGTGTCTCTAAATACTGTGATATTGCTACTCTGAGCACCAGACGGGTTAAAAAGAGAAGCATTTCTCAGATTGGTAGATTGTGTGGAACTGGTTTGATACGACACATAATTCCTTTCACCAGCTTTGGATAGGAAATGTCTTTTTACATTCAATTTTCTTACAAATTTTTGAATGTCTATAAAGGTTTCGAATTTATTCAGAGATTGTTTAGGGGCATATTTGAGACCTTTGCTGAGTGTATGTTTCTCGCTGTCTGTGAGTGCCACCCCACTCAAGTTGAATATGCCAATCTCTTCTTGATTATTCTTCTTTTTATTTTTACCACCTCTGCATCCTCTTTTTATCTTTTTCTTTTGTTCTTCTTTGGGCCCTGTCCTAAAAAACTCCGCTTATTGGGGTTAATGGGGGTTCTAGACTGGGGTTCCGCCCTCAAATCTTCTCTATTTTCATATCCTTCGTGTCTTAGGGGTTCAAACCTCGTATTGTTGTTTTGAGGATAAGACCTAGGGGTTTGAGGTGTATCCGGATAATTGCCCATATAGTCCATCCTAACCCGTCTAGGAGATCTAGATCTCGAACGTTCCCGTTGTCTCTCTACTGATCGGGGTGGGTTCCCAAAGTCTCCTCTGTGTGTTTCTTGTTTAGTGGGCCGAAAGTCTTCTCTGTGATTCTCTTTCTTTCTTGCCTTCTTTCCCTTTCTATTTTGAGAGGTGTCTCTTAATGGCTTGTAACCTTTATATGGAAGATTGGAGGAGGGTTGTGGTTTAGTTGATTCTTCCGGTGCCAACGTTCTCTGTTTTGCTGGATTTCTAAAACCAAAAGGTGTAGCAACCTTCTTAGATGTTCCTTCATCTGGATCATCTTCTATTGTGTCCTCCACTTCTTCTTCTTCCATAAGATTAATCTGCCATTTGAAAACTTTGGCTGAATGGTAATCTTCTAAATCCCTGAAGTATTTTTTTCGTTTTTTGGCTTTCTGTTCTTCTTCTTCAATTGTCATAATTTCTCTAAGTTCTTGATTGTAGATCTTGTAAGTTTCTTCTGCCATATGAGGAGACAATTTTTCTTTAATTTCCATAATTTCCTTGTTCAATCTAATAACCTTCTTCCTTCTTTTGTCAATCAGAAAGTTAAGGAGACTCATCCCGGCTCCGTTGAAAAATTGGAACCATTCTTCAATGTCTGAGTCTCCCTGGTCTGGATAAATGGTCCATCGCAAACTTCTTGGTACCATCTTTTCTTGGACGTACTTCTCCAAGAATGCGATGTCCCATGAGGCATGTAGTTCTGCCACCATCACGTTCTTTAGACGCATGAAAATGCCTCTAAGATCATTGGATTCTGAGGCATTTTTGACAAAAACATCATCTACTGCCAAAACTCTGTTCTTGTGATATTCAAAGATATCCATGAGGTATACCTGCTGCTACCCGTGTAGTATAAGTTGAATGAATGTGTGTGAAGGTGCGCTGGTATTCAATGAGTGAAAGCTGCTACCTGAACTGTGCTTCAGTGAATAGGATGTGTAAATAATAGGTGCGCTAAAACAATATGATGCATAAACAAATATACAAATAATGCACAATTGCATAAAGTGATGAAGTGAGATCAATGTGATATCAATGATTGAAAGTCCAAAATCCCACTGAGTGCCTTGGATAAGCTCAAAACTTATAGGTGCAAAAAACTCTTAAAAATGTTGTGCATTCCCAAAGTCCACAAGAGCTCCAAGTGTTGAAGGTTGAAAAGGTGCACTGTATATGGCCGGTGCTCTATAGTGAAAAATCCCACCACCAACACGCTATCCTCCTTACCAAATGCAATGAATTGGAAAGCAAAATTCATTAGATGCTGTTGGGAGGGAGGAATCAAAATCACCACCCTGTGAAAATGCAGGATAGGCCTCTTACCAAAAATCAGGTAACTCAGCGCAGGGAATATACATAGGTGATGCCTTTTCAATCTGTAGTGATCGGTGGCTGTTTTCTCTAATGATCCGTCTCGTTACTGACTCTCCAGGTTAAACATGGGCATGATGTAAGAAAAAACATATACAGACCATGGCGTGATATCCCCGGGATAATTTAATGAATATCAAGTGTTGCACTTACATTCAATATGGAAAACAGTGGCGACAATACAGACTGGTTGCCTGACTCGGCTGCAGACCGAGCAGTGCTGGACGTCCGTGGCGGCGCGACACGCCTCCTCTCTGACGGCGTTTCCTCTCAAACGGGCTTCTACTGAGATAGGAGGGACGTGCGCGCCGCCACCTCCGTCCTTATGAAGCTCCGACATGTGACCACTTCCGGTGTCCGCAATGAATGTGCGGAAGTCCTAACTTATACAAATGATTCTACTGCTAAATCCATTACAAAACACTTCGATCTCTATTATAGTGAACGAGGACAAAACAATCTTGGCAATAATGGATATATTCAATAAATCAATGTGCAAATTAAAAATTTAAGGACTCCGGAAATGAACACTGGCCCGACTTCCTGTGTTAATGTATAAATTCAATATATAAGCTAACAACAGAAATACGGGGAATATAAGTATGGGACTAGTAAAAGTCCATTTAAATGCAATATAAATGATTCATATATAAAAACAATCATAAATATAGTTATATTAAAATATATTAAAACATATTAAATATATACTAAACTCATTTGATTGCTCATACTGTTTAAATATAAAATTGTAAAAATTTATTTATTTATTAAAATGGATATAAAAAGATAAAATGAATAAAATGGATGTAGATTGAGCAAGGAATTAACTATTATTTATATGGGCATTAATGTCCCATTCAATGTTGTGTCCCCAGGGCCTAAAGCACTTCATTTCATAGATCCAGAAGGTTTCCCTTCTTGAAATGGATCTCTTCAGGTTACTACCTCTCCAATGCGGTGTGTATTTTTCTATCACTATAATTTGTAGGTTTTTTGGATTTTTGTGATGACACTTGGAATAGTGTAAAGATACACTATGTCCAGTGAACCCTTTTCTTATGTTGGAGAGGTGTTCCCCTATTCGGATACTGGCTATTCGGATAAATAAATTTTTACAATTTTATATTTAAACAGTATGAGCAATCAAATGAGTTTAGTATATATTTAATATGTTTTAATATATTTTAATATAACTATATTTATGATTGTTTTTATATATGAATCATTTATATTGCATTCAAATGGACTTTTACTAGTCCCATACTTATATTCCCCGTATTTCTGTTGTTAGCTTATATATTGAATTTATACATTAACACAGGAAGTCGGGCCAGTGTTCATTTCCGGAGTCCTTAAATTTTTAATTTGCACATTGATTTATTGAATATATCCATTATTGCCAAGATTGTTTTGTCCTCCTTCACTATAATAGAGATCGAAGTGTTTTGTAATGGATTTAGCAGTAGAATCATTTGTATAAGTTAGGACTTCCGCACATTCATTGCGGACACCGGAAGTGGTCACATGTCGGAGCTTCATAAGGACGGAGGTGGCGGCGCGCACGTCCCTCCTATCTCAGTAGAAGCCCGTTTGAGAGGAAACGCCGTCAGAGAGGAGGCGTGTCGCGCCGCCACGGACGTCCAGCACTGCTCGGTCTGCAGCCGAGTCAGGCAACCAGTCTGTATTGTCGCCACTGTTTTCCATATTGAATGTAAGTGCAACACTTGATATTCATTAAATTATCCCGGGGATATCACGCCATGGTCTGTATATGTTTTTTCTTACATCATGCCCATGTTTAACCTGGAGAGTCAGTAACGAGACGGATCATTAGAGAAAACAGCCACCGATCACTACAGATTGAAAAGGCATCACCTATGTATATTCCCTGCGCTGAGTTACCTGATTTTTGGTAAGAGGCCTATCCTGCATTTTCACAGGGTGGTGATTTTGATTCCTCCCTCCCAACAGCATCTAATGAATTTTGCTTTCCAATTCATTGCATTTGGTAAGGAGGATAGCGTGTTGGTGGTGGGATTTTTCACTATAGAGCACCGGCCATATACAGTGCACCTTTTCAACCTTCAACACTTGGAGCTCTTGTGGACTTTGGGAATGCACAACATTTTTAAGAGTTTTTTGCACCTATAAGTTTTGAGCTTATCCAAGGCACTCAGTGGGATTTTGGACTTTCAATCATTGATATCACATTGATCTCACTTCATCACTTTATGCAATTGTGCATTATTTGTATATTTGTTTATGCATCATATTGTTTTAGCGCACCTATTATTTACACATCCTATTCACTGAAGCACAGTTCAGGTAGCAGCTTTCACTCATTGAATACCAGCGCACCTTCACACACATTCATTCAACTTATACTACACGGGTAGCAGCAGGTATACCTCATGGATATCTTTGAATATCACAAGAACAGAGTTTTGGCAGTAGATGATGTTTTTGTCAAAAATGCCTCAGAATCCAATGATCTTAGAGGCATTTTCATGCGTCTAAAGAACGTGATGGTGGCAGAACTACATGCCTCATGGGACATCGCATTCTTGGAGAAGTACGTCCAAGAAAAGATGGTACCAAGAAGTTTGCGATGGACCATTTATCCAGACCAGGGAGACTCAGACATTGAAGAATGGTTCCAATTTTTCAACGGAGCCGGGATGAGTCTCCTTAACTTTCTGATTGACAAAAGAAGGAAGAAGGTTATTAGATTGAACAAGGAAATTATGGAAATTAAAGAAAAATTGTCTCCTCATATGGCAGAAGAAACTTACAAGATCTACAATCAAGAACTTAGAGAAATTATGACAATTGAAGAAGAAGAACAGAAAGCCAAAAAACGAAAAAAATACTTCAGGGATTTAGAAGATTACCATTCAGCCAAAGTTTTCAAATGGCAGATTAATCTTATGGAAGAAGAAGAAGTGGAGGACACAATAGAAGATGATCCAGATGAAGGAACATCTAAGAAGGTTGCTACACCTTTTGGTTTTAGAAATCCAGCAAAACAGAGAACGTTGGCACCGGAAGAATCAACTAAACCACAACCCTCCTCCAATCTTCCATATAAAGGTTACAAGCCATTAAGAGACACCTCTCAAAATAGAAAGGGAAAGAAGGCAAGAAAGAAAGAGAATCACAGAGAAGACTTTCGGCCCACTAAACAAGAAACACACAGAGGAGACTTTGGGAACCCACCCCGATCAGTAGAGAGACAACGGGAACGTTCGAGATCTAGATCTCCTAGACGGGTTAGGATGGACTATATGGGCAATTATCCGGATACACCTCAAACCCCTAGGTCTTATCCTCAAAACAACAATACGAGGTTTGAACCCCTAAGACACGAAGGATATGAAAATAGAGAAGATTTGAGGGCGGAACCCCAGTCTAGAACCCCCATTAACCCCAATAAGCGGAGTTTTTTAGGACAGGGCCCAAAGAAGAACAAAAGAAAAAGATAAAAAGAGGATGCAGAGGTGGTAAAAATAAAAAGAAGAATAATCAAGAAGAGATTGGCATATTCAACTTGAGTGGGGTGGCACTCACAGACAGCGAGAAACATACACTCAGCAAAGGTCTCAAATATGCCCCTAAACAATCTCTGAATAAATTCGAAACCTTTATAGACATTCAAAAATTTGTAAGAAAATTGAATGTAAAAAGACATTTCCTATCCAAAGCTGGTGAAAGGAATTATGTGTCGTATCAAACCAGTTCCACACAATCTACCAATCTGAGAAATGCTTCTCTTTTTAACCCGTCTGGTGCTCAGAGTAGCAATATCACAGTATTTAGAGACACTGTGCTGAATGAACTGGACAAAAAAGTGATACAACATAAACCTCAAACAGATTTAAGAAAGGGGATCAAGACTTTGTGTGACAACAAAGATCTTATCATCCGACCAGCGGACAAAGGGGGAGGAATAGTGCTGCTGAAGAAAGAAGACTACATAGAGGAAATGAACAACCTCTTAGCAGACACTAATACTTACGAAATTTTAAAAAGAGACCCCACCCACAGATATAAGAGGAAATTGGAAACTATTATTAAACAAGGTTTTGAAGATGGGATTTTAAATAAGAAAGAAAAGGAATTTTTAATACCTCTTTCTCCTAGATTGCCCATTATTTATTATCTCCCAAAAATTCACAAAAATTTAACGAAACCCCCCGGAAGACCCATCGTTAGTGGGATCGATTCCGTCACTTCTAAAATTGGGAAATATATAGACCACTTCTTGCAACCTTTGGTCCAAGAAACCCCAGCTTACCTAAAAGACACCACGCAGTGCATCCAAGAAATGAGACAATTGAATATAGAAGGAGATGTGTTACTCGTGACTGCTGATGTGGCGTCTTTATATACAATAATTCCGCATGAGATGGGATACGAAGCAGTAAGCACTTTCTTGGACACCCATCAAAACATATCAGTGGCACATAAACAGTTTATTTTAAACCTTTTAACCTTTGGCATGGAACATAATTACTTTTATTACAATCAACGGTTTTATCTCCAACGTACCGGAGTAGCGATGGGGGCCAAATTTGCCCCCAGTGTGGCGAATCTCTTCATGGCCTTGTGGGAGGATCGCAATATATTCTCCCACAGGCCCAGGGAGCTCGTTTTTTGGAGACGCTACATTGACGACGCAATTTTTATCTGGAAAGGGAGTAACCAATCACTAAAAGTTTTTATGGACCAGCTAAACTGCAATAGTTGGGGCATTAGATTCTCTTATGAATCTAGCCCCACAGCGGTCAATTTTTTAGATCTAGTAATTTTAAGACAAGGCTCGGGTTTTATTACTAAGACCTATTTTAAACCGACTGACAAAAACGGGTTCATTACCATGGACAGTTGCCACCATCCCAAGTGGCTTGGCTCAGTCCCGAAAGGGCAATTTAAGCGTATTAGACGCAACTGTACCAAGAAGTCGGATTTTATTGAACAAGCCAATGTTTTAAAAGAAAGATTTTTAGAAAAAGGTTATATGCCACAGATATTGGATCAAGAAATTGAATTGATGGGACAACAAACACAAGAAGACCTCATTTTGCCCAAATTGACTGATTCCACTCACCAAGCTCAGCCTAGATTTGAATATGCCTTCGTTACACAATTTTCTCAGAATTACAAATGGCTTAACCATGTCTTCAAAAAACATTGGAGCATCTTACAAGGAGACAAAATATTGGGGCCTTCTCTCCCCGATAATCCTAGTATGATCTATAGGAAAGCGAGGAATTTAAAGGATCTTATCGCCAATAATCCGATTGAAAAACCTATAACACCAAAATTTTTTCCAGACATGAAAGGCTTCTTCCCTTGTAGAAATTGTCAAATTTGTAGAGAAGCGAAAACCATACGGACTAAAAAGTTTTCATCTACCACTACCAAAAAAGAATATCAGATCAAGGAGTTTATCTCCTGCCACACTAAAGGGGTCATTTATCTCCTCCAATGTAGTTGCGGACTACAATACATTGGGAGGACTATACGCACCGCCAGTATCCGAATAGGGGAACACCTCTCCAACATAAGAAAAGGGTTCACTGGACATAGTGTATCTTTACACTATTCCAAGTGTCATCACAAAAATCCAAAAAACCTACAAATTATAGTGATAGAAAAATACACACCGCATTGGAGAGGTAGTAACCTGAAGAGATCCATTTCAAGAAGGGAAACCTTCTGGATCTATGAAATGAAGTGCTTTAGGCCCTGGGGACACAACATTGAATGGGACATTAATGCCCATATAAATAATAGTTAATTCCTTGCTCAATCTACATCCATTTTATTCATTTTATCTTTTTATATCCATTTTAATAAATAAATAAATTTTTACAATTTTATATTTAAACAGTATGAGCAATCAAATGAGTTTAGTATATATTTAATATGTTTTAATATATTTTAATATAACTATATTTATGATTGTTTTTATATATGAATCATTTATATTGCATTTAAATGGACTTTTACTAGTCCCATACTTATATTCCCCGTATTTCTGTTGTTAGCTTATATATTGAATTTATACATTAACACAGGAAGTCGGGCCAGTGTTCATTTCCGGAGTCCTTAAATTTTTAATTTGCACATTGATTTATTGAATATATCCATTATTGCCAAGATTGTTTTGTCCTCGTTCACTATAATAGAGATCGAAGTGTTTTGTAATGGATTTAGCAGTAGAATCATTTGTATAAGTTAGGACTTCCGCACATTCATTGCGGACACCGGAAGTGGTCACATGTCGGAGCTTCATAAGGACGGAGGTGGCGGCGCGCACGTCCCTCCTATCTCAGTAGAAGCCCGTTTGAGAGGAAACGCCGTCAGAGAGGAGGCGTGTCGCGCCGCCACGGACGTCCAGCACTGCTCGGTCTGCAGCCGAGTCAGGCAACCAGTCTGTATTGTCGCCACTGTTTTCCATATTGAATGTAAGTGCAACACTTGATATTCATTAAATTATCCCGGGGATATCACGCCATGGTCTGTATATGTTTTTTCTTACATCATGCCCATGTTTAACCTGGAGAGTCAGTAACGAGACGGATCATTAGAGAAAACAGCCACCGATCACTACAGATTGAAAAGGCATCACCTATGTATATTCCCTGCGCTGAGTTACCTGATTTTTGGTAAGAGGCCTATCCTGCATTTTCACAGGGTGGTGATTTTGATTCCTCCCTCCCAACAGCATCTAATGAATTTTGCTTTCCAATTCATTGCATTTGGTAAGGAGGATAGCGTGTTGGTGGTGGGATTTTTCACTATAGAGCACCGGCCATATACAGTGCACCTTTTCAACCTTCAACACTTGGAGCTCTTGTGGACTTTGGGAATGCACAACATTTTTAAGAGTTTTTTGCACCTATAAGTTTTGAGCTTATCCAAGGCACTCAGTGGGATTTTGGACTTTCAATCATTGATATCACATTGATCTCACTTCATCACTTTATGCAATTGTGCATTATTTGTATATTTGTTTATGCATCATATTGTTTTAGCGCACCTATTATTTACACATCCTATTCACTGAAGCACAGTTCAGGTAGCAGCTTTCACTCATTGAATACCAGCGCACCTTCACACACATTCATGTCACAGTACATGTTGGCATTCATGGTTCCCTCAATGAACTGTAGCTCCCCAGTGTCGACAGCACTCATGCAGCCCCAGACCATGACACTCCCACCACCATGCTTGATTGTAGGCAAGACACACTTGTCTTTGTACTCCTCACCTGGTTGCCACCACACATGCTTGACACCATCTTTACCAGATAAGTTTATCTTGGTCTCATCAGACCATAGGACATGGTTTCAGTAATCCATGTCCTTCGTTTGCTTGTCTTCAGCAAACTGTTTGCAGGCTTTCTTGTGCATCATCTTTTGAAGAGGCTTCCTTCTGGGACGACACCCATGCAGACCAATTTGATGCAGCGTGTAGCCTAAGGTCTGAGCACTGAAAGGCTGACCCCCCACCCCTTCAATCTTTGCAGCAATGCTGGCATCACTCATATGTCTATTTCCCAAACACAACCTCTTGGTATGATGCTGACCATGTGCACTCCACTTCTTTGGTCGACCATGGTGAGGCCTGTTCTGAGTGGAACGTGTCCTATTAAACCGCTGTATGGTCTTGGCCACCGTGCTGCAGCTCAGTTTCAGGGTCTTGGCAATCTTCTTATAGCCTAGGCCATCTTTATGTAGAGCAACAATTCCTATTTCAGATCATCAGAGAGTTCTTTGCCATGAGGTGCCATGTTGAACTTCCAGTGACCAGTATGAGAGAGTGAAAGTGATAACACCAAATTTAACACATCTGCTCCCCATTCACACCTGAGACCTTGTAACACTAGAGAGTCACATGACACCAGGGAGGGAAAATGGCTAATTGGGCCCAATTTGGGCATTCTTACTTAGGGGTGTACTCACTTTTTTGCCAGCAGTTTAGACAATAATGGCTATGTGTTGAGTTATTTTGAGGGGATAGAAAATTTACACTATTATACAAGCTGTACACTCACAACTTTACATTGTAGCAAAGTGTAATTTCTTCAGTGTTTTCACATGAAAAGATATAATAAAACACTTACAAAAATATGAGGGGTGCACTCACTTTTGTGAAATGCTGTATATAGCTGCCACTTTAAAAACCAGTGTATAAAAAAATGAATTATTTAAAAGATGTATGGTAAATAGAGAGAAGTCAAATCTCATCATAACCTGTGCATGATCAGTGTAAACAAATAATCAAGAACATGTGACAAAATAAATTATCACCACATGAGAAAATGTGAAATAAAGTCCTAATAAAGTCCATATGACTCATACATGAGCAAGATTTTTTCCAATGACTTGTCTGTAATGTATAAATAAAATTCTTAAAATATCTATACACCACACCATGTTATAAACATGCCACCACTTCCCCGTTGGGTTCAGACTCACCACATACATTTGCCACACATTCTCATGTTCAACAAATGGAGCATTGTACCCCACAGGGTTGCAGCACGATACCTCGATAATCAGCCAATAGCAGTGAATCACAGGTGTAGGAGAAAAAGAAGAGCTCTGCAATGTGTTTTTTTTCAATCTGAAATGAAGGGACACACTATGTTTTCTATCCCTTGCTCTGTCTTCTAGCCCTTCATTTTAGAATGAAATATAATAGTGATCCCACAATATTTCAGTTCTGTGGGATAGATTGTGTATATCCCACTTGGAGGGGTTCTAACCGGGTATGGGATCTCTATCACAGAGAAAAAAAAAATGTTTTTTTTTTTTGCTTAATAGTTTAACAGCTAGAGGATTAAATATAGAAGTAGATTGAAATTGTTTTATCAGCAATTACTAATATCTAATATCGTGTTAGGCGATGTCAAATATTTACTTAGGTCCTTATTTGAGGTATTAATTAAGCAATCTATGAATACTTTTAGCTTGCACTGGAATTCTAGTATTTTTATACTTTATTGTAAATTGGGGTATACCGTCGGGCCTGACATTGGTCAGTGTCCATTTTAGTTAGGGTTGCAAATTAGAATTTTAACTATCATTTTAGTTTATGTACTTTTTGTCATGCGAGTTAGGTTGTGTGGTGTAAAAGCTGTGCATATCCCAACTTTGGGGACACGTCTATAGTGCATGTGCAAATGATTGATCATTTGCATGTGGGAGTGTATAAATAGAGGGTTGCCGTGCCGTACGGCCAATCCATGGACAAAGTCATAATGACGAAATGCGTCAAAATGAGGCTGTATAGCAACCCAAAGTGACACAGAAACCAGAAGTGACGTTCCAGTGGGGCTACATCGGTCGGGTTAGATACTAGTAACTTAACTCTGTATCCACGGGGATCGGGATGTGTCAGTTTATGATTTACTACATGCTTTTTTATATTGAGAAATGTGTGAGTGTTTGAAGGATCTATTTTAATAAATTCATTGGTGTTAATACATATTGCACATCGGAGCACTTTTTTTTCTCCTACACATTAGCGACCTGTGATTCACTGCTATTGGCTGATTATCGCGGTTTCTTGCTGCAACCCTGTAGGGTACAATACTCAATTTGCCAAACATGAGAATATGTGGCAAATATATCTGGTGAGTCTGAACCCAACGGGGAAGTGGTGGCATGTTTATGTGTGGTGTGGTTTACACTGTTCATGCACAGGTTATGATGAGATTTGACTTCTCTCTTATCACCGCTATTTACCATACATCTTTTGGTGAATTTGTTTTTTTATGGCACATACATACTTACATTGGTCCAAGCTGGATCAGTGTAAGCGTGTAAAAGTTACCATACCTAAACTTTAGCTTTAAGTTTTCTACTATGTGTGATTATGAAAGGCACTTTTTCTTTGTTCACGATTGCCCTGCATGTAGGTTAATGGATAGCATGGACAGCATAGAAAACTGCTAGTTACAGGTCTGTGACAAACCATTCAAGAGAGCTTGATTTTTTTTTTAAATTGCAATCCAAAGTTTTACTGTGATTGAAGAGGTCAGGTGAAGCAGCACCAATCAGAAGGATAATGGCAATAATCTATGAGCCAGTATACACATGAGGCTGAGATGCTTTTGTTATGTGTTTTAGCTGTGCATCTGTCATGCATTTGCGTTAGTTGAATGGAGGACTAAAAACACAAACATCTCAAGTTGACCTTAAATGATCCTAAAAGCTAGCTACACTAGCCCTATAGGTCTTTGGTTCTCCGTGCAAGTGTATGTGTGTCCTTAATTGGGAGATTAACCCTCTCCATTTGTACTGGAGACCCTTGTCACCAGTACTGATAGTGAGAAAAAGTTCAAAAGTTTGAGAACAGAACGCCACCAACATTATTGGAACAGAAATAGAGCAGACATTTTCTTCCAGTGACAACATTCTAAGAGAGTATTTATTTCACTTTGGAGATATTATCTCTCATTCCTGTGTGCCTAAAGGAGAAGAAGTAAAGAGAAATTTCCTCAATGAGAAAAAGACTGCAAAAAACATATCACTGGACTGTTATCCATCCACTGCTTTATCCCGACAAATTTAAAAAAAATAATTTTGGCTTTAAATACAAGTTCATCTAATTAACAAAAAAAAAAATACATAAAATTGATTTTAACAGTTTTATAGCTTAAAAAATTATAATAAATGGTATAAATAGAATGACGAAAATCAGTTATATTGAAGATAATAGTTAAAGTATTGGGTATTGAATATTGAGCTCAGCATCAGCTGTCCAGGGAGATCTTTCAAGGTGAGATCCCTAAAAACCGAAATAGATGGGTTTTCTTTTCTGAAATGGTAACTTTCATTATTGGATATTGTGAGTTTAATTGCTGGTGATCGAATGTAGACTTTGCCACATGTTTTACCTAGTGTTTGGGAAAGCTCATGTTACCTACTACAATCTTTACATTTGGTAAGAGGCATTTTATCTTAAGTAGGGGAGGATATTGACATTTGTGGTTGCTGCATTCAGAAAATGGACATTTCTGCACAATTCATATTTAGGGAAATTTTATTATGAACTGTACAGTGATCCTGTCTTTCTTTGGTGTTAATTTGCACACTAGTTAAAAATAGTTTGTTATAATTTTATTCTTATTATGAAATGGTTGCACTGATATTCTTATGACTTATGATATACGTATAATATATGGGCTGTGAAAGAGAGAGATATTGTTACTGCTCCCCCATTCAGATCTCGATCAGATATAAATATTTGTTCCTTGTTCAGAACAGAAATCACAGCACCAGATAGAGGGAAGTCTTCTAGCATCATCTTCCTTTGTGGCTGTCCACATTTGGTCATGTGACATCCCAGAATAATAAAACTAAAGCTGGGCATAGATGGAACGACTGAATTTAAATCCGTGTGTGGCTGAACAGACAAACTGGAAAACGTTTGTTGATCACTGGCTGCAGACAATTGGCTACAGCCCCTGATCAGTGTATTCTGGCAGCAGAGAGTTCTGCTGTCAGAATACAATGTCTTGGTGAGAGGTATTTCTTCATCCACCTCATTTGTGTGGATGGAGGAACCTGTTTGTTTTTTGTTTTTTTTTTTTTTGTTCAGCCCGCCGAATGAAAAAAATTAAGCATCTATGGCCAGCTTTAGTTGGCTCTGAAAGACATTTCCCTGCCAGGTGCTGTGAATGCAGGTTTAGAAAGGGAACTTGTATATTTTTAAAATAGTGAATAATTCGTGACTAAGAAGGTATTGAAGCCAGGTAAAACCAGGCAACTAGAATTTTTAGAAAGAGGTTATTGATGGTAGCCTCCATATTTCTCTCAGTACTATATATGCTTTATTACCTAAAATCTAGCTAAATACCCACACAGCTCGAAAAACCCTCCTTGGATTTGCCTCCACCAATTAGCATATTCAAACTTTAAACAAGGCCTAGTATTGGAGGTGGTTATATTGTATAGATCCATTCTATGTTTCCTCCAGCATTGTATAGCTGTAATAAATGAGTATCTTCTTGCTCCCAAAAAGACGCCACAGATCGTCGGACAGTGTCTGGTGATACCTCAGAACACACCAGTGAGCCTCCACCTTTACTGCTTCCTATCAAGGATCTCTATCCATACAGAAGGATAGATGAAGCTTTCCACTGCCGGCTTAAAGGATCTGTCATTGTGGACAAGAGAACACTGGCAGAACTTCAGAACTTTCAGATGGTAAGATATAATAAAAACAGGGAAGGGACATTTTAAGTTTACACATGTATTACGGGTCACATGTGATAGTGAAGGACTATTGGTGTACAGACAAAAGATTGGTTTACCTCCCATTGGAAATTTACTTCCAACAAATTGTCCTGACAGATTAAAAAACAGCACATGTCCTGATGCAGATAAATCGGTTGGCTCTGATTTTACAGACCCCATTTGGGTTGATTTACCAAAGGCAAACAGAATATTCACTTTCCAAGGGATTTTTCCCCCGAGTTTAGTGAATGAGGTGACACTTCCCTGGCTTCCATCATCTAATCATGTGCAGCGAAAAATGCAGTTTTTTTCCTTGCACATTTACTAAGCTCTAAGGAAAATTGCAATGTTGCTTGCAAAGTGAACAATTTTTTTGCCTTTAGTAAGTCAACTGCATTGCTACCAAACATGTATATATATTTTCAGGGATCAGCAAGTAATGGGTTTGGGGAGCCTTATTAATGGGGTTTAGCTAGCCTTTATTCTACTAACAATAAAAAAGTTTTCCTAAAAATATTTTGAAAAAAAAGATATTTATAAAATTTTGTACATTTGCCTGAACATTGTCAGTACAGAAAGTAATCATTATATGGGGTTATTGCTTGTGTAAGTGGGTAAATCCCTTTGGAGAGATTTTCTGTTACAACCTTATGTGTTTCTGGAGCAGAAAGCGAAAGATTACACTGATGGGACACAGAAATAACAACCTAAAGAGACCTTGACCAAAGATGTAACTATAGCCAAAAGTAGCCTGCACAACTACTATGGGGGCCTAAGGGTGGGAAGGGGTCCCCACTAATGAGGTTGTCTGATGTCTCTCTTCCAGAGGAGCTGGGATCAGATGGACAGGATCAAGCCTTGGGATTATGCTTTTGTTACATATCTCTATTGCATCCACTTTTAGTTATTCAGTAATTTGATATTAACTCCAATAAAGGGTCCAATAAATTGTAGCTATGCCCTTGGTTTTGACCATTCTGTACCCTATCTAAAACATTAAAAAGATACAGTTTTACATATACTGGTGGTTGGAAACCCATACACCTTCTATGAAATGTAGATCTACAATTATGACTTATTCTTTGCTGTGGAATTCTCACTTTCATTTCTTGTTATAAAACAGATCTTACACATCTCATTTTGGCTTGTGTAGACTTGGGAACATTAGATGAATCACCTACTGAACTGACAACCCAAACCTTTGTAATATTTGTATTTTTCTGTTTTATTTAACTTCAGCCGACAGCTAAAGGCGCCTTTCTCCGGGGTTCGGGAATGAACTTGTCACTGGGTCGTTTTACAGCTACCATTCCGGGAATTTACCAGTTTTCAGCACATATTCACATAGGTTGGTCAACAGAATTTTTCTTTCTCCAGTTTTGATAAAATGATATCTTGTTCAAATCTCTACCACGTGTCAAGGACAGAACAGAGAAGAGGGCTGCATATAATTCAAAAACAACAGTTTGACGTGCTTATGTTACAGCTTCTTGTTTTTTTTTTTTTTTATTGCTTTCTTTATTCCTGCTGCAGAGATCTTCCTCCACTTCCTGTTAGGCACTGGAACAGGAAATGAGTAGAAAGTCTTCAGTGACGATAGCGACTGCAGCAAATGTACTTTTTAGTAGAGTGAAAATCGTTAGAACCTCTGTCAGTTTTCTTTAATTGCAATTAAACTGTTGGTTGGCAGATGTCCACCTACTTGGTTAATAGGAAAACTCTTTTTAGACCAGCACTCATTATTTCTAAGTAATTACATTTTGGAACAAGGAGATGCGATATTGTCCAGTAATTTGATATTAACTCCAATAAAGGGTCCAATAAATTGTAGCTATGCCCTTGGTTTTGACCATTCTGTACTCAATCAAAAACATTAAAAAGATATAGCTTCACATATACTGGTGGTTGGAGACCCATACATCTTCTATGAAATGTAGATCTACAATTATGACTTATACTTTGCTGAGGAATTCCCAGAAAATGCGAGATGCAGGACTTTGTAGGTGCTTGCTAAATAGAACCATTTGACAATACTGTTAAAAACATTGATATTTATTGAATTAAAAAAAAATATATATATACTGTATTTTCTGGCGTATAAGACTACTTTTGAACCTCAAAAAAATCCCTCAAAAATGGGGGGTCGTCTTATACGCCAAGTATAATATCTCCAAGGTAACCTAAGTATAAGTATTGCCGGTAGATGTAATCTCTCAAGACGCTGGCTGTGTGGAAATCCTGTACTGGAATACCGTATGTACCGTAGCTTCAGCTACATACAGTATACCGCGCTGAGCCAATCACGGAGAGCGATGTCTTCTATTATTGAATGCAAAGCCTGCTCGGATTGGCGGAGTAACATCAGGCCGCCTCTCTGACTCTGCCAATCCGAGCAGGCTTTGCATTCAATAATAGAATACATCGTTCACTGTGATTGGCTCAGCGTGGTATACTGTATGTAGCCGAAGCTACGGTACATATACGGTATACCGGTACAGGATTCCCGCACAGCCAGCGTCTTGAGATTCCATCTACCGGTAATACTTATACTTAGGGTACCTTGGAGATATTATGAGAGATTACATGTATTACAGTACTTGGGGTACCTTGAAGATCTATGAGAAATCTGATGTTATTCAATGGTGTTGCCTTGCTTCGAAAGGGGGGTAGTCTTATAAAGCCCAAAGTAAAGCCCAAAACCTATGTTTTAACTTGAAAATTAGGGGGGTCGTCTTATACGCCGGAAAATACGGTATATAAAAATCTACACATCTAAGTATCACCATTGGTAAGTAATGCAAAAATATTGCTTCTTAGACTGTATTGGAGTTTCCACGCTTGTGTTGCTTCTTCAGGAAAATGCACGATACATTTAACTTCTACACAGATAACCAAAGTAATTCAATAAAGACATTTTAATTGAGTGTGGTCTATACATAAAATCAGCCAATCTTTATTGTGACCTTATAAATTGCTAAAAAATATATACATGGGACTCATCATCATTCAAACAACATCAGTTATATTAGGCAATCCCTTTCAAAAGAGCTGTTTTATATATTTTCATACAATCAAAAGAATCTATTGATGTTCAAATCACCCTTACTTTTCGGCTTAAAAAAAAAATGATCCACTTTGTGATAAAGAGGAAAGGTCCAAAGTTCCACAGTTCCAAGGTGTAACTTGGTATGATATATAGAGAGTTTTCTTTTTCACAGCATTTAGTCACGGTGCATGGGGCACAGGGTACATATGTGCTCCTGGCAGTCTGTAAACTCTATAAGAATCTGAAAGCTGTTGTGGCTGGGTGGGGTTGGATGGTGCACTCAGCAGTATACACATTTAAGGCAGTATGCGTCTTGGGCCATCGTCCCTGGGTGCATGCTGCCCCAAATGGAGGTACTGATAGGTACACTGCCCAGCCCTTTTAAGCTGTCAGATTCTCATAGAATTTATCAGAGGCTTCCGGAAGCAGGGCTGCATGGTGCACCTGTACCCTGCACCAGAGCCCATGCACCCCATGCACCGGGACTAAATGCCCAGTGTGCACGATCCAACCAAGGTTAGAGCAAATTTTCAACACAGCATATTCAATGCATCAATTTAACAAATGTCTTTATGTTTTCTTTTTGTTTTCGATTGCTGGCTGCTAACCATAGTGTGGAGATATCTCTCTTACAGTGAAACAAACAGCAATACAAATCAAATGAAGGTTCTAAAATATTTTGGCTGCAGTTTTACGCAAGAGTGTTAATTAATTCATTCATAGTTGAATGAATGCACCTGGTTATGATGTATATCTTGAGTTTGTGAGTTTTTTATAAAGTGTATGTAAAGGTGATTTTTTTTGGCTTTGGATAAAGTAAGGCATGGTTAGAAGAACCCCTGTCAAATGTTTACTGTTGTCTGTGTCCTCACTAAGAAGATTTGCTGTTTTAGCTGTTCTGGTGACCATTGGCACTGAAACAAAAAATTGAGGGGGAATCCAGCATTTTAGAGTTGTCACCAGAGCACGTGGAGAGAGTAAATCTTCAAAAGGGGATAAATGTTTAAGGGTTTAAGATGGGAGTCTCCCCTATTTTGTGAAATTTCCTATAATTTCCTATTGTGTCACCTGAACAGCGAGTGAATCTCCCCAACAGGACACAGACAGGAAAAAATACCACATTAGGGGTTTTCCCCCTTCCATACTCTATCTAAAGCTAAATATAATAGATTTGGCTATACATGCCCTTTAAATTCCTGAGTTCATGAGCTACAAAAATACTCAAGTTATTGGTTGAACTAGATGGACTTCTGTCTTTTTTTCAACCACACTAACTATGTAACTACTATGTAACTATGTAACACAAGTTATTTTGGTCCTGATATAGAGCAATACTGGATGGGCTCTATGATAAACTACCAAGTCTTACCTAACTGTTTGTTTTGTTTTATAGACCACAGTGAAGTGAAGAGTAAGGGACAATTGCGCCCACGTGACAGCGTCCGGGTTCTGATATGCATTGAGTCCCTGTGTCATGGATATACGTGAGTATTTATACTGAATGCTATGTCATCACGAAATGGGATGTAGTAAAGATGTGTAACATGGTAAAAGAGCATTGCGCATAAATAAAATTTTTACAAAGTGATGTACTGTATAAAAAAAAGGAATTGACCGTGTGTATGGATTAATATGAAAAATTTTAGGAGATTATCAGAACAGTAGATTTGTAAAATGATAGTGGAATAGTGGGGAGAGATGATTTTCAGTTTATAGTGCATTTCCTATGCAGTCATCCCATGGAAGAAAACCAAAAGATGGTATTTGTCTCCTTATGCCTACAATGGCAGCTTGAATAAGCGGTTCTTTGAGTTCTATGTGTCTGTGTGCTATTTAGCCCTGCAAGCCTTAGGACCTATAGTGGGAATATTGTCCAACTACAACTACCTGCAGGCAAGCATGGACTGCAAATGTTCCTATGATGTTTAAGACATCATCCAGGAAATATATAAAGTCACACTAAATAATATCTTTAAGCCTGGTATGCACTAGAAGTTATTTTTGTTCAACCCAGTGGGTAAAAAAAAACAAAAAACTGTAGAGCTCAGGAGGAACCACTGTACTAACTGTCCAATGTTAGTACAGTGATTTCCCCTGCTAAGCTATTATTTTCTGACAGGGGGACTGTCCCCGGCCAGAACACACCAGCCAGTCAGCGCTAATCGGATACCAATCGGCAACCTATTTCGGTCATGCCCCTTAGCTGAATGGCGAATGGTTGGCTGCCCGATATTCGGCCCATGTGTATGGCCCTTTATTCCCCAATATAATCTCCACACATCCACTACTGTAATCTATTTTTCATGAAATTGCTTGTTGATGTGCCTTTCTGCCTCTTTGTAACATCCTCTGTGAGTTTCTGAACCTCTACTGTTCCCCTCCACTTCTGTTTGTTTGGAATGAGCACATTCATTGTAGTCATTTGTACTCCATCTTGGGAGTGAGCATTCCTACATACAGTGGGACCATAGAGAATGAATGTAGCCTCCCTTTAACAGAAAGCTGGATCACAGCAGAAAAAAAAAGAAATTTGGAGGAGATTGCGAGCAATAGAGGGGACTTTTCTGAGTTAAGAATACATGTTTCAATAGATTTAGCATTTATTGTAACCTAAAACTCTAGGTCAATTACTTCTAATGCAAGAATTGTTTATATAATCTGCAGCAAGTGGCTTAGTGGTTAGCACTTCTGCCTTGCAGCACTGGAGTCCCTTGGTTTAACCGCTTGCCGCCCGCCCGCCGTCATATGACGGCGGAGCGGTGCGACCATTATCCTGGGCCGCCGTCATATGACGGCGGCACTTTAAGCAGGGCAGGCGCGCGATCGCGTGCGCGCCGCCCTGCACTGCCGGTGTCGGGGTGTCCCCGGGACACCCCCCGTCACCGGCAGGGGGGAAACAGCCAATGGGCGTGGCTGTTTCCCACGTGATCGGCTGTGTTCCAATGACACAGCCGATCACAATGAAGGCGCCCACAAGATGACCGCGCATGCGCGATCGGGAGCGCGCAGCGCGGTCATGTCGGTGGCACTGTGTTCCGTAGGAACACAGCTGTCACCGGCGGTAGTAAACAGTCACTGACAGTGACTGTTTACTATGTGATCGGCTGTGAATCCATTCACAGCCGATCCCAAAATGTAAACAAAGAGCAGTAACTCAGTGTTACTAGCTCTTCTCCCCTCATACAGCTTCCAGTATGAGGGGAGAAGAGCTAGAAATAGTGAGTTACTGCTCTGTACACATGTTACAAAGTAAAAATCACACTAATAAAGGTCCCCACACAGTCCTCAGCCCCCCCCCAATGTCACCTGTCACCCAACAGTCACCTCATCAGTGCCCAGAAATTGACACCCATAACGTTCACATGTGAGCGCAGCGATCGCGGGCAGAATCACCGCGATTCTGCCCGCGATCCGGAAATCATTGCAAATCGCGGGACGCCTGTGCGTTGCCCCTGATTTGCAATAGCACCCCAAACGCTGTGCGATGTTGCCGCCATTTCCGCCTGCCGAATCGCGGTAACATCGCGCAAACATCGCATGACGCCCAAAAAAGGTACAAGAGTTTCTTTGGAGCATCATGCGTTGTTTGCGCGATGTTACCGCGATTCGGCAGGCGGAAATCGCAGCAACATCACACAGCATTTGGGGTGCTATTGCAAATCACGGGCAACGCACAGGCGTCCAGCGATTTGCAATGATTTCTGGATCACGGGCAGAATCGCAGTGATTCTGCCCGTGATCGCTACGCTCACATGTGAACGTAGCCTAAAGTTCACCGGTCACCAGAGACTACCATCGGTACCGCCGTGCACCATCGCCCGTCACCTGTCACCCATCAGTGACCATCGCCCGTCACCTGTCACCCCATCAATCACCGTCACCTGTCACCCCATCAGTCATCGTCACCTTTCACCCCATCAGTCATCGTCACTTGACACCCCATCAGTGATCGTCACTTGTCACCCCATCAATCATTGTCACAAGTCACCCCGTCAGTGATTGTCATCTGTCACCCCATCAATCATCGTCACCTGTCACCCCATCAATCATCGTCACCTGTCACCTCATCAATCATCATCACCTGTCACCTCATCAATCATCATCACCTGTCACCCCATCAGTCATCGTCACCTGTCACCCCATCAGTCATTGTCACCTGTCACCCCATCAGTCATTGTCACCTGTCACCCCATCAGTCATCGTCACCTGTCACCCCATCAGTCATCGTCACCTGTCACCCCGTCAGTCATCGTCACCTGTTTGCCATATACATGCAATCACTTACTGACCGCCTAACGACTATATGCGTCGGCCATTAAAAGCTAAATACTGGGGTTATGGCAGCAGATAGCCCCCATAACCCCGGTATTTTTTGAAACGGCGGGCGGTCGGCTTTCAGATAAGGGTGGTCCCAGTGGCGGATTTGCCGCGGAATTACCCTTACGGTGCAGGGGAAGAGGTGCCCCCCCCCCTCCTGCCGCGTCCCAGACGTTTTCCCAGCTTACCGGACCCGCCGGCAGTGGGGAAAACTATCCGGTCCCGGATTCTCAGAGACAGGAAGTCGAGTGAGGGCAAAATGGCCCTCATTCAACTCTATGGTCTTGGAGGACCGGAGCTACGTCAAAAGACAATGCCTAGCAACCGGTTTAAAGGGCCGCTTTTTTTTTTTGCTTTTTTTTTTTTCCTCTTTCAACAATTTTTTTTTTTTTTTTCTTTTTTAGTGTAGTTGTGAGGTGTGAGGTCTTTTTGACCCCAGATCTCACAATAAAGAGGACCGGTCATGCCTATTTCTATTACAAGGGATGTTTACATTCCTTGTAATAGGAATAAAAATGATCAAAACATTTTTTTTTTTTTAAACTGTGTAAAAATAAAAAAATAATAAATAAAATAAATAGGAAAAAAAAAAAAAATTAAAGCGCCCTGTCCCCGTTAGCTCGCGCGCAGAAGCAAACGCATACGCAAGTCCCGCCCACATATGTAAACGGTGTTAAAACCATACATGTGAGGTATCGCCGCGATCGTTAGAGCGAGAGAAATAATTTGAGCCCTAGACCTCCTCTGTAACTCTAAGCTAGTAACCTGCAGAAATTTTTAAAATGTTGCCTATGGGGATTTTTAAGTACCAATGTTTGGCACCATTCTGTGAGCATGCGCAATTTTGAAGCATGACATGTTGGGTATCTAATTACTCGGCGTAACATTATCTTTCACATTATGGAAAAAAATTGGGCTAAATTTACTGTTTTCTTATTTTTTAGTTCAAAAAAGTGATTTTTTTTTCAAAAAAATCGCATTTGGAAGACTGCTGCGCAAATATGGTGTGATAAAAAATATTGCAACGATCTCCATTTTATTCTCTAGGGTCTCTGCTAAAAAAAAATATATAATGTTTGGGGGTTCAAAGTAGTTTTCTAGCAAAAAAAATGATTTTAGCTTGTAAACACCAAGTGTCAAAAATAGGCCCAGTCTTAAAGTGGATAAATGGACAACTTTGTGTAAAGCGCTACTTGGATGTGAGGCCTATGTATGTGGCCAGGCTGTGAAAAAGTGTTACACATGTGGTATCGCCATACTCAGGAGGAATAGTAGAATGTATTTTGGGGTGCAAGTTTTGCTATGTACATGCGATGTGTTAGAAATATTGCATAAATGGACAGCTTTGTGTAAAAAAAAATGTGTTTTCATTTTCTTTCCACATTTTCCAAAAACTTGTGGAAAAAAATGACATATTCAAAAGACTCATTATGCCTCAAAAATTATACGTTGGGCTGTTTGCTTTCCAAAATTGGGTCATTTTATGGGGGTTTCCATTGTCCTGGTGCTCCAGGGCCTTCAAAAGTGCGATAGGTTGTCAGGAAATGATATGTGTAATTTGTGCTCCTAGAATGCCGGACGCTGCTACTTGGATGTTAGGCCTCTGTATGTGGCCAGGCTGTGAAAAAGTCTCACACATGTGGTATCGCCATACTCAGGAGGAGTAGTAGAATGTGTTTTGGGGTGTAGTTGCAAGTATACATGTGCTGTGTGAGAGAAATAACCTGTTAATACGGCAATTTGTAAAAAATAAAAAAAAAAAAAAAAAAATCTTCATTTTGCAAAGCATTGTGGGAAAAAATTACAACTTCAAAAAACTCATCATGCCCCTTATTAAATACCTTGGAATGTCTACTTTCCAAAAAGGGGTCATTTGGGGGGTATTTGTACTTTCCTGACCTTTTATTGTCTCAAGAAATGAGATAGGCCTTCAGTACATCAGGTGTGATCAAGTGTGATCAATTTTCAATGATTCGCACCATAGCTTGTGGACTCTATAACTTTCACAAAGACCAAATAATATACACTTATTTGGGTTTTTTTTTTACCAAAGATAAGTAGCAGTATAAATTTTGGCCAAAATTTGTGAAGAAAAATTACTAATTTGCAAAATTTTATGACAGAAACAAAGAAAAATGCGTTTTTTCACGATATTTTCAGTATTTTTTTATTTATAGCACAAAAAATAAAAAACCCAGTATTGATCAAATACCATCAAAAGAAAGCTCTATTTGTGTGAAAAAAAGGACACAATTTTTGTATGGGTACAGTGTTGCATGACTGAGTAATTCTCAGTCAAAGTGTGAGAGCGCTGAAAGCTGAAAATCGGTCTGGGCAGGAAGGGGGTGAAAGTGCACTGTAGGCAAGTGGTTAAGTCTTGGCCAGAATTCTATCTTCGTGGACTTGGGAGTTCTCCCTGTGCTGGCATGGGTTTCTTCCGGGTACCCACACTCCGGAGACATGTTGGTAGGTTAATTGGTTCCTATGCAAATTGGTCCTAGTATCATATTTTAATGAGCGAGCCCACGATGGCTGTCTTCATATATATCCCAACAGAGGATAAAGTGCTTTGAGTCCCCAGGTGAAAAGCACTTTAGAAATATTAATGAATGAATAGATAGCTGAGACACCCAGCAATGTCCTAGGGGGTCCCCCATCATCAAAACTCAAGTCTTATCTGTACCCTAATAAAAAGATGCTACAAGGTGTTAAAAATACTGGAGCAAAGTGTTGATTTATAACCACAATATCCCTTTTTGGCTGTTCTTCATTAGTTATGAATACATTTTCTTAGAACCAGATTCTCTTGTAGTTGCAACATAAAGGAAAGGCTGTAATGGATTACCGGTTGTTATAGTTTACTACATTTTTCCCTTCATCCTTAGTGCATGCACTGCTTTATGCACATCTGTGGTTACACTGAGTTATATCACAGCTTTAAAGCCAAACTCCAGCCTTACCTTCGGTCTTGCTCAGTTTTGCATGCTCCTGTCCTGTACTAAAATGACTTACTCTACTTTCACTGCACACTATGAGGTTGTCACAGTATGCATTAGAATCTTCAGCTTGTCAAATAGAACTATTTTAATTGCCTAGCTTGAGGAAACCCAGCATCATCTAGGCCTTTCCCCCCCAGCCCTACTGTCTCTGGCCCACCCATTTCTCTCAATCATGGAGGCTCTGCATAACATGTGCAAATTCAGTCAGCCTAGGAACGTCCAATCCTCCAGACTGATGTCAATCTATAAAGAGTTGAAATTGAAGCGCCACGCCACTGCTAAGAGGTCCAAATACACAACTTTATTCCATTAACCGATTGTCGCCAAATCAAGTACAGCTTTCCGGCTCTCCCGTCCCACTGGGAGACCCTCCTACCAGCCGGCATGTCTGTGGGCTGGCCGGAGACCCATACAAAGCCAGAATCGGCTTTGATCGAGTCTCCACTATGGTTACCCGGAAGTGATGACATGACTTCACTTCCTGTTTACCTGGCTGTCAATGATGCTACTTTTTTCTAAATCGAAAGTATTCAAAAACGCAGATCTTGGCATTTATATGCTTTCAAGTGCAAAGGAGGGATTTGGGGTCTTATGCCTATTGCTGTCACAAGTATGCTTACATTCCTTGTGACAGCAATAAAAGTGATCCAAAAAAAATAATGAAAGCAACAGTGTAAAAATAAAAATAATTAATGATAAAAAAAAAATGTAAAGTACCCTGTCCGCTTTTGCTAGCGCGCAAAGGCGAACATGTGCGTTGGTCCTGCATGCACGCAAACAGCCCACACATGTAAGGTATAGCCACAAATGTCAGATCATGGGCAGTAATTCTAGCACTTGACCTTCTCTGTAGATATAAAGTGGTAACCTGTAAAGGCTTGTAAAGTGTCACCTATGGATAGTAAAATGTACGTTGTTTGTAGCCGTTACGCAGGCGTGCACAAATTTAACATGTTTGGGATCTATTTACTCGGCATAACATCATCTTTTATTTTTTTCAAAAAAATTTGGTTATGTTGTTTTTTGCTTTACAATTCAAAAAAGTGTATTTTTTCCCCAAAACTGCATTTGAAAAAACGTTGCACAAATACATACCAAATTGCAAAACCCACCAATTTGTTCTCTAGGTCTAGGGCCTCTGTGTTAAAAAAATATATAATGTTTGGGGGTTATTTTCTAGCAAAAAAAAAAGATTTTCACTGGTATACAAGAAGTGCCAGAAAATGCCTGGTCTTCAAGTGGTTAAAGGTCAGGAGAACAATTCAAAAAGTAGCAATGCATTTTGAGGGTATAAGTGCCCCCTTCATAAGGGCTAGAAAGAACATAAGAATATTTTCATATCACTCCCATATCAATACAATATCTCCTACACAGGGTCATATTTAAAACCAAACAGTCAATAGTAGTGAGAGTGTCAAAATAATTACATAAAAATGAGAACATGAGTGCTGAACAAAAATGAGAATATGAGTGCAGAAAAAAAAATAACAACAATAATTATTATTGCCATTATTGAAATGATACATTGTGGGTGATGCGGTAACCTAATAAGAATGAGAAACAAAAAATTGGGTAAAAACTCTTGAAACTGGTATGTGTATACATTGAACCATACATTATACAATCTATTTGTAGAACCATAAAACAAATAAAATAAAAAATAAAAATAAATAAAAATAATAACAATAGCATAATAATAGTATTACCAATAATAATGATAGTACTAACAACGATAATAATCACAATCACTATTGTAAAAGTGATACTTTCTCTGTAAAATAATTTACCTAATGGGATCGGAGGTATGAAAAATGAGTAAAATGATATGTGCGTAACTTGAACCATACAATATACAATCTGACTGTTCAATTGTAAGTTCATGCAGAAAGAAAATATAATGATAATAATAAAAATAATAGTAGCCATAATAATCAACATTATTAAAATTGATACCTTCTTGATAATAAATTGATCTAAAAGGAGTAAATGTGTAAAAAAATGAGTAAAATGGTAAATGTAGGCTTCAATTTTAACTCTTTTTACATCACACTACAAGCCAGGGAGACTGTGGAGATCCTCTGGAGTATATAAGCTGCCTTACACCAACAATAATACCTTGAAGTGGATGTAAACCCTCACATACAGGGAGTGCAGAATTATTAGGCAAATTAGTATTTTGACCACATCATCCTCTTTATGCATGTTGTCTTACTCCAAGCTGTATAGGCTCGAAAGCCTACTACCAATTAACCACTTAAGCCCCGGAGGATTTGGCTGCTAAAGGACCAGACCCCTTTTTTCAACTTGGCACTTTGTGACTTTAACTGATAATTGCGCGGTCATGCAATGCAGTACCTAAACGAAATTTACGTCCTTTTTTTCCCACAAACAGAGCTTTCTTTTGGTGGTATTTGATCACCTCTGCGCTTTTTATTTTTTGCGATATTAATAAAAAAAGAGCGAAAATTTTCAAAAAAATGACATTTTCAACTTTGTCTTTTAAAAAATATCCAATATACTCAATTTATGTCATTTTTTTTGGCCAAAATATATTTAGCTACATGTCTTTGACAAAAAAAAAATCAATGAGCGTATTTTTATTGGTTTGCGCAAAAGTTATAGCGTCTACAAACTATGGTGTAAATACTGAAATTTACGAAGCTTTAATTTCTGACTGCCTATCTCATTTCATGAAGTGCTAAAATGGCGGGGCAGTACAAAACCCCCCCAAACTACCACTTTTTGGAAAGTAGACATCCTAAGGAATGTTCTGAGGGGCATGTTGAGCTCATTGAATATTTTATTTTTTTGTCACAGGTGTTTGAAAAATGACAAAAATAATTTTTTTTTTTTTTTTTACACAAAGTTGTCATTGAAATGATATATTGCTCACACATGCCATGGGTATATGTGTAATTACACCCCAAAATATATTCTGCTGCTTCTCCTGAGTACAGGGATACCACATATGTGAGACTTTTTGGGAGCGTAGCTGTGTACGGGAGCCGGAAAACAAATCACCACCATCAGAATTTCAAAGGGCGTACATTTTTCATTGCATTTTCTCACTACCTATAACGGTTTTGGAGGCCCTGAAATGTCAAGATACCACAAAACCCCCCCAAATGACCCCATTTTGGAAAGTAGACACCCCAAGCTGTTTGCTGAGAGGCATGGTGAGTCCATGGAATATTTTATATTTTGCCACAAGTTTCGGGAAAATTACAATTTTTTTTTTTTAATTTTTTTTTTTTACACAACGTTGTCACTAAAAGATAAATTTCTCACACATGACATGGGTATATGTGGAATGACACCCCAAAATACATTCTGCCACTTCTCCTGAGTATGGGGATGCCCCATGTGTGAGACTTTTTGGGAGCCTAGCTGTGTACAGGACCGCGAAAACCAATCAACACTCTCAGGTTTTCTAATGGCGTAAATTGTTCATGTCACCTCTGCACTACCTGTCGCAGTTTCGGAGGCCCTAAAATTCCAAAATAGCACAAAACCCCCCCAAATGACCCCATTTTGCAAAGTAGACACCCCAAGCTATTTGCTGAGAGGCATGGTGAGTCCATGGAATATTTTATATTTTGCCACAAGTTCCGGGAAATATATATATATATATTTTTTTTTTTTACACAAAGTTGTCAGTAAATGATATATTGCTCACACATGCCATGGGTATATGTGAAATGACACCCCAAAATACATTCTGCTGCTTCTCCTGAGTACAAGGATACCCCATGTGTGAGACTTTTTTGCAGTCTAGCCGCGTACAGGACCCGGAAAACCAATCTGCACCTTCTGGCTTTCTAAGGGCGTAAATTGTTGATATCACTCCTTACTACCTATCACACTTTTGAAGTCCATAAAAGGCCAAGATGGCACAACCCCCCCCAAATGACCCCATTTTGCAAAGTAGACACTCCAATCTATTTGCTGAGAGGCATGGTGAGTATTTTGCAGCTCTCATTTTTTTTGGAAAATGAAGAAAAAACAGGAAAATGCATTTTTTTTCCTCTTTTTTCAATTTCCAAAACTTTGTGACAAAAAGTGAGATCTGCAAAACACTCAACATGCCTCTATGCAAATAGCTCAGGGTGTCTACTTTCCAAAATGGGGTCATTTGGGGGGGTTTTGTGCTATCTTGGAATTTTAGGGCCTCCGAAACTGTGATAGGTAGTCAGGAGTGAAATCAACAATTTACGCCCTTGGAAAGCCTGAAAGTGGAGGTTGGTTTTCGGGGTCCTGTACTCGGCTAGACTGCAAAAAAGTCTCACACATGGGGTATCCCTGTACTCAGGAGAAGCAGCAGAATGTATTTTGGGGTGTCATTTCACATATACCCGTGGCATGTGTGAGCAATATATCATTTACTGACAGCTTTGTGTAAAAAAAAAAAAAAATATATATATATATTTCCCGGAACTTGTGCTAAAATATAAAATATTCCATGGACTCACCATGCCTCTCAGCAAACAGCTTGGGGTGTCTACTTTCCAAAATGGGGTCATTTGGGGGGGTTTTGTGCTATCTTAGAATTTTAGGGCCTCCGAAACTGTGATAGGTAGTCAGGAGTGAAATCAACAATTTACGCCCTTGGAAAGCCTGAAAGTGGAGGTTGGATTTCGGGGTCCTGTACTCGGCTAGACTGCAAAAAAGTCTCACACATGGGGTATCCCTGTACTCAGGAGAAGCAACAGAATGTATTTTGGGGTGTCATTTCACATATACCCATGGCATGTGTGAGCAATATATCATTTACTGACAGCTTTGTGTAAAAAAAAAAAAAAATATATATATATATATATATATTTCCCGGAACTTGTGGCAAAATATAAAATATTCCATGGACTCACCATGCCTCTCAGCAAACAGCTTGGGGTGTCTACTTTCCAAAATGGGGTCATTTGGGGGGGTTTTGTGCTATCTTGGAATTTTAGGGCCTCCGAAACTGTGATAGGTAGTCAGGAGTGAAATCAACAATTTACGCCTTTGGAAAGCCTGAAAGTGGGGACTGGTTTTCGGGGACCTGTACTCGGCTAGACTGCAAAAAAGTTTCACACATGGGGTATCCCTGTACTCAGGATAAGCAGCAGAATGTATTTTGGGGTGTCATTTCACATATACCCATGGCATGGGTGAGCATTATATCATTTACTGACAACTTTGTGTAAAAAAAATAAATAAAAAAAAAAAAAATTATTTTCCCGAAACTTGTGGCAAAATATAAACCATTCCATGGACTCCCCATGCTTCTCAGCCAATAGCTTGGAGTGTCTACTTTGCAAAATGGGGTAATTTGGTGGGGTTTTGTGCTATCTTGAAATTTCAGGGCCTCTGAAACTGTGACGGGTAGTCAGGGGTAAAATCAGCAATTTACGCCATTAGAAAACCTGAAGATGTGGATTGGTTTTCGGGGGCACGTACACAGCTAGGCTGCCAAAAAGTCTCACACATGGGGTATCCCTGTACTCAGGAGAAGCAGCAGAATGTATTTTGGGGTGTCATTTCACATATACACATGGCATGTGTGAGCAATAGGTCATTTAGTGACAACTTTCTGTAAAAAAACAACAAAAAAAAAAGAAATAATAATTTTCCCGACACTTGTAGCAAAATATAAAATATTCCATGAACTCACCATGCCTCTCAGCAAATAGCTTTGGGTGTCTACTTTTCAAAAAGGGGTCATTTGGGGGGTGTTTGAACAGTCCCGGCATTTTACGCTCAATCTTAGCCACACATCACCCACTCTTCTAACCACTTGAAAACCAAGCCTTTTCTGTGCCTTTTTGTTTACATGAAAAAATATTTTTTTTTTACTAGAAAATTACTTTGAACCCCCAAACATTATATATTTCTTTAAAGCAGAGGCCCTATAGAATAAAATGGTGGATGTTGCAAATTTTTTTGTCACACGGTATTTGCGCACAGATTTTCCAAACGCAATTTTTGCGAAAAAAATACATTTTTTTTAAATTTATTGCACAAATACACTATATAATTCCAATTTGTTTGGTAAAATTTAAAAGATGATCTTATGCCGAGTTCATAGACACCTGACATGACATGCTTTAAAAATTGCGCACACCTGCGCAGCGGCAAAAACGTACGTACATTTTTAAAAACCTTTAAAAGTCTCTACAGGTTACCACTTTAGACTTACAGAGGAGGTCTACTGCAAGAATTACTGCACTCGATCTGGCGATCGCGGCGATACCTCACATGCATGCTGAAATTGCGGTTTACATATGACACTAGACCAACGCTTGCGTGTGCCATTGCGCGCAAGCACGGGGGAAAGGGGGCGGAGCTCGATTTTTTTTTTTTTTTTTTTTTTTTTGCTCTTTTATGTTATTTTGACACCTTTCCTTTAATTTTTTTTTTTTTTTTAAATCATTTTTATTGCTATCACAGTGAATTTAGATATCCCCTATGATAGCAATCGGTAGTGACAGGTACTCTTTTTTTTAAAAATTGGGGTCTTTTATACTCTAGATCTCTCCTCTGACCTTAATGCTTCTGACCACGCCAAAATTGGTGTGATAAAATACTTTCCCAATTTCCCAATGGCCCTGTTTATTTCTGGCGAAAAAGAAGTCATGAAATGCTCGTAGCCTCCGGCATCTTAGGCCATAGAGATGATTGGAGCCATTCTAATCTTCAATTAGCTCTATGGTTAGATAACTGAACCACCGGCTGCACTCTCGGGTTAACCGGTGGGACAGGAGAGCCCGAGAAAAACCACGGAAGGCTGCGGAAGGCGGCGGTGGGGGGGGGGGGAGGCCCCTCCCACTGCATGTAAAAGCAGTCTAGCGGCCAATTACCTGCTAGGATTGCTTTTACATGTAAGCCGACCGCTGGCTGTAAAAAACGATACCAAGATGATGCCTAAATCTGCAGGCATCATCCTGGTATAACCACTCAAAGTCCAGCAACGTACCAGTACATTGCTAGTCCTTGTTTGGCATATAGGTTTTTTTTTTTTCATGCAGCCTGTGGGCTGAACGGAAAAAAAGAGAACCTATCAGAAATCAGCACAGGAATAATGCGTAGTATTACTCATCATTAACCGCCCAAACAACCACCCACTGAATTTAATGATGGGTATACACGGCACTATCCACGTATACCAAAATAGGATTTTAACTGCAGTGCTGAAATCAGAAAATCACCACAGCTGCTATCAGCAAAGGTATCCATATATGCTGAGCGCAAACACTGTTTGTGTCAGAATATATATAAAATCAATGCGTGGTAGCCGACAAGTACCTGCAAGAGAAACAGGTCACAAAAGAATGAAAAAACAAAGTACATTAAAAAAAAGTACATTAGGAAGAGTAGGACATATAAAATGACTGACAACAACAAAAGGTTTTGGATTCTCATCATTAACCGCCCAAACAACCACCCACTGAATTTAATGATGGGTATACACGGCACTATCCACGTATACCAAAATAGGATTTTAACTGCAGTGCTGAAATCAGAAAATCACCACAGCTGCTATCAGCAAAGGTATCCATATATGCTGAGCGCAAACACTGTTTGTGTCAGAATATATAAAATCAATGCGTGGTAGCCGACGAGTACCTGCAGGAGAAACAGGTCACAAAAGAATGAAAAAACAAACAAAGGACATTTAAATGTACAGTAAGAAGAGTAGAAGGACATATAAAATGACTGACACAACAACAGTTTTTGGATCCTTTTATTTTTCTTTCTAACTGTTTCTTCATGTCTTGATTTGGGACTGCGATCTTCTGCGATCTTCTCTTCCAGCTTGGGTCTCTCAAAATGTCGATGGACATCCAACATCCTTCGAGACCCTGTGTTTGTGTGCCCTACACTGTGTCGTGCTGTACCCTACACTAATACTCCACTAGTGTATGGTAGCGCTCAAAACATTCCCCGATGCAGAGACCAGGTTGGTCAGGACATTTGGGACAATAATAACGGGTGTCACGCCTAAATCCGCGCCTGCGACAGACACGACATCTTCTTTGGGGCCATCTTTGGGTAGGGGTACTCGGGAGGGCATAAGGAAAATGCCTCTCATGCAGCCGGCTCACTGCATCTGGAAGGGGAAGTTGGGCAGGCATGCCTCCTGGGTACAGGTAGGCAAGGATGATCTCTTCCTGGAATTCCCGGAAAGATCCAGTTCGTCCTGACGCCTTGTATAGGACAAAGGCGTTCAGCATCGCCAATTGGAATAAATAAACAGACACTTTTTTGTACCAGCGTCTGGCTTTACGGGCAACTAAATACGGCGCCAAAATCTGGTCGTTAAGGTCCACCCCTCCCATGTTAAGGTTATATTCGTGGACACAGAGGGGTTTCTCCACAACGCCAGTTGCCGTAGTGATTTGGATTGTCGTGTCTGCGTGAAGGGAGGACAGAACATAAACATCCCGTGTATCCTTCCACTTCACCGCAAGCAATTTGTCCGTTTTCAAGCAGGCTCTCGCCCCCCGACTAAGACGGGAATCTACAAGCCGTTGGGGGAAGCCCCGGCGATTAGGTCGCACGGTGCCACATGCGCCAATTTGTAATTCGAGCAGGTGACTAAATAGTGGCACGCTTGTATAAAAGTTGTCCACGTACAAATGGTACCCCTTTCCGGATAAGGGTGACACCAAGTCCCAAACGATCTTACCGCTGCTCCCTATGTAGTCTGGGCAGTTGGGGGGCTCCACAGTGCTATCTTTTCCCTCATAGACCCGGAAACTAACTGTATAGCCTGTGGCCCTGTCACACAATTTATACAGTTTGACCCCGTATCTGGCACGCTTGCTGGGGAGGTACTGTTTCATAGCAAGGCGGCCAGTAAATTTAATCAGGGACTCGTCAACGCAGACAACTTGTTCGGGGGTAAACAAGGCTGCAAACCGCTGATTGAAGTGGTTTATGAGGGGCCGAATTTTGTGGAGCCGATCGTATGCAGGGTCTCCCCGAGGACGACAGATTTCATTGTCGCTGAAATGCATTAATCGCAGAATTTGCTCATATCTCGCCCTGGACATGGAGGCAGAGTACATGCGCATATGGTGAAGTGGGCTAGTGGACCAATATAGCCGCAATTCACTCTGTTTAGTTATGCCCAAGTGGAGGGAAAGGCCCAGAAAGATCTTAAATTCGGAAACCGTTAAAGGTTTCCAGCCGAATTGTCTGGCAAGGGGCGAATTTGGGTTGGCGGCGATGAATTGTTGTGCATATAAATTTGATTGATCCACAATAGATCTGAAAAGATCTTCCGTGAAGAACAGCTCAAAAAAGTTCAGGGGCGTAAAACCAGCTGTCTCCACGTGGATTCCAGGTTGGGCGGTGAATGGGGGAAGTACTGGCGCTGTAGTATCAGTGGGTTGCCAATTAGGAAATGCCAGCGCATCAGGGAGGGCACTATGGGCTCTACGGGCCTGTCTTCGAATACGCGGTGGCTGCGGGTCACTACTTGTGCTAGCCACCGCACCAGCTTCAACTGCACTTAGGGGACTCGCCACGTCACCAGGTCTTACGGCAGTGCTGGTTGTACTAGGTCCAGGGTGTACTAGGCCGCTGGCGCTTGCCAGGTCGCCAGAAGGATAAGCGGCACTAGTACCCACACTCTGCTCCATACGAGCACCCTGCGATTCCTGCATCTCATCAACTCCAGAATGGGGTCGGGTACGCCTGGGTCTAACAGGGACCCATCTGTCGTCGGAGCTATCTGTCAGGGAGCCGCTGCCGTCATCAGGTTCATATACTGACCCTGATTTGGTCATTGTAGCTTCCCCTTCGCTATCAGATGACTCGGTCAGCATAAAACTGATAAGCTCTTCATCTCTGTACGAACGTTTTGGTAACTAAATTTACCCGTACAGTGATGCGACTCACAGGTAATAAAAGCACCTGGTTGTCGAAGATTATTTCAAGCGCTACCAAAAAAACTGCTAATGCTAGCAGGGATCAGGCCTGACTCTGCTAACACAGCGGTTTTGTGTCTTGTGTTTTTTTGTAAGTGACAGTAATCTGTTGATTACTACACTTACCTGGGTGAAAGGGTTAAACGCAGGTGCTGGCAGGAATCAGTGCTGATCGTGCAAACACTGCGTTTTGGGAACCCTAAACTATGGGGGCGCTAGTATAGTTCTGATCAGATCAGATATTGATCTGTTCAAACACTATACTAGAAATGGAAGTGTATGTGCGTGCGTGCGTGTGTGTGTGGCAATCAAGGGGTTATTTCTAAACTATGCGCTGGGGATCTGGGGGGGGGTGGCGGGGACCCTAAACCTCCTTTGGGAAAGAAACTAGCTAGCTAGCACAACCTCAAGTCACAATGACACCAATACAAAATACAGTAAAAACAGTATATTATGTGTGTATTAGTGCTAATGTGACAGAGGGTGTAGGGGTTAACGGGATGTGATCAGGGGGGGATCAGGGGTTTAAATCTTTATTGGAAGGGGCTGGCGGGTATCCTAAGGATAAAAGGAACGGTGGCAAGCGCTAAACCTGGTCACAAGTCACACTTATACGGGTATATAGAAAATGCTATATACTGTATACAGTGTGCGTTGTGGCAGGGGGTGTAGGGGTGATCAGGGGGGGATCAGGGGATTAAATCTTTATTGGGCGGGTGGGGGGGACCCTAAACCTGCTTGGGACACAAACTTAGTCGCCTGCGCTAATTCTGATCACAATCACACTAATACAAAAATACAAAAACACAGTATATTACGTTTGTATTAGTGCTGATGTGACAGAGGGTGTAGGGGTTAACTAGCGGTGATCAGGAGGGGATCAGGGGGGATCAGGGGCTCAAATCTTTATTAGGGGGGGTGGCGGGTAATTCAAGTGGAAAAGGGGGGGTCGCAAGCGCTAGACCTGACCACAAATCACACTTATACGGGTATATAGCAAAATGCTATATACTGTATACGGTGTGTGTTATGGCAGTGGGTGTAGGGGTGATCAGGGGGGGGTCAGGGGCTTAAATCTTTATTGGGCGGGTGGCGGGGACCCTAAACCTTCTTGGGACAGAAACTTAGTCGCCTGCGCTAATTCTGATCACAATGACACTAATACAAAAATACAATAACACCGTATATTGCGTTTGTATTAGTGCTGATGTGACAGAGGGTGTAGGGGTTAACGGCGGTGATCAGGGGGGATCAGTGGGTTAAATCTTTATTAGGGGGGGTGGGGGGTAATTTGAGTGGAAAAGGGGGGGTCGCAAGGGCTACACCTGTTCACAAATCACACTTATACAGGTATATAGGTATATGCTATATGCTGTATATAGTGTGTGTTGTGTCAGGTGCTGTAGGGGTTAATTGGGGGGCGATCGGGGGTGAAATGTGCCTATCTAACTGTGTGTGGGTGTGCTTGGTGCAATACTCACAGTAAGATGTGCTCTCCTCTCACGCTGGATCCAAAAAGACCGTTGTGGGGGGAGGGCACATCTCCTCTAAGCCTGTGTTTACATTTCACAGGCTTAGAGGATGATCTGATTGGGCAGGACCGATCAACAGGTCCAGACCAAAAATGATTGGCCTGGACCTGATGACTGATCGGTTCTGAACCCAATCGAGTCATCGGCGGCGGCGGCGGGGCGCGGGAGCGTGCACAGGGCCGGCAAAAAGTGCTGACGTAGGCCTACGTCAGTTTGCCTGGCCGGGGCTGAGTGCCGACGTAGATCGTCGTGCGCCGGTCGTTAAGTGGTTAAGCATATTAGGTGATGTGCATCTCTGTAATGAGAAGGGGTGTGGTCTAATGACATCAACACCCTATATCAGGTGTGCATAATTATTAGGCAACTTCCTTTCCTTGGGCAAAATGGGTCAAAAGAAGGACTTGACAGGCTCAGAAAAGTCAAAAATAGTGAGATATCTTGCAGAGGGATGGAGCACTCTTAAAATTGCAAAGCTTCTGAAGCGTGATCATCGAACAATCAAGCATTTGATTTCAAAATAGTCAACAGGGTCGCAAGAAGCGTGTGGAAAAACCAAGGCGCAAAATAAAAGCCCATGAACTGAGAAAAGTCAAGCGTGCAGCTGCCAAGATGCCACTTGCCACCAGTTTGGCCATATTTCAGAGCTGCAACATCACTGGAGTGCCCAAAAGCACAAGGTGTGCAATACTCAGAGACATGGCCAAGGTAAGAAAGGCTGAAAGACTACCACCACTGAACAAGACACACAAGCTGAAACGTCAAGACTGGGCCAAGAAATATCTCAAGACTGATTTTTCAAAGGTTTTATGGACTGATGAAATGAGAGTGAGTCTTGATGGGCCAGATGGATGGGCCCGTGGCTGGATTGGTAAAGGGCAGAGAGCTCCAGTCCGACTCAGACGCCAGCAAGGTGGAGGTGGAGTACTGGTTTGGGCTGGTATCATCAAAGATGAGCTTGTGGGGCCTTTTCGGGTTAAGGATGGAGTCAAGCTCAACTCCCAGTCCTACTGCCAGTTTCTGGAAGACACCTTCTTCAAGCAGTGGTACAGGAAGAAGTCTGCATCCTTCAAGAAAAACATGATTTTCATGCAGGACAATGCTCCATCACACGCGTCCAAGTACTCCACAGCGTGGCTGGCAAGAAAGGGTATAAAAGAAGAAAAGCTAATGACATGGCCTCCTTGTTCACCTGATCTGAACCCCATTGAGAACCTGTGGTCCATCATCAAATGTGAGATTTACAAGGAGGGAAAACAGTACACCTCTCTGAACAGTGTCTGGGAGGCTGTGGTTGCTGCTGCACGCAATGTTGATGGTGAACAGATCAAAACACTGACAGAATCCATGGATGGCAGGCTTTTGAGTGTCCTTGCAAAGAAAGGTGGCTATATTGGTCACTGATTTGTTTTTGTTTTGTTTTTGAATGTCAGGATGTTGCTGCAGCGCTATGCAGCTTGGTGCGGCGCAATTTTTAAAAAACAAAGGTAAAGGACTTCTTTCTGTATTTCTGGTGGGTAGTGCAGCCCATGACATGTGCACCTAATGCACATGCACAGATCTTCACCAAGTCTTACATCAGCATCCTCATTACCCACTGTACATCAGAGTCCCCTCCCCCTTCACATGAAGATCCCCTCTTGAGAAGTGTCCTCAGCTCCCCCTTTACATCATCTCCCTCCACCCCTTTCGCAGTAGTGTTCTCACACTTCCTTGATGTAAACCCCCATTAACAGTAATATCCTATGCCCCTATTTACATCATTCCTCCAAATTACTGTTCTCAGTCCCCCCACATTCCAGTCCTCAGCCCCCCTTACATTCCAGTCTTCAGCCCCACCCCACATTCCAGTCCTCAGCCCCCTCCCCGCACATTCCAATCCTCAGCTCCCCCCACATCCCAGTCCTCAGTCTCCTACATTCCAGTCCTCAGCCCCCCCACATTCCAGTCTTCAGCCCCACCCCATATTCCAGTCCTCAGCCCCCCCGCAAAAAATTCCAGTCCTAACCCCCCCCACATTCCAGTCCTCAGCTCCCCCCGCATCCCCATCGTCAGTCCCCCACATTCCAGTCCTCAGATCCCCCCCCCACATTCCAGTCCTCAGCTCCTCCACATTCCAGTCCTCAGGTCCCCCCACAAATCTTAGTCCTCAGCTCCCCCCACAAATCTTAGTCCTCAGCTCCCACATATTCCAGTCCTTAGTCCCCCCCACATTGCAGTCTGTAACTCCCCCACATTCCAGTCCTCAGCTACCCCCCACAAACCTTAGTCCTCAGCTTCCCCCCACAAATCTTAGTCCTCAGCTCCCCTCCCCCACAATGCTTAGTCCTCAGCTCCCCCACATTCCAGTCCTCAGCTCCCCCCACAAATCTTAATCCTCAGCTCCCCCCACATTCTAGTCCTCAACTCCCCACATTCCAGTCCTCAGCTCCCCCCACAAATCTTAGTCCTCAGCTCCCCCCCACATTCCAGTCCTCAGCACCCCACAAATCTTAGTCCTCAGTTCCCCCACGTTCCAGTGCTCAGCTTCCCCCACAAATCTTAGTCCTCAGCTCCCCCACATTCTAGTCCTCAGTTCCCCACATTCCAGTCCTCAGCTACCCCCCACAAACCTTAGTCCTCAGCTCCCCCACAAATCTTAGTCCTCAGCTCCCCCCCCCCACAATGCTTAGTCCTCTGCTCCCCCACATTCCAGTCCTCAGCTCCCCCCACAAATCTTAGTCCTCAGCTCCCCCCCCACATTCCAGTCCTCAGCACCCCCACAAATCTTAGTCCTCAGCTCCCCCACGTTCCAGTCCTCAGCTTCCCCCACAAATCTTAGTCCTCAGCTCCCCCACATTCTAGTCCTCAGCTCCCCCCCCCCCCCACAATGCTTAGTCCTCAGCTCCCCCACATTCCAGTCCTCAGCTCCCCCCACAAATCTTAGTCCTCAGCTCCCCCCCCACATTCCAGTCCTCAGCACCCCCACAAATCTTAGTCCTCAGCTCCCCCACATTGCAGTCCTCAGGTCCCCCCACAAATCTTAGTCCTCAGCTCCCCCCACAAATCTTAGTCCTCAGCTCCCACATATTCCAGTCCTTAGTCCCCCCACATTGCAGTCTGCAACTCCCCCACATTCCAGTCCTCAACTACCCCCCACAAACCTTAGTCCTCAGCTTCCCCCCACAAATCTTAGTCCTCAGCTCCCCTCCCCCACAATGCTTAGTCCTCAGCTCCCCCACATTCCAGTCCTCAGCTCCCCCCACAAATCTTAATCCTCAGCTCCCCCCACATTCTAGTCCTCAACTCCCCACATTCCAGTCCTCAGCTCCCCCCACAAATCTTAGTCCTCAGCTCCCCCCCACATTCCAGTCCTCAGCACCCCACAAATCTTAGTCCTCAGTTCCCCCACGTTCCAGTGCTCAGCTTCCCCCACAAATCTTAGTCCTCAGCTCCCCCACATTCTAGTCCTCAGTTCCCCACATTCCAGTCCTCAGCTACCCCCCACAAACCTTAGTCCTCAGCTCCCCCACAAATCTTAGTCCTCAGCTCCCCCCCCCACAATGCTTAGTCCTCTGCTCCCCCACATTCCAGTCCTCAGCTCCCCCCACAAATCTTAGTCCTCAGCTCCCCCCCCCACATTCCAGTCCTCAGCACCCCCACAAATCTTAGTCCTCAGCTCCCCCACGTTCCAGTCCTCAGCTTCCCCCACAAATCTTAGTCCTCAGCTCCCCCACATTCTAGTCCTCAGCTCCCCCCCCCCACAATGGTTAGTCCTCAGCTCTCCCACATTCCAGTCCTCAGCTCCCCCCACAAATCTTAGTCCTCAGCTCCCCCCCCCACATTCCAGTCCTCAGCACCCCCACAAATCTTAGTCCTCAGCTCCCCCACATTGCAGTCCTCAGGTCCCCCCACAAATCTTAGTCCTCAGCTCCCCCCACAAATCTTAGTCCTCAGCTCCCACATGTTCCAGTCCTTAGTCCCCCCACATTGCAGTCTGCAACTCCCCCACATTCCAGTCCTCAACTACCCCCCACAAACCTTAGGCCTCAGCTTCCCCCCACAAATCTTAGTCCTCAGCTCCCCCCCCACAATGCTTAGTCCTCAGCTCCCGCACATTCCAGTCCTCAGCTCCCCCCACAAATCTTAGTCCTCAGCTCCCCCCACATTCTAGTCCTCAACTCCCCCACATTCCAGTCCTCAGCTCCCCCCACAAATCTTAGTCCTCAGCCCCCCCCCCCACATTCCAGTCCTCAGCACCCCCACAAATCTTAGTCCTCAGCTCCCCCACGTTCCAGTCCTCAGCTTCCCCCACAAATCTTAGTCCTCAGCTCCCCCACATTCTAGTCCTCAGTTCCCCACATTCAAGTCCTCAGGTCCCCCCACAAATCTTAGTCCTCAGCTCCCCCCACAAATCTTAGTCCTCAGCTCCCATATATTCCAGTCCTTAGTCCCCCCACATTGCAGTCTGCAACTCCCCCACATTCCAGTCCTCAACTACCCCCCACAAATCTTAGTCCTCAGCTCCCCCCCCACAATGCTTAGTCCTCATGTCCCGCACATTTCAGTCCTCAGCTCCCCCCACAAATCTTAGTCCTCAGCTCCCCCCACATTCTAGTCCTCTACTCCCCCACATTCCAGTCCTCAGCTCCCCCCACAAATCTTAGTCCTCAGCTCCCCCCCACATTCCAGTCCTCAGCACCCCCACAAATCTTAGTCCTCAGCTCCCCCACGTTCCAGTCCTCAGCTTCCCCCACAAATCTTAGTCCTCAGCTCCCCCACATTCTAGTCCTCAGTTCCCCACATTCAAGTCCTCAGGTCCCCCCACAAATCTTAGTCCTCAGCTCCCCCCACAAATCTTAGTCCTCAGCTCCCATATATTCCAGTCCTTAGTCCCCCCACATTGCAGTCTGCAACTCCCCCACATTCCAGTCCTCAGCTACCCCCCACAAACCTTAGTCCTCAGCTTCCCCCCACAAATCTTAGTCCTCAGCTCCCCCCCCACAATGCTTAGTCCTCAGCTCCCGCACATTCCAGTCCTCAGCTCCCCCCACAAATCTTAGTCCTCAGCTCCCCCCACATTCTAGTCCTCAACTCCCCCACATTCCAGTCCTCAGCTCCCCCCACAAATCTTAGTCCTCAGCCCCCACCCACATTCCAGTCCTCAGCACCCCCACAAATCTTAGTCCTCAGCTCCCCCACGTTCCAGTCCTCAGCTTCCCCCACAAATCTTAGTCCTCAGCTCCCCCACATTCTAGTCCTCAGTTCCCCACATTCCAGTCCTCAGCATCCCCCACAAATCTTAGTCCTCAGCTCCCCCACAAAGCTTAGTCCTCAGCTCCCCCACAAATCTTAGTCCTCAGCTGCCCAACAAATCTTAGTCCTCAGCTCCCACACAATCCAGTCCTCTGCTCCCCCCACAAATTTTATTCCACAGCTTCCCTCACAAATCTTAGTCCTCAACTCCCCAACATTCCAGTCCTCAGCTTCCCCATATTCCAGTCCTCGGTCCCCCCACATTCCAGTCCTCAGTCCCCCCACACTCCACTCCTCAGCTTCCCCACATTCCAGTCCTCAGCTCCCCACATTCCAATCCTCAGCTCCCCCACATTCCAGTCCTCAGCTCCCCCACATTCCAGTCCTCAGCTCCCCCCACATTGCAGTACTCAGCTCCCCCCACACTCCAGTCCTCAGCTCCCCCACATTCCAGTCCTCAGTCCCCCCCACATTCCAGTCCTCAGTCCCCCCACATTCCAGTCCTCAGTCCCCTCACATTCCAGTTCTTAGCTCCCCCCCACAAATCTTAGCCCTCAGCTACCAACATTTCAGTCATCAGCTCCCCCACATTCCAGTCCTCACCCCCCCCCCCACATTCCTGTCCTCAGCTCACCCACATTCCTGTCCTCTGCTCCAGCACATTCCTGTTCTCCGCTCTCCCACATTCCAGTCCTTATCCCCCCCTATTCCAAGCCTCAGCTCTCCCACATTCCAGTCTTCAGCTCCCCCACATTCCAGTCCTCATCTCCCCACATTCCAGTTCTCAGTCCCCCCACATTCCAATCCTCAGATTGCACTATTTTATTACAACCCCTATATCATTTACGAACAAGTTAACCACTTTAAGACTGCCCCATAGCATTTTTCCTGCTACAGGGTGGCTCTCCTGTGCAGAATCATGTATATATACGTGATTCTGAATTTCTGCATATAGTGGGTGCGTGCGCGATGCCAGCAGGCAGCTTCTGCTGTAAAACTTCACCGCAGAAGCTCATCTGCAGGGCTCAGGGACTTGATATCCCCCAGCACCTGCTAATAGTGTGTAAACAACACAAAACCGGGATCTTCCTATGTAAACAAGGCAGGTCCCCATTCTGACAGGGAAGAAGGCATGGACCTTGTGTCTCTACAAAGCCTGGACTAGAATCCATGTCTTCCCCTAGGAAAAACAGCACATATACTACACACTAACACAGCCTAGGCACACATTTAAGGCTTTGATCGCCCTAGATGTTTAACCCCTTCCCAGCCAATGCCGTTAGTACAGTGACAGCGCATGTTTTTAGCACTGATCACTGTATTAGTGTCACTGTTTCCCGCAAAATGTCAAAAGTGTCAGTGTCGGATTGCCTGCCGCAATATAGCTGTCCCACTTTAAGTCGCTGATCGCAGTCAAGACTAGTTGAAAATAAATAAATAAATAAAAATTCCATAAATACAACCCATAGTTTGTAAATGCTAAAAACGTTTGTGTAAACCAATCAATATACACTTATTGGGATGTTTTTTTTTCCCAAAAACATGTAGCAGAATACAAATTGGTCCAAATTTATGAAGAAATTAGATTTTTTACATTTTTTTTTATTGTGTGTGTTTTATAGCAGAAATTAAAAAATCTTGTTCTTTTTTTTTTCAAAATCATTGGTCTTTTTTTGTTTATAGTGCAAAAATTAGAAAAAAACACAGTGCTAATCATATGTACTCAGAAATGACATAGATTTTTTTTGGCTACAGTGTTATATGATTGCGCAATTGTCAGTTAAAGTAACGCAGTGCTGTATCGCAAAAAATGGCCTGCTCATGAAGGGGGCTAAATCTTCCAGAGGTTAAGTGGTTGCTATCAGCTACATACAGTAAACAGTGCTGTGTTCTGTCAGCAGTATGGGGGCTTCCCACTCCCTTTTATGGGACAAAATTGAGATTTTACAAGAGTGAGCAAGTATTATCAATCAATATTTTTGTGATTGTGAACATTAGCTTAACTTTCCAGCAATTTTGTTTTTCCTTACAAAATCGAGTCAGGCTGAGCACTGTTTAGCCATTCACAGAAAGCTTTGTATTTTTATAAATGAATACAAAGCATCCTCTGATTGGCTAAGGTAGAGATTGAGATGTCATCCTCTACACCCCAGCCAATCATTCAAAAAATACAAGTCTTCCTGTGAATGACTGAGCAGTACTCAGCCCAACTCAATTTTTTTCTCAGAAATGGAACCACTTCAAAGCGGATGCTACAAACAGTTTATTTAGCATTGACATTGGATGCATTTCTTAGTAGTGGAAATAGTTTGAGCCTTCTTGGCCCAATCAAACTAATTAAAGTAAAATGGAGCCTGAAGTGAGGCTTTAACTTAGCAAAATGATTTTGGGGTATGAGCAGAAAACATAAAAGCTCTATGCTAGTAGAATATGAACCTGATGTACCAGCAAAGGATGGCTACAATGCTAACCCCTAAGCCAACAAGTTACATAATTAACATCTACAAGTTGCTACAATGCTTAATGGAATGGTACATGTAGAGATTTTATGAAGATAAGAATTACTGGCAATTAGGGTTTATTTATCTTTAAAAACAATGCTATTGCTAATAAATTCCAAGCTGATGATATAATTATAAGCAATGAAAGCCTAACATGCTGATTCCAAGGTTTCAGAGCCCGTATACAACATAAAAGAACACTAGAATATTTGCAGTCACAAGAAATACATATATCCTCAGACTGTATTTAGTGAGTCACATGCGCAATGGCAGAAGAATTTGACACGTGTTATAATGAGGTGATGGGTGTCTTAAAATACTTCAGAAATTACATCTGCAAAAGTTTTCCAAATTAAATTGTAAGTTCTGCAGTTAAAAAATATCGCAATACAGTAGTTAGATTTTATTTTGAACTCATAGAATCAGGTATATCAGAACCATTGCAGAACTCTTCATATAAGTAGAACCATTTAATGTATTCTTTAAGAGTTGGAACAACTTTGTGACTTAGTGACATAAATAGTTTATTTACTAATGGAGTAGATACTGTTCACCTATTATGGAGTCTCTATCAAGGAGTCAAAAAAGTTACAAGGGCACTTGCCTAAGAAGGATGCGGTGTCATACATACAGGGTTGAACAAAAATATGCAAACACCAGGTAAAATAATGAAATCATTACCTAATATGGTGTTGAACCACCTTGTGCACCCAAGACAGCCTGAATTTTCCTGGGAATTGACAAGTATAAGTCTTGAATGCAGGGCTGCTGTTAGAAATCATGGGGCCCTGCACAGCCTACCTGGCAGGCCCCCTCCCCCCCCCTGAATTTATCAAGACAATATTTTCTCTAAAAATACACTAAAATCATTATTCGCAGACACAAACATAACAGAGAACCTGTGTGAATTAGCCCTTTTCAATTGGTTTTTACATTTTTTAAAAGAAAATTATAACTTTTTTTTTTTTTTAAATGTTAACATTTTTTACAATCATTTTATTTTACAATTTTGTTAAATGTTTACAGGACAGGGAAGCTAGCAGCGCTGCAGTGGTGGTAGGGGGGGGCACAGTAAAAGGGGGGCACAGGAGAAGGGGGGGGGGTCAGAATCAGGCAGAACAGGGAGGGTGATCGGTGTCGGAGAAGCAATTACAAGACTTATGGCCGTGTCTGTGTCTCTCCCTGCAGCAGGTGAAGTTGGCAGGAGGGAGAGAAACTGGCTTTTAGTTGCTGCAGAGAGCTGCACAGGGCTTCTTTCTGTAATTGCCCCTCTGCCCAACCGCACAATTCCCCATGCGGTTGGGCCCCCCCCCCCCTTGTGTCAGGGCCCCCTACAGAAGGACTAGGGATTCCCCCTATCAGAAGCCCTGCTTGGATGGTGAATAATAGAATCTGATACCACTCTTCATGAATAAATCAATCCAGATCTTGGGCAGAAAACGAGCCTGAACCTGTTCTCCAAAATCTACTATAGTGGCTCTATGATATTGAGGTCCAGTGACTGCGGCGCCTACGGAAGGTGAAAACTTTGTTTGCATACTCGTCAAACCATGATTTGACAACACCAGCTGTGTGAATCAGAGCATTATCGTCTTGCTAAATCACGCTGTCTTTGAGAAACAATGTCTGCAGGACCATGTGCACATAGTCGGCCAAAATTTGTACATAGCCTATGGCAGGGACTCTACCTTTCAGGGTGATGATGAGGCCTGCAGAATACAAAGATATGGATGCTCAAACCATGTTTGTGACGCCACCATGCTTTACCAATGGCACAAGACAGTCCAGGTCGCAAGCTTCGGACGATGTTTGCCACACGTCCCGTAGTTGGGAACAGTGTAACGCTCGATTCATTGGATCATAGTCTTCCATTGATCGATAGTCCATGATTTATGGGTGTTGAATCACTCTCTCCTCTTCTGAGCATTAATATCAGTCACTAGTGATTTGGAAAATGCAGCTCACCCGTAAATAGTTTGCTTATAGAGTTCCCTCCGTAGTTTATGTGGACACAAGCTCACAACGGAAGCAAAAGAATGTGAGGAAAGGAGGGATAGCTTGTTTTAAGACCCCCCTTTAGTGCCGGTAGGACTTTCAGGTCAAAAAAGGTCAGCGGATTGGGAGTGTTCTGGAAGTTTTCAGGAACATGCGTCCACTGACATCCGCCGCCCCATAGGGGAGAGTGCAAGGTCCGATCAGGCCTGCCTGAAAAACTGACAGGCGGACCTGATCTAACAGCCCGTGTGAAAGGGGCTTAAATCCCGTTGGGTGTGTATACATGTAGTGTTCTTTGTATGTTTGGAGCTTATGCCGCCTATGGTCCCATATTACATCACTTCCCCTCACAATGCGAAACATGTTGTCACTTCCATACCTGCAAATCATGTAGTGCTTCCATTTTTTGCCCTACCCCTGTGCATGTTTGTCAGCCTGTTTGCTAAAACTTTGCTGTGAACTCCGATCCAAGTCCAAACATCTTGGTGTGCTGAAGAACATGTCCCCCGCCTGCCACTGTGGTTCTGGTAGATGACCCCTATGTCACTATTGTGTCCTGCAGTGATTAGGGGGCTGCAGAAGGAACCACATAGGTCAACATGGGGGCCCATTATTCGAACAGCCTAAGCATGTGAATCAGATTAACACAGGGAGCTCTCCTACAGAGTGAAGTTTTAGGGCTCATTCTTACTATATATGGAGACTGGGTTTTTTTCTGCACCTGATCAATGCAGGAATCTGCGAAAGCACCTAGAAAACATAATTTCTTCTTTCCCACTGTTCACACCACAACACGACAGAGAGGTGGAGGGAAAAGCAACATGCCTGCATTTTTCTGCATGCACCACAGCTCAGCTGAAGACTCTGCACCACGACTCAGCTGTATTGAAATCAATGAAATGTCACAAAGGTAATCAGTGTCTTGTCTTTTGAAAAATTCAAGGTATCAGAACAGACACCTGCCTGCAGACTAAAAAGGCACTCCTGTGGCTACAGCCCCATAGCTCTATACTGTATCTGCAGTGTGAGAGCTAAGGTATTTGGAATAAAATTTGGGGATGCTGCCACTATGCTGCTCCCTGTTCCCCTTGCTGGAGACACTGACATGAGGATGCAAAACCCTGCCTCTACAAAGTTGGTGGCCTCCTCGCAGCGACACAGTGCAGAACAAGGCATGGTAAGTCAGCAGTGGGGATAAAATCATCTACTTTGAGATACAAGCAATACTTTGACTAGTCATTTGCCCTGCCATTTTTGGACACAGCTTTCAGAGTTAATTTTATTTTTTCAAATCCCAAACCAGGGCAATATCTGCCTGGAGTTTGCATGTTCTCCCTGTGCCTGTGGGGGTTTCCTCTGGGTACTCCGGTTTCCTCCCACACTCCAAAGACATACTGGTAGGTTAATTGGCTCCTGTCTAAATTGGCCTTAGTATGTGTCTTATGAGTGTGAGTTAGTGATCTCAGATTGTAAGCTCCTTGAGGGCAGGGACTGATGTAAATGTATGATATATATGTAAAGTGCTGCGTAAATTGACAGCATTATATAAGCACCTGTAATAATAATAATAATAATAATAATAATAATAATTATGAAGCCTAAGTTAGGTAAAATGTTTAAAAAAAGAAATCAGCACTGGGGATGGTATTTACATTCAATGTGAAGTGTCCCCTGTGCTGGTGGGTGCTCTGTTATTGGTGGAATCTTGAGTACAACTTCTATGAATGGAGGAGGGGAGCAGAAAGAGCAGGCATAGTCAACACCCCTGACGAGTGCCTGTGACAAGTCCAGTGGTTCATAGTTACCCCTGCAGCACCAGACAATTAGCACAGCGGTGGTAGGGGGGGCAGAGGATAGAAGATTTAATCTAAGAGAGCAGACACAAGAAAAAGGGACACTTCTCAATCAATGTAAGCACCCTCCCTTGTGCTGATTTTTTAAATTTTTTAAATTTTTATGTTTTGGATTCTTTAACAGCAAAATCTCCCTATTATATTCCCTGTCATAGTAGCTATTTTTTTTATTGAAAGCGGTATTTACCCAAAATAAAAAATGTAATATCTTGCAGCTTACTAATCATTAGATGTGGTGTCTGCATTCATTTTATTTTTTTATTTTTTTCCCACTGCTGTCCTATCACATCTAAGAATTGGTAAGCTGCAATATCATGTTCGCTTTGGGGTTTACTACCTCTTTCAAGCAATTGGAAAGGATCAGTTTTTTAAAAATAACAAACATGTTATACTTATTTGCTCTGTGTAATAGTATTGTGCAGAGGCTCCCAAAACCTACCCTTCTGGAGTTCCCCGCCGGCGCTCTAGGCTTCTCCTCTTTTCAGTGCCCCCCCCCCCCCGGAAGCAGCTTTCATTGACACACACAGTGCGGTTAGGCCCCGCCTCACAGGATTTGATTTGATTGACAGCAACCAGAGCTAATGATTCCTGCTGCCTCAGTATAGCCTGTGAGTATTTGGGGTAGGGTTGCCACCTGTCCGGGATTCTCCCGGACAGTTCAGGTTTGGTTTCAGACTGCCTGAAACCTGGACACATTATTCAGACTGGGCTATGGCCTCCAAGCAGGGTTGCTGGCTGCAGTTGTCTAAGCTCTCTTTCACACTGCCCAAAGCCAGCACTAACAGTCCCCCTTCCCGCAAACACACACACAGACCGAAGAGGAGAGAGGACTCAATCTGCACCTCTTCCTCCCGCTTCTACCCCTCTGTGTCTGCCCACACTCCAATCCCCGGTGCTGTACCTCATAAAAAAAAACGTGAGGGCCGGAAATTTGAAAGCCTCAGATACATCTGAATGAGAGGTGCTGACTGTCAAGGGGTTAGTGAGTTCACCATCCTTCCCTGTCTGTTACTGAAGTCTCCCCCCTTCTCTCTCCCCTCTACACCAAGGGCTACAGTGTTCCCCCTTACAGCAGAGTTCTCTGCGTACATCAGAGTTATCAGTTTTCCCCCTTAAATCAGGGTTCCCAGAGCATCCATTACATCAGAGTTGGCAGAGTCCCACCTTACTGTGAAAGGGAACTCTGTGAGTTCAGACATAAACGGGGAGCTCTGTGGACTCTGATGTAAAGGGAGACTCTTGTGATTAACTTGATATGATTAGAAATGTTATTTAATAGCAAAATATATGTATAGTTTTATGCCAGGGCTACCAAAACTTTTTTGGGTCGAGACCCACTTCTGAATACAGTTATTTTTCTGGACCCACTTGCTTATAATTGAATATTATAAAGAGCTACAGAATTTGTTGGCGCTATATAAATGCAAATTATAGTTGTAAGTAATCAGCACCCTCATAGATAGTATAAGGCAGGCAGAGGACAGAAATCAACCACCCCAGGACAGGGATCAGCAGGCTATATGACACTCACCCTCCTTCCTCTCCCAGCGGTCCACAGGTGAAGCCCCTTTTTGCCCTCTCCAGGGCCCAGCTCACCTCACCCAGAGTCTCCATGATGATGAGTTCTATGCTGGTCTTGGTGTCCTGGCTTTTCTCCTTCAGATCCTCTACTGGGGTCACAGAAGCTGCCATGAACTCCTGACACCGCCGGGCCACCTGGTCCTCCTATGACACCGAAGCTGCTGTTTCTGGACGCTATAGCTGAGAGAATCCTGCCGCCAGTCATGCCACCACCACTGCCGCCAGCAGGACCGAGGACCTGGCTTTGCACCCCATGAGCATATCCTACATAACAGCCCACATACGTACAAATACAACATTACAATGCCATAGAAATGGTTTTTCCCTGATGCAAGTATCCTTCTCGTGGGAAATGCAGACCAGCCTCCGTAAACTGCGTGGATGGGGTCCTGAATCCATCGCGATTTGACTGCACAATTTAAAGCGGATTTCCGGCCACAAAATCGACATAATCGATTTTGGGCCATCCGCTTGCTATTGGTCACCTGAAAAAGAAATGGATAGTTACGATTTTTTTTTGTTTACTTACCTTGTTATTGAAGAAAAATATGCTCACCTTTCTTCCACTTCCTCCCTCTGCGGCCACGGCCTGCACCGTCACGTCCTCTTTGCACTGATTCTTGGGAGCTGAACGTCGACGCTCCCAGGAATCAATGCGCCTGCACCGGCCCCGCTCGTCACTTCCGGTGCGGCGCCTCATTCCCTGCTAAACAGCTTCTGGGCACGCCCAGAAGTTGTGGAGGGATGACGAGCCCACACCGGAAGTGACGAGCGGGGTCGGTGCAGGCGCATTCTGGGAGAAGAGGACACGGAAGAGGACGCAGAAGAGGACACGCTGGCTTCAGCTGCCCACATCCGAGATGGCAGCGCTGGAGAAGAAATTTTCAAGGTAAGTATTTCTTCTAAAAGGTAAGTGCGACCTGGGACAGTACAGAGGCTATCCATTGTGGAATGTACTAGCCCTGACTGTCCCGGGGGTATTTTTATTGAAAAAAAAATTTTGTGGCCGGAACTCCACTTTAAGCGGGCCCGCTCTCATTGATTTTCGGCTCAGCGCGACCCACTCAAACACAGCTAGTGACCCACAATTTGGGAACTTCTGATTTATTCTATAAAAAAATTGCTGTGCGCCGCTAAAGTGTTCGGGTTTGAATTGAATAAAAGGTGGCATCCCTAATTTAGGGGAGTGATGGGGTAATACTAGGACTGGGAATTTTTTTATTTTAATACAGAAAATGCTTTAAGGTAAAAAAAAGTTTTCAGTGCAGAGTCTCTTTAAAAACACTTTAAAACTGGATTCCAGATAGATATAAAACAGTAGTACATCCAGTGTAAATACAGTAAACCCCCCTCCATCGCGGGGGTTAGGTTCCGGACCCACCCGCGAAATAGAAAAACCCTATTAAAATACACTGTAGGCATGTTTTTTTTAACTGTCACTGTACTTTTAAAAGCATTTTAAGGTCTTTAAACACACTTTTAAAACAATAGAAACTCATTTAAACACATAAAAGATACTGAGAGACAGAGCAAGAGCTATGGAAAACACAAAAATATTTAATTTTCAATGATTTAATTAGTAAAATAACATTACAGAAAAAAACGCAATATACCGGCACCGCAAAAACTGAACCGCGATGGAGCGGGGGTTTACTGTACATACATCTGTCTTTATTTAGAATCCTGTAATCCTCTACATAGCAGGACCCAGGACTGAAAAGGAAGGGTCAGTACTGCAACTTTATCAGGCTTACTGCATTGCACAGTGCTGCCAGTTGAACACAAGCAGACTGCTGACCGGATGAAAATGTGATTAGCTTACTAGGGAAGGGGGTGCCCCTTTACTGTCCCATTGGTACATGGGGTGCAGGTTAGTGACCAAGCACTATTGCTTTATTTCAGAGGATGAAAAGTGAAGGAATCAGCTTTGGAAATATTTAAAATGACTTTTGAAATGAACATGTGTAAACCTAAATGAGATTTTAGTGATTCGGTTTACATTTACATTTTTGGGGCCAACACTTATTTCCAATAGATAACAGCATTACCTTTTTAGGGAAAAAAGGGTGGGTTAACATATAGGGGCATGTTTTAGTCAAATTTGAATATTGGTGGATGTAACAGATCTAGTTAAACTGTATGTAAACGCTAACAAGAAATTTCTCTTATTTGCTCTCTTTTGGTCCATGGGTGCTTGACAATATGCCATACCTTATATTCAGCATCGAGAATTGCTTACATTGTTCACACATGCTGGTTATTATTGCTCTGTCATTCCTACCCTTTCATGCAATACTATTTACTAGATCCTAATGCATAGCAGCTATTGTTCATTTTATTTATTCTCTCTGATAAACTTCAATAACAATATTGAACAAGAAAAATTATAACCATCAAAAACAACAAAACAAAAAAACAACTTCCTCGCTATGGAAAAGAGACACAATTGTCCAAATGTTAGAGGGGTCCCTTGGGGTCCCTCATCCCATCCCTTTCTTTGTCCTATGGAAAAGAGAGGAAAATGTTATGTAGTCTTAACATACTTCCTATCCCTGAGAGATTACACTACTCAGTGTGGTTGTCACCCCAGGACAGGAAGTGTGTAAGTGGTAGGATTACGAGGTTGAAATAAAGGTAAAAAGTGTAACAAAAGAAACAAATGCAGCCACCAAGGACCAGTAAGCTGCAATACTATACATTTTTTTTCTTGGGTTCAGACTTAATATTACATAGGGGTGGGGTTTAAAATACCCCCATTATACCCCCATTTTTTTTTTCTTAGTAAAGGCAAGCTTGCCCTGACCCTCTGGCCTTCCTGTGTAGAAAGTATTTGTTTGAAATTCATCATTATTTATAAACTGCTATACAATCGCTTTTGGGCAGGAAATGTCAGCCCACAGTGATCCAAAGAGTGTGACTTGGAAATTTTGGAGGTTTTGCTGTTGTTGGAACTTTGCTTTTGTTACTTTTCGTTACAAAAGTGTTTTTACAGAAATTTTGGAACACCGATCAGTTCAGGGATTTCAGCCTTGCTCTACATCATCATTGACATCTGCTTAAGCTCTTTGGGTTTCCCCGGCACCGAACGTGTTAATGCACCATACAGCAAGCAAATGCTTCTCTTCAGATTCACGTCATCCTAACGTATCATAAAAGTTCAGGACAATTATAGAAAAGTGAAGTTACAGGAAGGATTAAAAAACACACAAGAAAGCGACTAAATGCCAAACGTCTTTTCAACGCATCACTGTATTTACCTTGCCCAAATCACCCCCTCAGGCCCTGCCCCTCCTCCTGTTCCTTGGCAGGTGATGCCAAGACAGAATCAGGTTTTGCACTTGTAGCACTTACAGACCTGCTGTCGTCAGTCTGATCTCATGCCCAAGCAATGTTCCATTCACATCTCTCATTCTGCCCACCAAGCCTGGCACTCATTATTTCCCAGCAGAATTTGTTCCCCTGCATCATTTTTCCAGTAAGCTGTCTTTTTATTGTTGTGAAGAATCTAAGTGATATTGTGTCTCAAGAGGCAATGGAATTGTCAAGGAACTGGAATAGTGCCTTACACCTTCACAAAACATCTCTTGCTGGGTGCCAGCGGCTTCTTGAGCTATGTAACGAGCGCACTAAAAAGTAATGATTTGGACAGATCTTCTAAGAAATAGTAAAGTCAATATGCTGTAGCCTGTTCAGAACAAAGATGACGAAGTTCTGCTCATGGGTGTATAACGCATGTCAATAATAGTTTATTTCAAATTCAACCTCAGCCAAAACTTTTTTTTTCTTTTAAATAGAGTGGTGAAAGGTCAGAACTTCTGTCAAGTTTTTATTTCTGTAGGTGACCCAATTTTAGAAATAGTCCCTTTGACACAGGTTAAAAAATAGAGGCAAGGATGCCACTGGGACAGAAAGACAGAAAATATTGCCAGTCGCCTTACTGGGGACACAGACAGAAATACAAGACTAACAGAGATTCTAAGGCTTCAACATTCAAAGCAATACATATATTTTGGCTGAAGATGGGCTTTAACTTTGACCCCTTGTTGCCAGGGCCATGCTTGCTGTTTATGCCACCTGCGGCATTGGTTTCTAGAACGCAGGTGGCTGAGCCGAAGAACATCCTTGGTTGCTAGAATCCAGTGGCCCACCCGCACAGCTTCCCTGGTTGTTATGGGATAGGCAGGGGCTACACAAGACTGAACATGGACACTCTGGCCCCAGTGCCACTCCCCACCTTGCTTCCATGACTGCCGACAGAGAGGCCATTTCAATTAGTCTCATGGCGGCACAGCCTTGCTTGCAGCAAATCAGAACAAATTAAGTTAATAGTTATGTAAAAGGATAGATTTTCCATATACCTTGTACCCTCATACTCTCATGTATTTAAACGTAATATTTACGGCAATTATCCCTCCTCAATTTAATTTAATATTTAATTCTGTAGCCAAGTAAGACAGAGATTTTGTTTTTTTGTACAATCTTGGACAATCTAGGCCTTGGTCATCCTTGACACTCAAGAAGTTTTTAGTATTTTGATTTGAGATGACATTTAGTCCTGGTTACCTTCAGACACCCCCTGGTTGACCAGGCTTAGGGTAAAGATTTATTGGACACATCTGAAAACCTTGTGCAACCGCTATTCTAAAATGATGTGATACCACGAATATCTGGCCAATCCTACCTCCTACTCATACCATAAACATGTAAGCTAGGTGAAGACAATCACAAGAGATGTGCCTCAGGATAAGTGGATTATGACTGCACATTAAATAGATTTTTAACTTTATGTTTCATTTTACAGCTTGTAATGATTTGAGCAATAATTTGTTCTCCTTCTGGAAAAGAAATCTTTAGAACAGGTAGAAAGTATTTTTCTTTGCCATATCTAACAATTGTCTTTAGGAAAAGGATCAGTTGAAATGATTTATTCTGTAACCACTCCTAGTGGAACTAAACTCCCCATTATATTCACCTCTGCTACAGTAATGCAATGATTGCAAGCACCCTAGCTGGCACAGACATTTTTACCTGTTCATCTTCTGGGTTTGGCATCTTTGGCCATCTTGATTGGCTGCCGGCCCAGGGTCACATAACTCCAGCTCATTCATGTGGAAGGGATTATATATACAGTATATACTAAATGTGTGTTTTAAAGAAGAATACAATAAGGCAGTTAACACACTTTTATTCAGAAGTGACATGGTGTATCTCTCTACAATAAAGTCTACCTGCTCACAATTTTTTATTTTTTGAGAAAAGCTCTGCTTTCAGTGAGCAACCATAATGAATTTTGGGTATTTGATACTTTTTCCACATTTCACAAAAAATATGAGAAAATAAAAGGTTCTTCTAAAGTCAATTGGATTATTATTAAAAATAATAATAATAATAATGACAAAAAAGTATTAACAGATTAGGTTTGCAGTAGGCAGATTTAGGGTTGAAATGACAGTGAGGGTTAGTACAGGAAAGGTTAGTGTTATGGATACAGGGAGGGTTACTGTTAAGGTTACAGGAAGAGTTACTATTAGGGTTTGTGTTAGAGTAACTAGGTCAGTTTCTAGAGTCACAGGGTTAGAATTAGTGTTATGATTACAGGGTTAGTGCTAGGGTTTGTGTTAAACTGGTACACACTATAAGAAATTGTCAGCTCTGGTTGGAGCAGCTGTACTAATGATCCAACTTTAGTACAATGATCTCCCCTGCTGAGCTGTTTTGTTCTGACAGTGGGACAGCCCCCCGTCAGAACCTTCTGATCGGGAGCTGGTCGGCTGCTGGTTTTCCAACATGTTCGTCCGACAGAAGCTGGCCAAACTTCCGGCTTCTGTCAGACCAGCTGGCATACACCCAGGCCGAATGTTGCCGGTTCAATATTCGGCCCCTGTGTACTGGGCTTTAGGGTAACTGGGTTAGTGTTAGAGTTATTGGGTTGGAATTAGTGTTATGGCTACAGAGTTAGTGGTAGGGTTACAGGGTCAGAGTTACTGTTAAGGATTACAGGGGTGCTTAGTGTGAAGGTTTGTGTTACAGGAAGGATAAGTATGAAGATTACAGTGTGGGTTAGTGTTAAAAATATACAGAGGAATAATGTATAGGTTAGATTTACAGGGACGGTTAGTATGAATGTTAGCAGTGCAGGAAGGGTTAGCATAAGGGGAGCTCAGGGTACAACATCGCTTTCAGAACCAGGAGCTCAATGCCAAAAAAAACTACCAAATCTGAGCTCCTGGCACTAAAAGCTAATCTATCTTAGTATATGGTAACTGCTTGGATATCACAATAAGTAATGAGGCTGATTTTCATCATAACTAAACAATACCATACACTCCACTTGTACTCGTCTATGGCATCCCATGTGTTGGAATAATAAGATGTAGTCATGCAGATGGAATGTGCCACTGTGACTGTAACACATACCCGATAGTGTAACCACTGAAATTTTGTGACATCTGATACGTTCCTGCTTCACGGAAGTGTAGGATCTTGGCATGAATTTATACTCATGTAGCATGATAGATAAAAGCATAAGTAGGTGATATCGACAAGTAGGGAAAAACAAGAGGAGCATCCAGCAAAGACCAGATGCAGCAATGATAAATGCTTTTTCCAGAAGTTCATACAAACAACAATAGTGATCACTAGGTTTAGCAGTATTGTACATTAAAATATTCTACACTTACATAACTATGACAGATAACTTAAGCTGTAATATATAGATAAATATTGATATTTCTTGCTGCCACCGCCACAAGTCTTGCGCATTTTGCTTGTAGTATTGATTCTTAAATAGAAACTATAATCTTTTTTTTTTTTTTTTAAATACAGTCACTCTGATCTGTTTGAAACTACTTCCATCTCCATGTTTCTGTAGCCCAGCACCTAGCTACATTTGTAAATGTGACACAGGACTGCTTTTTAAGCTATGCCCCTTACACAAATTAGCCAGATCCATTTCGTCACACGGCTGATTGCTATCATATCACCCTATAAGCTGTTCTCCCAGGTTGAAATCTCTGTACAGCCCACCCCTGGCCACTTTATACTTGCTTCTCCAGAGCTCCCTGACCACTCTTTCACCTATTGCAGCTGCCACTCAACAGTAGCTGAACTCAACTCAAAGCTGAACACAAAGGTAACGTCACCTCCTTTGTCATGTAAACATGCTTGGGTCTAGCGATTGACAGCTCAGTGAGCAAAACTAATGCCCAGTACACACGATCCGAAAATCGGGCGATGTTCCATCCGTGATTTTTTTGTATTCTAGCAGCTCTTAATAATATTTGCTTAAAGGGAGAGGTTACTCACGATACGAATTTTCTCGGACAATAATTCTTAGCTTCCGGTATGCGTAACCATGCTGTAGCGTGTGAGGGGAAAATGATGTCTACTGCTCATGCGCTGTCTACTGCTCACCATTTTTTTCGGACGAACAACATACTGATAATACGATTATCGTATGATGTGTTATAATACGATCAAAATTTTTATGCTTGCACGACCGGATAATATCGGGTGAACTGTCGTGATCGCCTCTCGTAAGCTGTGTACTAACGATCCGATTATCGTCCGATCCTTTCACAAGCGTTCATTTTCGTCCGATTTTCGGATCGTGTGTACGGGCCATAAGAGACTGTGCTTCAGAAAAATCTTAGCAATGGCAGGACTAAAAGTTTTCGTAGGGAAATCCCAGAGTGACAATATATTACAACACTGTAAATTTGAAATATCAGTAACATTTAGGCTGCATTCACACTTTCACCTAGTGTGAACAAGTGCTCCCGCTCATAATTTTGGTTAAGTGGTTTGCACACGATTTTGCATGTTGCATAGGTCTAGCCTGAATTGGCTGCCCTATGCGCGTTTGTCGCCCAAAAGAAATCTCCTTCTCCTTTTCAGGTGACAAGCTTCACGCATTTTTTTAAGGCGTGCTTTACCACAGCAGAATCACATCAACTTTGGGGTGCCATTAAAGGTTAATGGCACCCAAATGCACATCGTTAGTGACTTGTGTTGGTACCATCAAGAAACCTCACGAATGTGTATGGAGTTGGAGGTCCATACAGAAAAGACTGTGATTGATTGATACAAATGCGCTGTGAGCTACTTTAGCAGCTAGGAATCTGGTGAGTGCGGTAATGTTTTCATTCACAAGCTGTAGTGGATTTCTTAGACAGTGATACTCACGGATCGGTTTATCGGACTTTTTGCATGGACTGTTTCTAGTTATTTGTTATATATATTTATTGCTCACTTTAATTTTTTACTATTTATTACTATATTCACTAGCTGTGATTAATTTATTTATGTTATATCACTTTGAGATCATACTTACTTTTGGGTGCTGCACTTTATGGTTTTTAAAGATTGTTTTGTGAGGTTTGTATACTTACCTGCGGCCAGCTGCCCTATACATATTTTGTGCAGACTGAATACATCTGGTTTGTGCAGCGATTGCAACACGATTTGCAACCGAAGGCAGACTCTGCCTAAAATTCCAATTGTGAAGTGTGAATGGAGTCCTTAGAGTTATAACTCATTACAGAAGCTTTAAAAAGTGACAAGTTCCTAGCGACTCTCCACTGCAGCGTGACTGTGAATTTCACAGTTGATAATGAGCGGGGTGAGTGGACACAGTGTCATCATTCTGGAAGAATCTCGGGCAGAGATGTACATGTCAGGGCCGGCTCCCGCCTGGCATCAAGCACTGCGTACTGTGAATGTGTTGGCTATGTCAGGCTTATTTGTGTACAGCAGTCACTCACTTCTCACTAAGCCTCAGGGAACTAAGAGGCAGTGATTGAAAAATGATTATATTTAACCCTTCCTGGAAAAAATACAAATATATTTTGCTTTAAATTGCGTTACAATAAACTCTGGTTTAAAAAAAAAAAGGAAATTATTTTTAAAGCTTTGTTCCAGCTGGGGGAAAAAAAATAAAGTCAGCAGCTACAAATACTGTAGCTGCTCACTTTTAATATATAGTTATTTACCTGTCCAGGGAGCCCGTGATGTCAGCAACCCAGCCGATTTTTGGATGGGCTGCAATCTGCCGCCGCCATTAGATCTAAGGGAAACCGGCAGTGAAGCCTCTCAGCTTCACTGTCGGTTCCCTAGTGTGCATGCGCCAAGTGCGCTGTGCATTCGAATTGGCTTGGCAGCAGGGGAAGGAGGAGGGGACCGAAATTCCGAGGGACAGCGCAGCGGCGCTGTCTCCTGGAAGTAAGGAAGGATACCTGTCAAAAACAGGTAACCATTCCCCCCTCCCCCCTGAAAGGTGCTAATTGTGGCACCGGAGGGGGAGAGAAAGCAGATGAGCAGAAGTTCCACTTTTGGGTGGAACCCTGCTTTAGGCATGTATTCTTTCAGCCTCTTCAAAAAAAAAAAAAAATTCTGCTGTGATCTGGTTTCCTGTTAGAGGTTGACTGTGTTCATTCTCTATGGTCCCACTGTACAGTATGTAGGAACTTAGTCATGCGCTCTTGCTCGCTCCCCAGAGGAATTATGGACTATTGGATTTGTAAAGTGCATAGAGTAGTGCACATGACCACAACTAATGTGCACTGCTCTTTTCAAACAAACTGAAATGAGGTGTCACAGATAGCAACTGCAACCCGGTTTGGATTATTACCTTTCCTTACTCCATCCAGCATTTAAGATGTGTATCAAGGCAAAATAATATGCCTTATATCTGCATAACTTGCACATTTTCCCATGGTTTATCCCTTCAAAGACTTTACTCATACTGAAAGTACCCGTTGATGTTTCAGAAATAATTATGACTCTTAATTTCTTATTGTGTGCTGAAAACACACAGCATTTTTGTGGTGTCAGCCCTCCCAGTTATGGTTTGCTAAACTACCCAGCCATTTCTACTGTCTTTATTTTTAAAGTATAGAAACAAATTGACATAAAGTCCTAAAGGTAAGAACTAGGAGGCATATATAGACTCAAGATAACATAGGAAGTGTGGAGAGAGCACAGGGCAGCTCTAAATTTCTCACCAGATCAACAATATTTTTTGTATTTTTAAAGCAAATAAAACAAAACTCTATTAGTAGTGTATTTACCAGACCAAATTTGAGCAAAAATTAATTTATATGCACTTTCAATAAAGTCAAGGTTATAAAAGAGGTGCACTTTTATAAGCCAACCTCAACTCAGCAGCATTCAATTGATTTATATTTCTGTAGTGTTTTTTTCCCTGAGAACTTGAAATGCTTTATCCGCTGTTGGAGCTGATGGTGAGGCAACCATCCTGGGCACACAAAATATCATACTTTAACCGAGGACTCTAGCACTAACCACTAAGCCACTGTACTGTAACCCTTTCCTTTTCTGTTTACAGAAACCACTGCCAGATATGAACTATTGAGCTCATAAACAACTCATAAACAACCTCTAATTTTCTGCTGTAGGCCAATAAAGCCAAATGTGTTACCCTTTCCCCTTCAGATCGCCTTCAGAGTTTAATGTTCTATTCCACCGCCACCCCTAACACCTATTTTAAGGCCATCTAATTTTCCTTTGTGATTAATAAAGTATTCTGAGCCTGAATCAACAGGTCTGCAGACTTTAAATTAAAATTTGTCCCGGTCCAGGAGGATTTTCCACAATTCCTGTACCAGGGGCCATTCTGCGGACTGGGGTCAGTAAATCTTAGGGGATAGTGAGACCCTCTGTCATATTCTTATTGCTGTTTGGGACTTCATTAGGAAAATGTTCTCTTACCTTTTCTTTTTCTCTTCTGTCCTGCTGATAATAATCAGGCATTGGGCAGAAAAGAATGTGAGAGAAAATCTTCCCAAGTAGAAAGGGATAGTGATAGAAAAATTAGCATGTTTGCTTTTAACACAGTGACTAAATAGTGAAGGAGATAGTTTACAGGCAGAATGTATTCAGGGAGGGGGGGCAGAGCTCTCATGTACAATGACTTGCACGCCCACGTCGTCGTAGGTGGACCGCCACTTGAACCCCGACCGCCGCCGCCTGATGATCCAGGCAGCCCGCGCTGAGGGGAATCGCCGCCCTGCTGACCAAATGCAGGGCTGGCTTCATGCTGCTGATCCCTGGGTCTGCTGACACCTCCTCCTGCCGCCACCGTCTCTGATGCCGGGAAGTGCCGAGCCATACACAATGCATGGATGCTTAGCTTATTATATCTCCCCCCCACCTGCACTTGTGGAAGCCATGTGAAAAGGAGAGTCCTGTGGCGTTTTGCCCTCCCTGATCTGACTTGCCTCTTTGAGAAGACCAATCCTGTTCATGGGGGAATTCAAGAGAGGGAACTGGAAAGAGCCTGTTGAAGGGGGAGTTCATGTGAAAACCCTGAACCAGCATGGCATACCACTCTTTTTTCTGGCTCCATCCTGCCAGGGGGTTCCCTTAAAGGAGAAGATATGTGGCCCCTTACAAAAATAAGCAAATGGTCTACAGCTGCTGTATCCTCTAGTTGACCGTTGCATACTTTTAAAACTCTCCCTCTATTTTCCTAACTATACCATCCTTGTCCTAGCTGGCCTGAGTCCCCTCGCCTTTGGAGACTGTGTCTATATTACTTTTGGTAATGAACCATTTAATGCTGCTACTTTTCCACTCCTAGTGATAATTTTTTAACGGATACCCAGGCACCTCTCCCTATCCTAATTTTCTTTTTTTCAGCCTATCCGAGATTGAAGGTGAGAGGTAAATCCAAAGCGAACAAGGTGGCTCAACCAGCCCCTAGCCCAGGAGGAATTCTGCGCTACATGTCAGCGGAGACTAGAATGGTGGAGGAGGGGACTGATAGCCCTAAACAAAGGCCCCTTTGGGGTGGTCAGGGATGGGGAAGCAAAGACTCATAATGGCAGAACCCCTAGCGGGAAAGAGTAGTTGTCTAGGGACAACCAGATCAAAAAGTTCTGGAGGAATCCCTCAAGCACAAAGTGGAGGCCCTAAAGGGGAAAGTCCAGTTTTAATGGGAGAAGGAGATGTCGGCTTGGAGGAACCCCCAAGCAAGTTTACCCCTTATTAAAGATGACCTAACAGGGCTGCTGTCTAAACTGGAAACATCTTTGAAATTGGATATAGCGACAGTGAGGGCAGACATCGGACAAGTATTTGGCCGGGTAGAGGAAATGGAGGGGACATTCGATGCTCACAATCAAATACTAGAGGGTTGGAGCAAACAGATGAAGTCACTACAGAAAATTAACTGATCCTTACTATATGTTAGAGGACCAGGAGAATCAAAGCTGAAGGAAAAATATGCGAATAAAGGGTCTACCAGAGAAGCAGGGGAAAGAAGATCTGATAACAATAGTGCGGGACCTCTTTAACCCTATGTTGGGAAAGGAACCCCCAGAAACTCTAAAAATCGATAGAATGCACAGGGTGGGAGGATATCGAAATCAGGCTTGGGATCCATCAAGAGATGTGATTGTGAGGTTCCATTATGTTGAAGAAAAAAATGACAGTTATGGAAAAGGCCCGGATTTCTTCCGGAATTTCTTTTGAAGGAGCGAACTTACAGCTATATGCTGATCTGGCAGCTGAAACCCTGGCAAGAAGGAGACTTCTCAATTATTTGACAGAACAGATGTGGGCCTCTAATATCCCATACCACTGGGGTTTTCCGGCTTGCCTTAAAGGGAAATAAGATGCCCATACAGCGGTTCTGAGATTCCGGGAGATTTAAGTGAATTTTGTTGCAAACTGAATTTACCACTTCCATCCCTACCGGGATAGGAAGAGATAGCGGGAGTACCAATGATGTTGGGGGAGGGGCAGTGGTCTTTGGTTGGGAGGGGGAAGTGGAAAGGGGGAGTATGTGGATGAGGGGGAGGGTTGGGGGGATATGGGGGCATTCTGCACTGAGAGTGTGGTGTGGGTTGCCTCCTGTGTCCCTTCCCCCTTCTTCCCTCCTTTCTCCCCCCTTTTCCCCCCTGCGGGAGAGGCAGGGAGGGAAAGACAGTCAGTGAGGTGGATGGCCTAGTGGGTGGGGTTGGATCAGAGCATTGGGGTGATTGCTCCCTGGGAAGGTAAGGTCAAGAGGTGGCGCATGGTAGTGCACCACCAGATCCATACATTGAATAGGATCTGGACAACTGTCCAGCCCTCCGAGGGGATAATCCCTTTGGGAAGGGTAGTGGGGTGAGAGAGGGGGTGTTTTTTCTTTGCAAAAGGCATCTAATGAACTGCACCATTATGGGGTGGGGTGGTTTGTCTACAAGAAACACATATTACACATGCCTCAGGGATTTAATTGTCCTCTCACCTCTTTCTCACGTGGTTTTATGGTGACTTGGTTTCGAATCACTCACTGGGAGTGGCGAATGGATTTCCTAAGAACATGGTGTTACGTTAAAGGAGCAACTAGCAGACCCGGGGGGAGGTTCTTGTTTATCATGGAAAGATCATTTGATATGGATTGTACCTTGGCAAAAATTTACTCCCCCAATAGAGAGCCAAATAAGTTTCTGATGAAAACCTTGAAAAAAACTGATGGTATTTAAAGAGGGGAAGCCTATTGTAGCGAGAGATCTAAACATGGGACTGAACCCACATGTGGATTCATCGACGGGGATCTCCCGTCTACCGCTACAAAGGCAGAATGAAATCAGGAGACTTATGGGGGAGTATCAGCTGGTGGATGCTTGGAGGGTTAAACACCCAGAACTTAGAGACTATACTTGCTACTCCTCAGCATTTGGGACTTATTTAGGGATCGACTATATTTTAATAGAATATCAACTTTTAGCCACCCTTAAGGATGTGATAATTAGATCCATCACCACGCCTCAGCGATAGTACAATTAGACCTATCTACAGTAGTAGTTAGAGAAAGGGCTGGGAAACAGAATGACTCGCTCATTCAGGATTCTAAGATTTAGAGAGTAGAGAAGAAGCTTTCTTTGCTATTAATGATACACCAGAGATCTCAGTCTACTCTATGAGAATCCCATAAGGCTTTTATAGTTACATAGTTACATATAGTTACATAGTAGGTGAGGTTGAATAAAGACAATAGTCCATCCAGTTCAACCTGTGTAGGTGTGTGTGGCTGTAATGATCTCACATACCCCTGAATGTTCTGATCCTTGAGATGCACGTCCAATAGTCTTTTGAAAGCCACCATACTACCCGCAGAAACCACCTCTTGTGGTAGAGAATTCCACAATCTTGTAGCCCTTACAGTAAAGAACCCCCCACGTTGCCTGAGGTTAAAACGCTTCTCCTCTAATCGCATTGTATGACCCCGAGTCCTCATGCAATCCCTTCGACTGAACAGCTTTTTTTCTAAGCTGAGATCCCCATTGAGATATTTAAAAATTGCTATCATGTCCCCCCTCAGGCGTCTCTTCTCCAGGGAGAATAAATCAAGCGATTGCAGACGCTCTTCATAATCAAGGTCCTCCAATCCCCTAATTAGTTTAGTTGCCCTTCTCTGGACTTTCTCCAGCTCCAACACATCCCCTCTGAGGACTGGCGACCAGAACTGGACAGAATACTCCAGATGCGGTCGGACCAGAGTTTTATAAAGTGGAAGGATTATAGTCTTATCTCTGGAATACATCCCTTTCTTTATGCATGCTAATATTCTGCTAGCTTTGGCAGCTGCCACTTGACATTGCATGCTGTTGCCTAGTCTATCATCAACCAAGACTCCCAGATCCTTCTCCATTTTTGATTCCCCCAAGGGTTCCCCTCCTAATGTGTATTGTGCTTTTATGTTTCTAGTCCCCAAGTGCAAAACCTTACACTTCTCTACGTTAAACCTCATTTGCCAAGTCGTTGCCCACTCCGTTATTTTGTCCAGGTCATTCTGTAGGATATCTGCTTCATGCTGTGCAGTTATTGCCCTGCCCAATTTTGTGTCATCTGCAAAAACTGCTATTGAACTACTGACCCCGACCTCAATGCTGTTTATGAATAAATTGAACAAGGTTGGTCCCAGGACTGAGCCTTGGGGTACCCCGCTTACTACCTCAGACCAGTCTGTTTATTACCACCCTTTGGACACGCCCTTTTAGCCAGTTCCATATCCAAAAGCAAACCTTGCTGTCGATACCTGCAGACCTTATTTTATAAATTAAGCGCTTATGGGGAACTGTATCAAACGCCTTAGCGAAATCTAGGTACACCACATTCACTGGTCTGCCCCTATCTAGCTCACAGCTCACCTCCTCGTAGAATGTTAATAGATTGGTTTGACAAGAACGCCCATTTGTAAACCAGTGTTGGTTATTACTGATGATGCTGTTTTCTTTAGCAAACTCTACGATATAGTCCCTTATCATCCCCTCCAGAAGTTTACATACTATCGATGTCAAACTGACAGGCCTATAATTTCCCGGGACATGCCTCTGACCCTTTTTGAATATCGGAATCACGTTAGCTTTCCTCCAATCTCCTGGTACATCTCCTGTCCTAATACTGTCCGCAAAGATCAGGAACAGTGGTCTGGATATAACCTTACTGAGTTCCTTGAGTACTCTCGGATGTACGCCATCCGGGCCTGGTGATTTGTTTGTGTTAAGTTTATCCAGCCTTTCCCTGATTTCACCCTCTGTTAGCCATAGTGGCAAGTCCTGTGTATTACTACTAACCAAACAGTCATGGTCAGTGTACCCCTCTGTTTCCTGTGTAAATACTGACGAGAAAAAAGCATTCCGCACGGTTGCTTTTTCAGTGTCCTCTGTAACCATCCCCCCATCATCGCTAATTATGTGAGCAATATGCTCTGCCCTAGTTTTTTTGCTGTTGATATACTTAAAGAATTTCTTTGGGTTTTTTTTTTACTATCCTCCGCTATTTGTCTCTCAAAATCTATTTTAGCCATCTTGATTTTGTGTTTACACTTCTTATTTGCCTCCTTGTATTGGTTGAAAGCCAATACTGTGCCTTCAGATTTATATTTCCTGAAGGCCAATTTTTTTCCCCTAATAAGATTTTTAACGCTACGGTTTAGCCAGCCAGGTTTGGCTTTGTCTCTTCTAAATTTATTTCCCATAGGAATGCACTGCAAGATGCCTTTGCTTAATATATTCCTAAAGCATTCCCATTTTTTCTCTGTGGTCAGGGATCCCAGGGTTCGGTCCCAGTTTACCCTTTCCATCAATGAGTACAATTTTGGAAAGTCTGCCCTTCTGAAGTTAAGGGTTCTTATGTTCCCCACTTGCCTTGTTCTATTGTTATTTACACTAAATGTGATCATCCTGTGATCGCTAGAGCCCAGGTTGTCCTGGACTCCTACCTCCGAGATTATGTCTGGGTCATTAGTGATCAATAGATCCAGGATTGCGTTTTCTCTAGTAGGAGAATCCACCAGCTGTGACATGTAATTATCCTGTAAGGTTTCCGTGAATAGACGGGCCTTCTGTGAGTGTGTAGTCCCCTCTTCCCACTCAATGTCGGGATAATTGAAGTCCCCCAATATGATGACTGATCCTAGCTTTGCCACTTTACCCAAAAGTGCTAAAAATTCCAGCTCTACCTCCTCCCCTTGTTTAGGTGGCCTATAGCAAACCCCCACAATTACTTTTCCCTTTTCTCCTTCCCTAAGGAGTTCTACCCACACGGATTCTAACTACCTACTCATCCCTTCCGTAATGTCACTCCTCTCTATCAACCTTACATTGTTCTTGACGTAGAGACATACCCCTCCCCCTCTTTTTCCTACCCTGTCCTTCCGGTACACCGAATACCCTTGGATATTTGCCAGCCAGTCATGTGAGGGGTCGAACCAAGTCTCCGTTATTCCCACAAGGTCTATGTCCTCCTCATGTACTAACATTTCCAACTCATCCATTTTATTAGCTAGGCTCCTGGCATTAGCATATACCCCTCTTAGTTTTACGGAAGTTAAATGTGATTGGTTATGTTTATTCCTGTTTGGTCTGAGGTTCTCCCGCACAGACCTACCGATTGACGTTGTGGACCTACTGTCGCTGCTGACCCTACAACTGCCTTCAGTCCTTTGCTCCCTCCTAACTGACTCTACTTCTGAACCCTCCCCCCCGTCTCCTCCAGGAACCCAAACCCCTCCTTCCTACACCAATTCCTCAGCCACTTGTTAAGTTCCCTAAGCTCCTTCTGCCTCTCCTGTGTGGCTCGAGGTACAGGCAGTATTTCAGAGAAAACCACCTTGGCGGTCCTATTCCTCAATCTATTACCTAAGTCCCTGAAATCGTTCTTTAGGATCCTCCACCTACCTTTAACTTTGTCATTAGTGCCCACATGCACCATGACCGCTGGGTCATCCCCAGCCCCGCACAATAATCTGTCTGCCAGATCTGCGATGTGCCGAACGCGGGCGCCCGGTAAACAACATACTGTTCGGTTCACGAGATCTTTTTTACAGATTGCACTCTCTGTCCTCTTGATAATTGAGTCCCCAACTACCACAACCTTTCTAACCTTTCCTGAGTTACAGCCCCCCTTCTTCCTGGAGCCGTCCCTCCCCTGGCAGCTGGGGGAGGGCGCATGCTCCAGCACTGCCACCCCTGAGCTGATATCCCCCTCAACCTGCAACTCGGCAAATATGTTAGGGTGTACCAACTCAGGACTGGCCTCCCTGACACTCCTCCCACTAACATTCCTAACAATCACCCAGCTGCATACCTCTGCTGCTTGCGTCTCCTCTTTTCCTCCCTCCTCTATGCTGGCCCCTGCCAGCGCCTGATGGGTAATGTCCAAGCTCCTTTCCAGGTTGTAGATGCCACGCAGTCTTACCACTGTGTTCTCTAGATCCACGATGTGGGCTTCCAGAGCAACAAGTCGCTCACATCTTGCACAGCAGTATTCGTCCTCGATTGGTTCATCAAGAAACTCATACATGGCGCAAGAAGTGCACTGAGTGGCATCCCCAATCCTGTCGGACATTATTACCCACTACTCTATGGGGATAATGTTAACGACCTGCTCTTCCTTACCTACACTACCACTAACTCCCCTGGTACAAAACCTGGGGTACTCACCAGTCGCTAATATACTAACCAGTCACTAAGATACTCACCAGTCGCAAAGATACCAACAGACGCAAAGATACTCACCAGTCGCAAGATACTCAATAGTCGCAAGATACTCACCAGTTGCAAGATACTCCCAGTCGCAAGATACTCACCAGTCGCAAGATACTCACCAGTCGCAAGAGGGGGGGGATATTATTAGGGGGATATTATTATAAGGGGGATATTATTAGGCATTGGGACACAAAGAAAGAAGGAAAAAAAAGGAGAGGATAAATCTGATACTTAGGGAGATCCACACATTAGAACAAGGAATTGGGCCCCAAGGTATTCCGGAGAAGTGAGAGCTAGTTGAGAAGAGAGGGGAGTTGGTGGCACTCATGGAACAGGAGGCAAAAGGTGCATTTCATATAGTCATTAAAGAAAAATATAAATAGGGAAATAAACCTGGGAAATGGATAGCAAAGGCTGTAAGGGAGAAAAAAACACATCTTATATCCCTAAGATTAAAAAGGAGAAGGGGGAAATAGTGAACTCGTCTCCAGATATTGTTCAGGTGTTCCACTCATATTATAGCCAGCTTTTTATTGCGAGACAGGAAGAGAAAGGCAGAGAGAGAGGTAAGGAAGATTTGGCAATGAGGGTATAACTGCGGGAGCTCAGGCTCCCAAGGCTACCCAGGGAGGAGTTAGAACTTAGATCTAGAGACTCCGATCACATGCGAAGAGGTGGGGTGGACAATAAAAAATATGGTCTTGGGGAAGAGTCCGGGTCCTGATGGGTACTCAATTCTGTATTATAAAAAGTTTTAAAACCCCTAGTCCCAAAATTATGCGAATACTGTAATATAGTGGGAAAGACTGAGAATTTGAGAGCGGAGTCTTTGCTCGCCTACATAACTCTTATTGTGAAGGGAGGGAAAGACCCTACGGAACTGACAAGTTATAGAACAATTTCCCTCTTAAACACGGGCATAACATTTTTTGCTAAAATAATAGCAGAAAGATTAAAACCCTACTGCCAAAATGGAATCATAGTGATCAGGTGGGCTTTGTGTCTGGTCGTGAGGACCATAATATTGTCTATAGATGCCGAAAAGGCCTTCGATAGGGTTGATTAGGGTTTCATGTTAGAAACTCTGAGACACCTAGGTATCGGAGACAGGATGATACGATGGATCTCTGCCTATTATTAACTTCCAACAGCAAGAATAAGAGTGAATGGTGGTTTGTCTTAGCATTAGACCCCTTATTAGCAGCAATTCGTAAAAATCCAGACATCAGAGGGGTGAGAGTAGGGAGTAAGGAGTATACAGTAAGGTGGCCGCATATGCAGACGATTTACTATTTTTTATCTCTAACCCTAGACTAACACTCCCGATAGTGCTTGAGGAATTAGGGAGATACTGGTGTCATGGAAATTAATAGGGCTTGGAGCATAGAAACCCGCTCAGTGCGTTCAAGATTAATACGCACCAAACACCATTAAACCCTTGTACTGAAAAGTACATTGTACCGCTCTTTTGTATAAGGTTATCCAAACGCTCGGCAGCAAAGAAATGAACAGACATGCTTGCTGTAGTCAATTCAATGCCATCTGCAGGGTTTCCTGTGAGTGACTGCCTCTCCAAGACAGAGCAGGTTTATTTAACAAAAGGGGGTTACAGGGAGTGGCTCCAAAACCACCAATCACAGAACATGTATACATTCAAAAAGTACAATAGGAACTGTAGAGTAGATGCCAATGAATGGACACGACTGAACAAAGGGAATCCCAACTGTAGCACATGGCTTTTCATCGTTCATTCATGTCAATCCATAAACATGGACTCATACCTGTTAGTGGGTCTAATCAAACATGATTCATATATAAACCATATCTAATAGTGACAATGCTAACTGTTCCAGTCAATGAGGCTTTATCTGCATAAGACAATAGCAGCAGTTTCAGTCACACGGATCGAATATGACTAAAAGATGCCATCCATTAATCTTGGTAAAATGATAAGAATTCAATATCACAAACACATCTCAGCAGTACGGGGCCCGGAACTGCAGATATACGTCTGTGCGATGGACTCTCTTTGCTACCGTCTCATCATAATGGAAGGTTTTCACTAACAAGTCTTTCCTGCAATGACAGTTAAAGCAATAATCGCTGTGAATAGCGATTACCAGTAAAACTGACACTGGGAGACATAATGACTATTTAACTAAAGAAATGTCCACAATTACATTTCCACAACACTGGAAGTTATCAAATTTAAAATTTAAAATAGCTAAATCAGAGATTTTGAATATTACAATATCAAAGAGAGAACAACAGGCAATCCAGCCCAATTTCCTCTATGTATTGTGTAGAGAGGAACTGGGATATCTTGGAAGTAAATTAACTACATTTCTAACGAATTTGTAAAAGGCCAATTATACTTCTTGAGGCATAGACCTCTTTCATGGTTAGGCAGAATAAATGCAGTTAAAATGAATATTCTCTCTAAGTTAATATATATATATTTTTCAAATGGTCCCAATAACCCTCCCCCAGGCATTTTTAGGAAATTAAGAGCAATAGTATTAAAATATTTATGGGCACATAAACATCCTAGAATTGCTTATGCAGTACTAACAAAGGGAAAAGGGTCAAGGGGGCTAGCTGCGCCTGAATTAAAAAAAATTACCAGGCAATCTCTATAGCGCGAATAGCAGATTGGATACATAATAGGAAAGGCTGAAGTTGGGTGGAAATTGAGTGCGCACAAAATCGGGTTGCTCTGAGGAAGATGGTTTGGGCACCACAAACACATCGAGATTTGGCCAACAACACGAGTATAGTGACTAGGAAAACTTTAAGAATTTGGAATAGTTTATGTAGATTTTTTTCACTGGGAATATAATGCACCTTTGACTTTATTAAGAGAAACAAATGACTTTAAACCAGGGAAAGAGGGCTATTTATATTTTAATAGATGGGCAAGAAATGAGGTCATTCTGTTGCAAGATGTAATGGTGGGAAATAGGTTATGCACTTTTTTGGAATTAACACAAAAATGGGGGAATATGCCACTAGATAAATGGAGATATACATAATTACAACACTTTGTGCATTCCCTACCGCAGCCTCTGAGGGGGAGGGACAATATGAGACCAATGGAGAAATTGTTCAGATTTCCTACATGTGTCAAACATAGTATATCAAAAATATATAAGATCCTACTAGGGGAAACAGAGTCTGAATACCCGTCTTATTTAAGGAAGTAAGAACAGGAACTAGGACACCCCTGAGATGAGGAAAAGAGAAAGAAAGTTCTGAGATTAGCCTGTTACTCATCGGTGGACCTAAGGACAACAGAGATGTGTTAAAAGCTACTTGCTAGATGGTATCTCACCCCGCAAAGGGCTCAGAGGTTCGGAGCAGAGATATCCCCAATCTGTTGGAGGGGATGCCAGGTTCCTGGGACCTTTGTGCATCTGTACAAGGTACAAGGTTTTTGAGAAGGGATTATCGGGTTAATCCACCGGATTATAGGGGATTGTATCCAGTTGGAACCTTGGAGTTGTCTATTTCACAACATGGAGAAAAAGGCCACAGTATATAAGAATACATTAGCACCTCACTTATTGAATGCAGCCAAGGGCCTAATACCGGCATTAGGGCGACTACCTGAAGTCCCGAGTATGAGAGATTGAGCAGTAAGGGTGGACTGGGTGAGATCCATGGAGGAAATGATGTACGTAGCGGAGAGATATTTGGATATACAGTATGGGGAGATTGGCTGGAGTTTAAAAAAAAACTGAGGAATATATGAAGTTGCTGGGTGTTTGAGGCTGATAAGCGAGATAGCCTAGGGAGTAGACCTACCTAGATCTTAGAGGCTGGGGTTAAGGGCAGGAATTGCGAGGTACAAGAGAGATGGAGCCTGATGAGATCTGAAAGTAGCAGAGAAGGAAACTTGGTGCTGTTTTTTTTTTTGTTTGTTTCTTTGGGAGGGGGTAGAAGGGTTAATAATATAGGAAGTTTACTTGCAATGCTTATACATGATTATTAATCTGTATAATGAGATTTGAATTTTGATTATTATATGTTTATTGAAACTTGAATAAAATTCTAATATATAAATAGTGAAGGAGGTATATCCTTATCCAATAAGGCTAGGCTCATACTGCTGCTATTCGATTTTGATCTGATTTTTAGTGCAATTATGAAGTACTACTTGGATGCAACTTTGAGAAGGTGTGTATATTCTATGGGGCCAAGATCACAATGGAATCACACAAAAGAAGTACAGGAACCTTTTCCAAAATTGCTCTGTGTTGACTCGCATTGATATGAATCGACACCATTGAAAACAATGTGATTTCCCTTTTCATGTGATCCTGTGAAACTCAAGTCACATCTGAAATGGCACTAATGTGAACCAGACCTAAGAGTCAATTATATCAAACATAGAAGCTGCACCTTCAAGGCAAGTCAATACTGGTAGCTCCCATATTTCTATCCTGAAAGGCTCACTTCAAGAGATCCTTTTTAATGATAAAAAACAGCTCTTTTGAAGGGATCTAGACTAGGCAAACACGCAATTCCTTATCAACCTACAAATGGATGGGTAGAAATTCTCTTAAAAGCACACCCCCCCCCTTTTTCTGGGAGTGGCTAACTTTTTCTGACAGGTGCCAGCTCCTATTTTTACAATTCTTGCCTAGGAGGGAATTATGTCAGCTTGGCCCACCTCCCCTCACCCACAGCTTCCTGGGACACATCACTCATCCCAAGAGGCTGCAAGACAAGCCTGTCAGGAAGTCACAACCGGCTCCTATATCCAAGATGGTGGTGCTGGGAATCCGATACATGGCTAAGAAGACAACGCTGGACCCCTGGGCTGGTAAGTTCCTGTTTATTAAAAGTCAGTAGCTACAGTATTTGTAGCTGCTGACTTTTATTAATTTTTTTTTTTTTTCAAACAGGACTGAAGATCCTCTTTAAGTGTTTTGTATTTCTTTGATGGCAATCAGTTATACTGTATATAGAGTTTCACATTTTAAAATGTAGTGAAGTACCAAAGCTGGTATGGCTATTACTTATGCTGTATCCTAAATTGTGGTCTCCAATTATGTTTTTCAGGTCCCTGGAAGTAATTGCTGGATTGGAAAGTAACAGTAAAATATTTACTGTGCATGTTCAGGGATTGCTACAGTTACAGGTTAGTCATATATAATTCTAGTGGTGTAAGGGACAGGTGGGTCTTGCTTACCTCTTGAAAACATCCACATGTCTTCTTTTAAAACAAACCTGTGCTTTACCCATGCAGGGAAAAGTAGCAGGTTACCCTTATTGCCTCCTCCTCAGCAGCACATACTTCCTTTTCCTCCAGTCCCCTGATACTTCAGAAAATTCCCAGGACCTCCACTTAGGATGGAGCATATAGTAAGGGAGAGTCCTCAGCCTTTCAAATGCTTTGTCTGGAGTGTTTTAGAGCTTTAAAGGAAAGTATGTGTACCTAAGGTGTATGTGTGTGTTGGGGGTGGCAGTGGTATTAAAATTACCCTGTTGACCTGTTGCTTGACCCTACAGTGCCATAGCAGTCTTACATTAGGGATAGCTCTGGTCCCAGTGTCCTCATCTGTACCTGTATTACAATTCTTCCTAAATACGTCCTGCCTGACAAGTTGTTTTCAGACAGCCCATGTGCCTGTCGATTAGGTATCCCATTTCAGTTAGCCACCTGCAGACAGAAAAAAGTCCAGTGTGGTAAAATTGTGGCCTGTGACCTGGGATAATCATGCTAAGTATCATGTGACTCTTACATCCCCTTACAATGGTTCCGGGTAAAGATTAGACACTTGTTAGACTTGTCCCAGAAATGCCCATGAAGACTGGACATTTGTTAGACTTGTTGTCCCAGAAATGCCCATGTTAACTTCTAATGTTACTAGCAAACCTATACCATATAGTAACTAGAAGCAAGCCTTGAGCATATGCTGCTAAAACTGCTAGTTTTCCTAAATCAGAATGGAGGAAGCCTAAGAATATGATTCAGTAAGCCAGCTTGTGTAGTCAATAATGTGAAATTTGGTTGGCTTCTATACATTACTTTTTTTTTTCGACATCTTTTAGCATAAACTCGGATGTTAGGTTTGTATCTACATATAACACCTTGTTATTTCAATGTTCTGAAGACCTTCCCAGTTGACACTGCAGCCTTAGCATCCGCAGATGCAGAATTCTCCATTTATTACAATGCATTGCAGCCATACATGTTACAAACCCTTCACTGACAATGTGTCTTTACTGAGCCATCATTCCTAGTGCAAAATTAGATCAGAAAGTAGTTCCTTTTTCAGCCCTTATCTGTACCATAACCTTTAATACATTTGGCAATTATTAGTCAATTTTAACCACTTTCAATTTACCGGGAATCGCAAATATGATTGAAAATAATTGGCAGAAGATAGAAGTCGAAACTTGACATTAACTTGACATCTTCAATACAGATTCTGAAAAGAGTGAATTTGGAAAAATATGGCAATTGCAATGAAAACAATCAGATTTTTCTTTGTGTTTTATCATGCTAATTTCCATCCTATCCCCTTACCGTCAATCAAAACCCCATTTTATAGCTTCAAGTGCTTTGCGGTTTAAAAACAAAATGTAATTAAATGTTAACACATTTTTAAATGTATGATCAGTTTATATACAGTGCCTTGAAAAAGTATTTATACCCCTTGACATTTTCCACATTTCCACAAGTGAAAAGAAAACGATAAATGATTTTCAAATTTTTTTTTACAAATAAATATCTGAAAAATGTGACATGCATTTGTATTCAGTGCCCTTTACTGCCTTTAGAAGTCACCTAATTAGTAAATAACCACCAGACTTGTATAAAGTACTCAAAATTTCTACTTGAGTAAAAGTACAAGTGCTCGATCAAAAAATTACTTGAGTAGAAGTGGAAGTGCTCGCAGAAAAAGTTACTTAAGTAGAAGTACTAAAGTATTCAACATTTTTTTTACTTAAGTATTGCAAGTAGTTTTTTCAAAAAATTTGCTACTTAAGTACTAAAAGTAAAAAGTACCAGTAGTTTTGAAAAAAAAATTCTACTCAAGTACTGAAAGTAGAAGTACAAGTACTGTGTTATGTAGTTATTAAAGAAAGAAGTCAAAAGTTTGAACATCATATTGTTTTTATTATTTCAAATGATTTATTCAAATGATTAACCTGTGTTTGTTAGTAGTTTCTTGATGCACTTTAAGCGCTGTAGCACCATTTATTTGTTTGTTTCATATTTTCTTTTTATTGGAAAGATTTGGTATAGCAGCTTTTATTATACACAGCCTTTATTTTCGTATGCGCTGATTTACAAATGACATTATACACATTTTTTTGAGCGTTATGCAACCTGCCATCTACTGTTCTGGCAGTGGTAATTTTTTTAAAAGTAACGAGTAACTATGCAGCACAAAAAAAAAATACTTGAGTAGAAGTATCGAAATCATCGAAAAAATGTAGTGAAGTAAAAGTAGAAGTAGGAGAAAAAAATTCTACTCTAGGAAAGTACAGATACCGCATTTCGGTACTTAAGTACAGTACTTAAGTAGTTCTACTTCGTTACTATACATCTCTGATAACCACCTGTGTGTAATTTAATCTCAGTATAAATACAGCTGTCCTGTAAAGCCCTCAGAGGTTTGTTAGTGAACCTTAGTGAACAAACAGCATCATGAAAGCCAAGGAACACACCAGACAGGGCAGGGATAAAGTTGTGGAGAAGTTTGAAGCAGGGTTAGGTTATAAAAAAATATCTCAAGCTTTGAAAATCTAACGGAGGACTGTTCAATCCACCATCTGAAAATTGAAAGAGTATGGCACACCTGCAAACCTACCAAGATATGGCCGTCCACCTAAACAGACAGGCTGGCCAAGGAAAGCATTATTCAGAGAAGCAGCCAAGAGACCCATGGTAACTCTGGAGGAGCTGCAGAGATTTACAGCTCAAGTGGGAAAATCTGTCCACAGGACAACTATTAGTTGTGTACTCCACAAATCTGGCCTTTATGGAAAAGTGGCAAGAAGAAAGCCACTGCTGAAAGGAAGCCATAAGAAGTCCAGTTTGCAGTTTGCTAGAAGCCATGTGGGGGGACAGCACACATGTGGAAGCAGGTGCTCTGGTCAGATGAGACCAAAATTGAACTTTTTGGCCTCAAAGCAAAACACTATGCGTGGCAGAAAATGAACCCTGCACATCACCCTGAGCACACCATCCCCACCGTGAAACATGGTGGTGGCAGCATCATGTTATGGGGATGCTTTTCTTAAGCAGGGACAGAGAAGCTGGTTAGAGTTGATGGGAAGATGGATGGAGCCAAATACAGGGTAATCTTAGAAGAAAACCTGTTAGAGTCTGCCAAAGACTTGAGACTGAGGTTCACCTTCCAGCAGGACAGCAACCCTAAACATATAGCCAGAGTTACAATGGAATGTTTTAGTTCAGACCTAAATCTAGTTGGAAATCTGTGGCAAGACTTGCTAATTGCTGTTCATAAACACGCTCCATTCAATCTGACAAAGCTTGAGTTTTTTTGCAAAGAAGAATGATCAAAAATGTCACTTTCTAGATGTGCAAAGCTGGTAGAGACATACCCAAAAAGACTTGCAGCTGTAATTGCAGTGAAAGGTGGTTCTTTTAAGTATTGACTTAGGGGTGCTGAGTACAAATGCATGCCACACTTTTCAGATATTTATTTGTGAAAAAATTTGAAGGCCATTTATCATTTTCCTTTCACTTAACAATTATTTGCCACTTTGTATTAGTCTATGACATAAAATCCCAATAAAATACATTTATGTTTTTGGTTATAACATGACAAAATGTGGAAAATTTCAAGGGATATGAATACTTTTTCAAGGAACTGTAAGGGTGCAAAACAATCTCTGCTTGTTACACACAGCTTAATTTAATGACAACCCTCATCTTCTTCCTCATACCACAAATTTGGATTTAGAACTTTTATTCCTGGAATCAGTGGGGGAATTACCACCATGGCTCCCACACAAGCAACCTTTATGGTCCCATTACTTTAACATCTGCAGTACCAAATGTAGTCTCACTGCTTGCCATTGATACCTTCATGACAGAAACACTCAATACTGGAAGTTCTGACTATTGTACGCCACAGGGTTTTGCTATTAACCACCCGCAGGCCAAGATACCTCAGGACATTAAGTAGAACAGTTCTGGCAACTGCCGACAACTTTCTATGCTATGTCCCTGCCTAGATCTTCCATGGGGCCATTCTCAGTTTGCTTGAGATAAAGTGTGCTTTGGTCGGAGCTTGTGTTGTATGTGATCTTTAAGAAAAATCTGTAGAGAAAAAGACTTAATGATAGCAGGCTTCTTATTCAGGTAACTCTAAGGTCTATTGGTCACATGGTCTATGGTCTTCAAAATCAGTTGTATTTAAAGTGAGAAACAGTTGTCTTAAGATTTCAGTCATATTCCCCCTTTCATAACCCCAAATATGTACTAAGAATATAAAGGAGAGAATCTGATTGGTAGCTGTAGGTAGCAAGAACATTTTCCATTAGAAACTTTGATCATGAGGTTCATTGTTCTCATGGACTAGATGCCTCTGGCTGTGAGCATAGTAGTCTCCTACTGAGGACTAGAGACAGACTGTTTACCCATACAGAAGAGTAGAAAGCACTCTACTCACAGTTTAAAATCTTTCTTTTCTTTATTCAGACTGTCAGACTGCCATACATTAAACTGAATTATTGTTAAATCAGCCGTAGCTCTAGTTGACTCTCCAATGAAAATCTAACCACAACAGACACCTAAACAGATCATGAAACTTGATAAATGGCCCATTTATGATCTCTAACTGTCCATTCAATTACAGCTGCTTCGGGATAACAAAATATCTCCCTCTCTGTTTATATTTTATTTCTAATGCACTTCAAGGAGTCGTGTAATTGTTCCCCTGGATGCCGTTCATTATGGTATTTTGTTTTTGCAAGTGGCCCTCAAGGCTGATCTATAAAGAGGAATCCTCTAGCCTTTGTTTATTTGAACCTTTTTTTTTTCTTCGTTTCATTGAAAGTCTTGGAATCATAAAATTCCGTAAAACAGTCCTTTCTGAAGTTATTTTTCTGGAACATTAGCAGTTGTCTGCGTGAGACAGCTAGAAATGACTATTATTGTTTTTGGAAGCCCCAGACATCATCTAGAGAGTCTTTAGATATCCACGGCTGCATTTGTTTTTCTTGTGGATGAACATCTTTAAAATAGTTTGATTTGCTGCTCTGCTTCGCTTCCAAGAACTTTGCTCTGAAAAGTCTTTTCCTAGCAAGAGTTTATAAAAGCAATGAACCGTTTGTTTGTGCCGTATGCAAATACCTTCTCAAACGTGTTCACTCAACAGTCTGAGGTGTGTAAGCAAAGAGAGGTTTGACTAAACAAGCTTATATGTATATGTACCAGCCAGGGTGCAGAAGACTCACTCACAAGGAAAATGTTTACTTAGAGAGTTGACATTTTGGTCTCCAAACAAACTTAGCTTATGAAGCTCTGGGATCTTTAAATAAACATTGGAAGGAAATCTTGTGATTAAGTTATCTACTATTTTTTTGTGTTCTGTGGTTACAGACTATGCCACCCAAGTTTACTGGACTACAGAGATTGCAAGGGCTCGGAACGGGGGTCAGTTGCAAAGGCATATGCAATATAAAGGAAGAAAATGAAACTTTAAATTGTCAAAAAGTATTTTTTTTTTAATTTAGGTTGATTAGGTTAGGGTTAAAACTCCTCTCGGTTTACTTTTTGCTTGCTGTGTCCATTTGGGGAGACTTTTCTTCACTTCCTGTATCAGAGACACAACAGGAAGAAAGAGGAATTTTCTACTAAGTGTGTGTCTTTATATAATCTTAACCCCTGGGCACAGAGTTTTTAGGTGCCGAGATTTATGATCATGTGACCGTTGTGATTGTCTATCATGGTGGCCACATGGTCGGGAAGTTCCCGATCGCAAACAGCAATCGGGAGCTTTCTGTTACCTGCTGGTAACTGTTCCGGGAGTACGCAGGTCGAGCGCTCTTGGCAGAGCTGTGTTTGCAATGTGGTACGTAAATATGTAGCTGTTCATCGCTAAGGCCCTCCCACTGAGTGGCAGCATATTTGCGTGCTGTCGGGGCAAAGAGGTTAAAGTGAACCTGACGTAACGTTAAAGGGCAAATTCAGCTTTTTTGCATAAAATTAAAAGGTGAACTAACTCCAAATATCCTGGCCACCCTGAAGGACCCTGCTGCACATAGCGACCGTGATTCCCCTTGCTGCCAGTGTAGCAGTTCTTACATTGTACACCACATAATTCATCCAGGATGGATGCCCACTGCGTTGTTTACCTGTGATAAGCTTTTAACCCTTATATATATTGTAAGTTTTTATAACCATGTGTACTCTATTGCTGCACTTAGATGGCACTTTCTTCTCTTCTTCCTCTGTTTCTGAATACAACTCTACAGAAGGCTGGCAAACTCTACAGAAGACTGCCACAATTGTCTGCATACAGCTCTGGATTTTTTGGGACTATAACAAATCCCTATGGACTTTATCCACCTTCCTTTCTGCGCCCATACTATCGATTGCATATATGTATCTAGTCTGTGAATTTAGCTGTTTGTCAGATCTAAAAGAGGAACTGACCTCTGAAAGCTGTGCCAAAAATGAGCAGGCAGAGAAAAAATTACTAGTTGCCAATATTGTTTGTATTCTCCTTGCAGCTTATTTTTCCCCATTACTTACCCTGCCTTATTCTGCAATGCGTCTCTCCATGGAGATGGGTATCTTGGTGGAGACAGGGCTTTGCTTCCCCATTTCAAAGCCTCCAGCCAAGAGAACAGTAAAAAGCACAGTAGTGACATCACCAAATCTCACTCCAAATCTCTGAAATCTAACAGTCAGAGGCAGCAGTGCATTGGATGTAACACTGTAGATACACAGCTATGAGGTTGTAGGTACAGGAATGTCTAGGTACACTGACACTCACATTCCAGGAAAGCACTGTTATCAGGAGGAATTCCAGAAAAAAAGCACATTTTTCAGGTACTTCTCAGGCACAGTTCAATATTTTAGATGTTCCCTATAACATAAGAAATCTTTACTTTTTGAGTTCAGACCCACGTAAAGACAAATGCCAAAAAAAAAACAAAAAAAAAAAAAAAACAACCTCCATGTATATGATCTTGTTATTTGTCATATTGTGTATTTTTTTATGATTTAGTATATGTGTATATTGTGTATCACATGTAATGCCTTTGTTTTTTGTCTTCCAGAGTGGCCAGTACACATCAATATTTGTCGACAATGGTGCAGGGGCACCCATCACAGTCCAAAATGGGTCTGATTTTATGGGTATCTTCATGGGATTGTAGACAAGACTGCGGAAAGAACCTAGACTGAAGCAATATCAAGCTTACACATTCACTTACCTGCAATGGAAGAAGCTTTCACCTTATCCGTTACCTAGGACTTTCTCCTGCGTAACTGCTTGGCACTCGCAGGACGAGGAGGAAATTCATGTAGGCCCAATGCCTGTTGCTGCTGCTTCTGAGCCTTGCAATGCCATGTAAGTCTGCAGTGGATTCAATGGCTCTCTTATGCATACCATTGCAGGCCCCATTAACAGTGAATGGGTCAGTATTTACAAGTTGGACTCTATAAATAAAATTGTAATATTTAGAGGATCCTGTCCTACTCGTTGTTTGTTGTACAATGTGTGTCATAAATATGGGGAATTGTGGAACATGAACTTCAGAAAGGTCAACAATTATTTTTCCAGCAGCACGTCATTGGCCCCATTACACATGGACTGCTAAAATGAAGCACAGGACTTTGATCATCAAATTAAAATGGAGCAAGAGCCAACGCTATTCATGGACATCATGGCGTCCATGATGTCACGTGGTGCAAGCAAGAGATCTCCATTACATGTTTGTTTTTGAATTAATAAGCATTGATCTTTGTATTGATTTTTATCTTATAAAGTATTGCATAAAATGGCTGTAATTTAATAAACATTTCACGTTCATCTATAATGATAAAAAAAAAATATTAATTTGACTTCATTTATAGCAAGGATTACAAAATGATGGGCAAAAAGGGTAGATACATTTATAAATGCTTAAAGTTAAACAAATTAGCCATAAATGGCAACATTGCCAAAAAACCGGTATTATTTGGTACTTGAAAGTACATGTATTTGTCTTCAGATCGGTCCCTGTGTCTATTTGATGACTCCTTTTTTTTTTCTTTTTTTTTTGTAAACCCAGTATATGCATTGGACCTTAGCTTCTGCCCAAGTTTTACTTACATAATAGTTGATTTATATATTAGTTTAATAACAAATAATGTTCTTTAACAAAAGAACATACATTCTGCATTAATGATTATGCTACCAAAAATAGTGTGTGCTGTAAATTGCCTCCAGCATTGCTCCTGTTTCTTCTTGCCGGAGGCTGCCATTTTGTTGAAGCCCAGAGCAGTCACTACCTTATTGGAAACTCTCACCCTCTCCTTGTTCTCAAAAACTATATGTCATTTTCTTCAATTAAGCTCAGCTAGAGAGGACGGCTGACAGGAGCTTTACTGTGCTGCAGTTCATAGCTGCTGAGGGAGAAAGGAGAGAATATCAGGGAGATAACACACTCTCCTTGTACGTTTAACTCTTTTGTGTCTCCCTGGCAGCAGAGTCTGTCCTGTCACCTTTCCTTTTCTTTTCTTTTTTTTTCTCCCTCCCTAATCTGTTTTCCCTGGGCATAGTCTGTGTCATCCCTTAAACTGCCTCCCCCTTTTAATTATTTAAAGTGATACAGTATATATCCTAATGAATACATTTGGAGGCACAAGTGGCAGGAGGTACAGGGTCAAGCTTAACTTTGACATAAAAAGTCAAGATTTGTATGTTGCTTAGCAGCCTTTACTTCTGGACCTAGTGATTGTTTGACCCATAGTTTTTAATGAAGGTAACCTATGATTATGTGTTTTGACATCATACTGGAGCTTCGGTTTGAACTGCCTAGATATGTGATAGTTTAATTTTGTTTATTTAAATAATCAATTCCCTCTTCTTCTGCCTGATACAATGTATTCCATATACCAGATAAAGATTATAATAATAATTTGTACAAAAAAATACTCAAAAATTGGACCCATAGTCATATTTCATCCCTTGGGTCAAATGTTTCTGATGAACAAGGAACATTGAAAATAGTTTTTCCTGGCAGTCTCCATGGCAGCCTACGTGTGGGTTAACCACGCCTCCACTCCAAGGGTATAGGACCCCCCTCCCATAAATTTCAGCTCTCAGGTACAGCAGGTGTTCCTTTTTTGTCCTCCTCCTAGGACCTACAATTCTGATGTCTTACTTTGTCTGGCTTACCTCAGGATACTTTGGATGGTGTCTGCATGTCCAGGGCCCAGCCACGGACGGGTGAGTGACATTTAAAATCCCCCAGCTCTATGCGGTTGACTGAAGCTTGGCCGGCATACTCTGACAGGGTTTGAAGATTCTCATTACAGCTCTTCATGGCAGCGGTATTTGTAACTTATGTTTACTTTGTTTTTGTCTTTTTCTATCGCTGAGCGGCGTTTGTTTGTAGCCCCAATGGCGCTGGAACGCTTCCTGCGTTCCAGCAATCCTTCCTCTTCCTCCTCTGCTGTCTGCGGCCAATCGGTGGACGCTTCGTGGTCCCGCACATGCACAGTGCGTCGCAAACGAAGCCGAGGCTTGGTTCGCGCATGCGCACTAGCGATCGCGGCTGCATCACCGCTGACGTCATTCCGGCGGGGATTTAAACAGCTGTCAGTTCCCCTGTACTTTGGGAAGTACTGTGGGCATTGCGGCAGCTTCCTTGTGTCTCTGGATTCCTTGCTACAGGTATGTGCAATGGATGCCTGACTTGCAGAGGGGGGGGGGGATGGATTGTTGCTATCTTACACTATATCACTATATTGTCCTGGTGTCTGATATGTATTACCTTTCTTTATCAGTCTGGTTGTTTGGCCTGAAGTATGGATCCTGCGTCGCCGCCCTCCTGTGGCCAGCCCTCTCATAACAGGTGGGTGCTGGCATTTTCAGGGGGGGGGGGGCAGGGGAGGGCTAGCCGATCCCTGTTTCATGGCTAAATCCAGTGTCTCACCGACTTTCTCTTTTTACATCAGCTCTTCCAGGCCTGGTTTATCTCAAGAAAGAGACCCTGTCAGACCACGTGGGAGTTCATCCTCCAGATCAAAGCACCATGAATCTCTATCAGGGAGTAGGCAGCAGGGGAGACGCTCTAATTCCTCCTCCAGACACCATAAACAACGTCAGAGTCACCGCACACACCAGAGAGCTTGTTGGGGTTGTGGGGCACATGTCCCGGAGGACAAATCCCTATGTGAGCCATGTTTTGCTCAGGCAGCCGGTGAGAGGGAGCCCAAGGACCATAGACTGGAATCCCTGGTAAAGAGGATAGTGCAACAGTCCCTGAAAGAATGGGGTACGGTCCCAGCACCTGGTCCCACTACATCTAGTTCTCCAGCTGAAGCGCCGGAAGATCAAGGCCCCTCTCAACCGAGCATTACTTCTGCAAAATCATCTGACAGTGATTCGGAAGAAGAAGGGGCAGTAGGCGGCTTTGAGTTTGCCCTGGTTTCACCCCTGATCAGAGCCATTAAGGAAGCTCTAAAATGGGAGGATCCTGTGTCTCCCCAGAAAAAACTGAAAAAAAAGGACGAGCTAGCCCGAGTTGGCATTCCAGACTCCCTAGAGGCATTGATTTCATTGGCTATCCAGATAGATCGCCGGCTTCGTGAGCGCCGTGCGGAAAGGTCTGCCCAGCACCCACGCCCGTTCTGGATGATGCCGCGGTTCGCAACTCCGGCTCATGTCACCTCCACCAGGCCCATTCCGGCCAACCTGGCTCCTGCTAACTTCACACCAGATGCCCCAGAACCCATGCAGGTTGTCGTTATGCGGTCTACCCTAACCGCTGAAGAACGACACCGCCGGCAAAAGAATAACCTCTGCCTATACTGTGGTGAAGCCGGCCATTACGTACGTTCTTGCCCAGCAAAGTTACGTAAGTTTCTCTCCATCTCTCCTTCAAGTTATCCAGCATCCGCTGCCAGTGCTACTCACTTAGCGCTCCCTGTTTCGTTTCAACTCCCGGGAGGTACAATACCAGTCACCGCAATTATTGATTCTGGAGCGTGCAGCTGTTTCATTGATCTCACGTTCGCCATCCAACAACACATCCCTCTTCAAACCAAGACTCAAGGACTTTCCATTTTTCTTGCAGATGGGTCTCATATTAAGTCTGGACCTGTGACTCAGGAGACCCCTCCACTTCCTATGGTCACTTCTTCAGGTCACAAAGAGCTACTCAGCCTGGATGCTATTGCTTCCCCTTTATTTCCGGTTATCCTGGGATTGCCGTGGCTGCAGGCCCACAACCCGCAAATCGATTGGATGACAAGAACGATCAAATTTCAGTCTGATTACTGCATAAACTCCTGTTTACCGGTCTCTCTCAGCCCTGCCAGTACCCTGCTCTGTTTGGACTCTGACACAGATCTGCTTTCTGCTGTGCCTAAGCCTTATCATGGCTACCTGGACGTTTTTAGTAAACGGGGGGCCGAGACCCTTCCTCCTCATCGCACATACGACTGCCCGATCGAGTTACTTCCTGGGGCCGGGATTCCATTCGGTCGTATCTTCCCTTTGTCAGAACGGGAATTGGAGGCTCTGAAAGAATACGTGGATGAAAATCTAAAGAAGGGGTTCATTCGTCCATCGACATCCCCAGCAGGGGCAGGAATCTTCTTCGTGGAAAAAAAGGACCACTCTCTCCGCCCCTGTGTGGACTATCGGGAACTAAATAAGATCACGGTCAAGAACCGTTACCCTCTTCCCCTGATACCAGAACTTTTCCAAAGACTGAGGTCAGCCTCCATTTTCACTAAGTTAGACTTACGTGGGGCCTATAATTTGGTCCGTATTCGTGAGGGGGATGAGTGGAAAACAGCGTTTCGCACCAGGTTTGGGCATTTTGAATATCTGGTGATGCCCTTCGGCCTGTGCAACGCCCCAGCAACCTTTCAACATTTTGTAAATGATATTTTCAGAGACTGGTTAGATATCTTTGTTATTGTCTACCTGGACGATATCTTGATTTTCTCTGCATCCCTGGATCAACATCGGGGACATGTCAAAAATGTCCTCGGCAGACTCCGCTAACACGGATTATATGCCAAGCCGGAGAAGTGCGAATTTGAACGCCAGAGTATTCAGTTCCTAGGTCTCATAATTTCCACTGAAGGAATTAAGATGGATCCCCAAAAGGTCTCAGCCATCTTGGACTGGCCACCCCCGTCAGACAAGAAGGGGGTCCAGCGCTTCGTAGGTTTTGCCAACTTTTACAGGAGATTTATTAAGGGATTCTCTGACATCATTTCCCCCATTACACAGCTCACGAAGCAGAATACCCGGTTCAATTGGCCTCCTGAAGCCCAGACTGCCTTTCTAACCTTGAAAAGGCTCTTTACAACTGCTCCCATCCTGAGTCACCCGAATCCGGCCCTTCCTTACCTTCTTGAAGTAGATGCATCAGAAGTGGCCGTGGGGGCAGTTATTTCGCAAAGGCAGGGTACTAAAGATCTCATACATCCTATAGCCTTCTTCTCTCGTAAACTTTCCCCAGCAGAAAGGAACTATGACGTTGGCGATCGAGAACTTCTGGCCATTAAGGCTGCCCTTGAGGAGTGGAGGTACTTGTTGGAAGGGGCAACGCATCCTATCCTCATCTTCACAGATCACAAGAATCTTGAGTATTTAAGAGCTGCTAAACGGCTGAGGCCACGTCAGGCACGTTGGGCATTGTTTTTCTCAAGATTTTCCTTCCATATTACCTACCGGCCGGGATCTAAAAATGTCAAGCCAGATGCGCTCTCCCGCATGTTTGATGATCCAAAGGAAGTGCCAGTACCCGACACCATCCTGTCCGCAGGTAATTTTTTGTTATTACAGACCAACCTGATGGCCCAAATAAAGCAAGCTTCTGCAAAGAATCTCTGTCTCCCTGAGGTGTCCCTGGTACCCAGAGATGGGTTATTATGGCTTGAAGACAAGATCTTTGTCCCTGAAGAGGTCCGAGTGACGGTTTTAGGGTTATGCCATGACCACCCTCTGGCGGGCCATTTTGGTACTCATAAGACCCTGGATCTATTACAACGAACATTTTGGTGGCCAGATCTGGAACAGAGTTGCAGGGAGTACGTGAAGTCTTGTACCGTCTGTACCCGGAGCAAGTCTGTAAGAAACAAGGCGTGGGGCCTGCTCAGGCCACTACCAGTCCCTGACAGGCCTTGGAAGATGGTCGCCATGGACTTCATAGTGGAGCTTCCCCCCTCAGAGGGCTGTTCCGCCATTTTTGTGGTCGTTGATCGTCTATCTAAGATGGCCCATTTCTTGCCACTCAGGAATACGCCCACGGCCAAGGAGACTGCAGAAGTTTTTATTAAAGAGATCGTTAGGCTTCATGGGGTTCCTGCAAATATTGTTTCAGATAGAGGGGTCCAGTTTACCTCCCGCTTCTGGAAAGCCTTGTGCGACGCGTTGAAGATTGAGCTGTCCTTATCTTCTGCCTACCATCCTCAGACTAATGGACAAACCGAAAGGACAAACCAGACGTTGGAACAGTATATCCGTTGTTTCACCACATTTGTCCAGGATGACTGGGTGGCCCTACTACCATTGGCAGAGTTTGCATACAACAATGCTAAACATTCTGCTACAGGGCAAGCTCCATTCTTCGCAAACTACGGTTTCCATCCGTCCTTCTTACCGGACGTTCCCGCTGAACCCACAGTTCCAGCAGTACAGGATATCATTAGCTTCCTCAACCGCAATTGTAAACTGCTGCAGGATGCTATAATAAGGGCACAAGCAGCCTCTAAAAAGATTTTTGACAGGAAGAGGAGAGGGGAACTAATCCTTCAACCAGGTGACCAGGTATGGCTATCTACATGCAACCTCCGCCTAGCCTGTCCCTCAAAGAAATTGGCACCCAAGTTTATTGGACCCTTCCCGGTCAAGAGGAAACTCAACGAGGTCTCATATGAATTACACTTACCTGATTCTCTTAGAATTCATCCGGTGTTTCATGTCTCCTTGTTAAAACCTACAGTCCCTAACTCCTTCCCGGGCAGAAGCTCGGAACCACCCGAACCTGTGATTGTCGATGGGGAGGAAGAATATGAGGTGGAAGCTATTTTGGATTGCAGGAGGAGGAGAGGTCAATTACAGTTTCTCATAAAGTGGAAAGGTTACGGTCTGGAAGAAAATTCCTGGGAACCGGAACGGAATATCCATGCTAAAGAACTGATCTATGCTTTCTTTCGCAGTCACCCACAAAAGAAAAACCTATTGGGCACCCGGAGGTTGCCCTTAAGGGGGGGGCAATGTTAGGAACACTCCCTGTGTACACTGAAGTGCTGTCATGAATCTGCCAGTTAAGAGTTAACTTAGTGCAGACTAATTGCACTAATTGGCAAAAGGCTGGCCTATTTAAACACCACAGCAGCACTGAGCCATTGCTGTCTTGTCTGCAGCTTTACCTGTACTTCCTGATCCTGAACCTGCTGTTTCCTGTTGACTTCCTGATCGACCTCCCGGCTTGTCCACTACTTCGTCTGCTTGCTGCCCGCCCTGACCTTGGCTCGTTCCTGTGACCACTCTCCTGCCTTATCCTTGTCGGCTTATCTGCTTCTGATTCTGGACGTGTTCACCTCCTGGTGGGGCAACCCTGGGGACCGCGACCTGGTGTTAGCTTGCAGCGCAGTCTATCCCCACCACCAGGGGCTCTAGTGAAAACCAGCTAGCACTTAGACTCCGCACCTCAGACTAGCCCGTGTCTACCACCAGTGTGACCCGTCCGTGTTCCTGTTGTACCAGATCCCACGAGGCTACCTCTGCACGTCAGGCTCAGCCACCAGCACCATTACAATCCCCTTCGAGGGTACTTCCCTTTTCGGAAATAAATTGGACAGCGCCATTGCAAAGGCCACTGGCGGAAAGTCGGGTTTCCTTCCGCAAAATAAAAGTCTATTTGACCAGAGGAAGCCTCAACCTAGGAGGCAATACACTGAGAGGTCAAGAGATGCCCGCTCTTACAAATCTACTAGAGACTTTCGGAGAAATTGGAGGGGAGGCCAATCTTCTTCTCGAAGATCATCCAAGAATCCAGCTCCTGCTGGACAAGAATCCCGTTCAGACATGCCAGGTGGGGGCACATCTTCTCCATTTTCAGCGTGTCTGGACGGCCTCAATCACGGACTTTTGGACCGTCACTTGCCCTGTCAAGTAGAGAGAAGAGAAGTCTTGCTCGCTTATGTAGATGCTTTGGTGGCTCAAGGAGCAGTAGTTCCGGTTCCAGAGCAGGAAAAATTTCAAGGTGTTTACTCACCCCTCTTTTTGGTCCAGAAGAAGAACGGAGCTTGGAGGCCCGTTATAGACCTCATATACCTGAACAGGTTCATAAAGAACGAAAAATTCAAAATGGAAACACTCTCCACCATTCAGAAGGCAGTGCTGCCAGAGGACTGGCTCGCCTCAATAGATCTAAAAGATGCGTACTTTCATGTACCTGTGGCAGTCGACTTTCACAAATATCTCTGCTTCTGCGTTCTGAACCGATATCTTCAATTCATTTGTCTACCTTTCGGCCTCTCTACCTCGCCCAGAGTGTTCTCCAAAGTTCTCCTGGCTGTAGTGGCCCTCATAAGGTTAAAAGGAATATGTCTACACCATTACCTAGACCAGGAGTTCCCAAACTGTGGGTCGGGACCCACTGGTGGGTCGTGAGCTGCATTTGATTGGGTCGCGCTGAGCCAGAAATCACTGAGAGCGGGCCCGCCTAAATTGTGCTGTGCGGGCCTGTGCAAATTACAGAGAGCCAAAGCAATCAATTTGCGATGGAATCAGGACCTCGTCTACGCAGTTTACGGAGGCTGGTCTGCATTTCCCATGAGGAGGATACTTGCATCAGTGAGTACGTATGTGGGCTGTTATGTAGGTTGTAGGATATGTTTATGGGGTGCAGAGCCAGCTCCTCGGTCCGGCTGGCAGGAGCGGGGGTGGCTTGACTGGCAGCGGGATTCTCTCAGCTATAGCAGGCAGAGAGGGCAGCCTCGGTGTCATAGGAGGACCAGGTGGCCCGGCGGTGTCAAGAGTTCATGGCAGCTTCTATTTTTAATTTAACATCCCCCTCCCTTTAAAATATGCATTATTATTATTATTTGCATTTCTATAGTGCCAACAAATTCTGTAGCACTTTACAATATTCAATAACAAGCAAGTGGGTAACGAAAAATAACTGTTTGCAGAAGTGGGTCTCGGCCCAAAAAAGTTTGGGAAGCCCTGACCTAGACGATCTTCTGCTGTTGTCTCAAGACAAAGATCAGTTATTGGCACACAGAGATTAGGTCATATTGACCCTCAAGGAATTTGGCTGGCTGTTGAACTTACAAAAGAGCCAGCTGGAGCCCACTCAGCGCCTAGTATATCTCGGGGCGCAATTCAACACCATTGAAAATTCAATCTCTCTCCTGTTGGAGAAGATACCGGTGGTGCGTGAGAGAATCCTTCCAGCCCTTTCTTCCTCCCGGATGAAAGCCTCTCAGTGCCTCAAAATCATTGGCACCATGGTGTCCACGGCTCCGATGGTCAAATGGGCTCTTTGGCGTATGAGACCTTTCCAGAAAGGGTTCCTACAACAGTGGAACCTGGAAGAAGGGGAGCAATACATTCACATCTCCTCCAGCATGAGATTCAGTCTTCTTTGGTGGCTCCAACGCAAGAATCTGCTCAACTGCCACTCTGGAACTCTGGTTCCAGTCTCATGGACCATAATCACAACAGACGCCAGCAACTCAGGTTGGGGGGCTCATTGTCTGTCGGAAATGGCCCAAGGAAAATGGTCTTCTCAGAGACACATGCCAGTCTCCAATATACTGTAGCTCCGGGCAGCATATCAGGCTCTTCGATCCTTTCAACACCTGGTTGAAGGGAAATCGGTCATGATTCGGATGGACAACACCACGGCAGTGTCTTATGTGAAGAGACAAGGTGGAACACGGAGTCTCTCTCTACTATGAGAATTAAACCCAATTATGACTTGGGCTCAGGCTCATCTAGTCGATATCTCAGCAGTCTACATTCCAGGTCCTCAGAATGTTCAAGCAGATTTCCTGTCCAGGATCCAGTTGAACCACAACGAGTGGTCTCTCCATGTGGAGTCGTTCAAATGGATCCTGTCATTGGGAGTGTCTCCCGAAGTCGACCTGTTCGCCTCTCCTTGCAACCACAAGTTGGAGAAGTATGTCACGAGAGGCAGGTGCCATCAGGCCTACGGGACGGATGCGCTAACCGACAGGTGGGAGTTCAACAAGGCATATGCCTTTCCTCCGGTACCCATCATTCTCAAATTCCTACAGAGTCTTCAAACGGGAGATGTAGAGATAGTGATGGTGGCACCTTTCTGGCCGAACAGGCCATGGTTTCCACTACTCCTACAGCTAAGTTACCGGGACCCGGTCCCTCTTCCCCTCGGACCAGACATGCTCCTACAGGGAACATAAGTACACCCCTGTCCTGCAATACTCTGGTTGACAGTCTGGTTCTTGAGAGGGAAAGGTTGGAATCGCTTGGCTGCCCACCAACAGCCATTTCCACCTTAATGAATGCTAGACGACCAAGTACAAATAAGGTATACTGCAGAATCTGGTCAAGATTCATGAAGTCTGCATATCCAGAAGGTATGAATACCTCAGTTCCTGGGATTCAAGAAATACTACGATTTCTTCAGTCCGGCTTAGATATGCCCCTTTCAGTAGCAACTCTAAGAGTCCAAGTATCAGCATTATCTGCCTTCTCTGGGATCATGTGGGCTCAACACCCACTTATTCAACAGTTCTTTAAAGGAGCAGCTAGGCTCAAACCTCAAAGAAAACCTAGGTTTCCAAAATGGGACCTTCCTCTTGTCCTGAATGCCTTCTCAAAAACGGCCATAGAGTCTTCTTCTTCTATCAAGGACCTGACCATCCGGACTGTCTTCCTGGTAGCCATCACTTCGGCTAAAAGGGTCTCTGAAATAAGTTCCCTCGGCTATAGAGAACCATTCCTGACTTTCTTTCCAGATTGGGTAGTGCTGATACCCATGCTGAATTCAAATCCGAAAGTCACCTCGGCTTTTCACCAGAACCAGGAGATCGTCCTGCCTACTTTTTGGTCTTCTGATGAGTCTAATCCTCATCCGTTGGATATAGGAGAGTCCTTAAAAGTTTATCTTCAAGCAACTGCACCATTCAGGCAGTCTGACAACCTCTTTATCCTGTTCTGGGGGAAGAACAGATGTAAACGTGCTTCATCCAGAACTATTGCATCATGGATAGTGGCGGCTATCCAACAGGCCTATAGAGCAGAGGGTTTGGCTCCTCCAGAGGCGGTGACGGCGCACTCTACAAGGAGTATTTCTATGTCCTGGGCGGCCTCGCGACACGTGGCTCCAGATGTGATTTGCAGAGCAGCTTCATGGTCTTCGGGCAATACTTTTATGACCCACTATTGTGTGGAGCCTGCTTCTTTGTCTTCAGTTAATTTTGGTTTAACTGTTTTGTCTGCGAATAGCATGAATTAAAGTTTCTTTGCTAAAGCATTCCCACCCGTGTGGCGTGAGCTAGTTATTTCCCACACGTAGGCTGCCATGGAGACTGCCAGGAAAACTGAAAATTTCTATCAAATACTTACCGTAATTTTCCTTTCCTGATAGTCTCCATGGCAGCCGGAGTTCCCACCCTCTCGTCTTGGATTCGGCTAAGATATGGAACACCTGCTGTACCTGAGAGCTGAAATTTATGGTAGGGGGGTCCTATACCCTTGGAGTGGAGGCAGGGTTAACCCACACGTAGGCTGCCATGGAGACTATCGGGAAAGGAAAATTACGGTAAGTATTTGATAGGAATTTTCCGTTTTTCCAACAAAATAAAAAATGCAGCGAAAAATAATATAACATTATTATTCTCCAAATTAAATTTATAGAAATTTCAAAATAGAAAACATACACTTTAAATGTAAAATGGATAAGCAGCATTTGCTTTAGGTGAACAGGAAAATACTCCATTGCTGTGTGGTTGTGCCTGTACTGCAAGGGTTACATGCCCTTTTAGGTCTAGGGGGCCACAAAAAGCAGTATTACTTACCCATACTTATCTCAGTAGCCAGCATTTTCCTCTTCACCCCTATGCTGCAGCAGTGGACTGTCCCTTGGCATCCTTACATCCAGTGCAGGGTTATATGTGCTGCATCTAACTTGATGACATCAGATGACCTGAAAATGCTGGAGCATAGAAGAGAAGAGACTGTGGGGACCAGTTTTGCAGCCTGGAGGGAGCATGTGAGAGCAGGATATTGGGTAAATAAAACATTTTGATGTTGGCTTCTTGAACTAAATGAGCATTTAACCCTTGCAGTGTGGGGGCAGCCCCTCTGCATGGGAGCATTTTTCCTTTCCCAGACGTTCAATTTTAAACATAGTCACTCTACTTCATACACCCAGGCATAAATACTGTCAGAATTATAATGAATGACTATGACGATCTTTTCTTTATGGTCCACTCAGTTCAGTATTCTCAGCTCTCCTGTGTACCAACAAAAAGGAGGGCACTTAACAATGGCTTAACAATGGTGCAACAGAACCAGTACTATCAATTGTTTGGTGATTTTCATGTTGTGAATGTTTAGATGGAGAGATCATTAAATTTGACTGGATGACAATAATGTTACCAAGAAATTTTTACTATCTAAGCCAAGAGGAAGGTGGCAAAAAAGACACCACAAGGATGTAGAAGCTGGGAAACAGCCGCTTACAACGGAATGGCAGAAGCTCTTGAAAAACATCAAAGGTCATCCTAGGTTTTAAGCCATAGACGGATCTAAATATGTCCAGTTCAGCAGGACCTAGACAAATTTCGATCCCTATATAAGGGCAGGCCGGTTGTACTGAAATCGATCCATCCATTGACTTTAGTACAATCAGCCTGTCTGTTTTTTTTTTTTTACCCAATCTCTGTCAGCGGCTATATCTGTCAGCAGTGATGATTGTATTCTGCCGGAGGGGAAGGCACCCCGCACTCCCTGCCAGCAGAACACAATAATACCTCAGGAAGGATTATTCCATCAATAACAATGACTGTGTTAATGGGGGAATCAAGCAACTTTCTTTCCTTCAACCTGTGGTTGAGGGAAAGTAAATTGCATAGTGTATGGCCTGCCTCAGTCTTTTAACAGCCTCTGGAGTTCATTGTGTTATTTTTTACCCTGATAAACCAGTCATCTGGAAATCATAGGTCCTCGGTTAACCAAAACCTGATTACTCTGGAGATCATGCAGTGAGATACTACATTAGGTCCTGAGTTAAAGACAAGAACATTATTTTTCCAGAATATTTCAGGATATTGGGGTTGATTTACTATAGGCAAATAGGCTGTTCACTTTGTAGGCCAGTGCAGTCTACTTTCTTCACTGCAGGTAGTGCTCTTCTTCAGTGGCACTGCACTTGGAGAGGAAGTCAGGAGGAACATGGTTCCTCGATGGTTTCCTGGGTCACTGGGGAAGCTATCCCATTGGATACTGCTGTCCCATGTGACTCTAGCAGCCATCTTGGATCTTTTTAAGGTCCTGTTTCCCAGGTTTGGCGTGCATTTTGTGAGTTGGTATAGACAGGTACTCCGCCTGGTAGGGACAGAACTAGCGCCAGGAAAAGGTTCCTGAGGGGAAGGAAAAGCGTAGGGCTTGCGACTTCTCTGAACATCGGCCTGCTTGGGCACAAGACAGCCAGGCCGCATTCTACCACTCTCTACAGGCGCTGTCAGTTCAGTTGACTCCTGCTCTCTAGTCTACATGTTGATGGAACTGGGAGTATGAGTGAGGCTGGGCTGCCTTCCTACCAGATTATTTGTGAACTGTCTCTGCTTTATTTCAATACAAGTTCTTCATTGTACTGGGACTGACTGTGTTATTGCTGCTGCACTCCACCTACAACTTTGCAAGGGATGTTACACTTTTAAAGGGAATGTTCCTCAGAGATTAGTGAACGAGGTGAAGCTGTGCTAACTTCCATCAGCCCATCATGTGCAAACATGAATGCTGTTTTTATTTTTTCTTGCATGTGATTGGGTATTCTTTGCAAATGGAAATTTCATCTCATTCCCTAAGCTTTTGGGAAAATTCCCTTGCAAAGTGCAAATTTATTTGCAAAGGGAAAAGTCCATTTACCCTTAGTTAGGAAGTGGTAAAAACTGCCATAAAAGGACAATACAATTCAGAGTAACCCCAAAAATACTGTACTCTTGTCTAAAAATGCCAATTGCATGAAAAAGTTTTCCAGATAGATATAAAGCCTTGTTAATCTCCAAATCTTTGATTTGTTCTGATAACCTCAGTAAGAATTGAACGAGCTGGGAACAAAAATCACATATATCTGCAACTACTGTATAGGTTGTGGGAGATAGGAGATAAAAACCAGCCATTTGCTGAACTCCATATATAAATATACCAAGTAGAGAGCATTCCCAGGCACCTACTAGGCTTGTGGACAGCTTATTCAAAAGTCATTATATGGAAATAATGAGAAAAATGCACAAAGCAGTGTCTAGCTTTTAGAACTATTTGTTAAGTGTGGAGGAAAGAATCATATTGCAAAATGTAGCGGGGCCAAAATTGCTATGGTGAAAAAAAATAAACGATGAGGGAAGTAGACTACCCGTCGTCTGTTGCTATTTTAAAAACAACACATAACTGCATACAGAACCAGGAGAGACATGGACTAAAACAGTACCATTAATGGGGTGTCTGGTTCAGCAAAGGGCATGGGCTTAGTAAAAGATCCAGTAGATGAAGTAGTAGTTGTAAATTATAAACCCTTACAGGTCTTTGTAAGTGGTTCTCATTCATCCAGATCATTGTATAGCTAGTGGAAGTTAGTAATATTTACCCTGACTTCTTTTGTAATATTGAAGACATTTTACTACTCCTCTGTGGCATCCTCAGTTCTAATGTTGGGGAATGTTGGGGACATAACCCAGCATTTAAAGCCATACAAGCAACGCATTTATCTTGACCCAGTCACCATAGTGTCATGAAATGAATCAAGGCAGACGCTGATTGTCCAAGATACCACCATGTTCACCTCTATCATGTTCCTGGACAATCAACATCTGCCTTGACATCTTTATTGACAGCATGGTGATTGGTAGTGTAACTGAGTTATCTGTATGAACAAAATTCTGAGATATGTTTGTGGCACTCATCAGAACTAAAGACCCCACTTAAATAAGTGATGAAATGTTTTAAATATTGCAGAACAAGTCCAATTAAATATGACTAACTACTACTAGCTATTCAAAGTACTTTCTCCTTTTGGTTATATGCGTATACTCCACAGGGACCTTTGCACTCTAGTGAAGACACTTGGTGAAATACTTTATGTTGCAAATGTATTATGTATAACCCCTTGGAAATGTTTTGGTATAACATATGGCTGATCCTGTTTTTACTGTTTTCTTCTAAAGGAAGATACGATCGACAAGCAACACAGATTATATACATATATTTAAACTGCTCAAAAAAATTAAAAGAACACTTTTTAATCAGAGTAAAGCATCAAGTCAATTAAACTCCTGGGATATTGATATGGTCAGTTGGGTAGCAGAGGGGGTTGTTTATCAGTTTCAGCTGCTTTGGTGTTAATGAAATTAACATCAGGTGCACTAGATGGGCAATAATGAAAAGACATCCAAAAAAGGAATTGTTTTACAGATGGAGGCCACTGATATTTCTTTTCTGGCTGTTTTTCACTAGTTTTGCATTTGGCTAGGGTCAGTGTCATTATTGGTAACATGAGGCAGTACCTGGACCCTATAGAGGTTACTCACGCAGTCCAACTCATCCAGGATAGCACATCAATACGTGCCATTGGCAGAAGGTTTGCTGTGTCCCCGAACACAGTCTCAAGAGCATGGAGTAGATTCCAGGAGACAGACAGTTAACCTAGGAGAACTGGACAGGGCCGTAAAAAGGTCCTTAACTCATCAGCAGGATCGGTATCTGCTCCTTTATGCAAAGAGGGCCAGAATGAGCACTGCCAGAGCCCTACAAAATTACCTCCAGCACGCCACTGGTGTGAATATCTCTGACCAAACTATCAGAAACAGACTTCATGAGGGTGGCCTGAGGCCACAACATCCTCTAGTGGGCCCTGTGCTCACTGCTCCGCATCGTGGAGCTCGATTGCCATTTGCCATTAAACGCCAGAATTGGCAAGTCGGCCACTGGCACCCTGTGCTTTTCAAAGATGAGAGCAGGTTTAGCCTGAGCACATGTGACAGTTGTGAAATGGTCTGGAGAAGCCATGAAAAATATTATACTGCCTGTAACATCATTCAGCATGACAGGTTTGGTGGAGGGTCAGTAATGGTCTGGGGAGGCATATCCATTGAGGGACGCACAGACCTCTACATGCTAGACAGTGGCACCCTGACTGCATTAGGAATCGGGATGGAATCCGTGGACCCATTGTCAGACCCTATGCTGGTGCAGTGGGTTCTGGGTTCCTCCTGGTGCACAACAATGCGAGAGTAGTTCCAGACAGTTTCTGAAGGAATTGAGTTGATACCATTGAATGGCCCCCATGCTCGCATGGCCTAAATACAAAAGAACACCTCTGGGACATTATGTTTCGGTCCATCCGAAGCCGCCAGGTTGCACCTCAGTCTGTTCAGGAGCTCAGTGATTCTCTGGTCCAGAAGTGGAAGGAAATACCCAAGGATACCATCTGTCTCATTAGGAACATGCCCTGCCGTTGTCAGGCATGCATTCAAAAACGTGGGGGCCATACAAACTACTAAGTACCATCTTGAGTTGCTGCAATAAAATATCAGCAAAATGGACTAACCTGATGCCTTATTTTTTTCCCTATAATTTTCAGGGTGTCTTTGAATTCAGCCCTCTGTAGGTTTATCATTTTCTTTCTCATCACATTACGGAGTCCATATCAGTATAGATATCCAGCATGATATTTTTCCCCATTGAGATCTAATGTGTTTTCAAAGTGTTCCTTTAATTTTTTGAGCAGTATATATATATATATATATATATTTATTTATATATAAGCAGATCTAAAGTCTAGTTTACAGTAGGTGCTGATTCCTTCCCATTGCTGCTGGCTGGGTAAAGACTATAAAAGTGCTGAAATATTTACATATAACCAAGTTTAGGTCCCTCTGGGGACAAGTGGTTTGCTTCTTCCTGGCCACTTCCTTTTTGTGGACGTGGCTAACATTGAGATCTTTATCAAGCCAATGCACTGACTGTCTTTGCTCAGTTCATCTGAAACTGGTAAGATTGGGAGGCTATTATCCAAAGTCTATAGATTGGACTGAATAGTTACTGAACTATACATATGTAGCACAGACCCCAGACTGGGCTGGCTGTATTATCCAAGGTTCCATTCCCTGTAAAGCATATGACAGACAGGCATACAGCACTTCACAGTCACTTAACTCAGAAAGCAGGCAGTACATGTCTTTTTGTGGTTCATTTGCTGGTATAACTTGGATAGTGTGCGGGTATGCCTTGTTAGTTGGAGCTGGGCCCCAGGTGACCTTTTTCTAAGCTGCCTTCTCCCATAGGAACAAGGACCCTGCTGTATCAGGCCTCAGCCAATTTATACCCACCTCAGCCCCCTACTGGCAACTTTTCCTGCCAGGGATTGACTGAGGCAGTATGAAGTGTGAGTCCATCTCTTCCAAACACTAAATTCTGGAGCCTTCCAAAAATTAGGGGAAAGTAGTTGGGCCAGAACAAGCAGAACCCAGAACAGCCAAAAGCAATTGAACACTACTCCACTGCTACAGAGGAGCCAAAAACAAAATTTGCCTGAACTATAAGGGCATGCACACTGGACGTTTTTACAGCTGCTGTTTTTGGTGTCAGACTTTTTTTTAATGCAACCAGTAAACTCCCCAGCATGTTATCCTATGTGTCCATGCACACAAAGGCTGTTATCAGCAGTTTTTGGCAGGGGTGTTTTCTGACTGTAAAAAATAAGCCCAGAACTAGTGGGTTTTGGGAGGAGTTTTTCAGCTGTAAAAATGATCTAACTCTGATAAAAGCTTAAAAACACTGACAAACGTGGCTATTCTGCATTTATCAATCTTTTTGAGCCATAAGCTTTTGTGGGAGTATAGTTTTGCTAAAAATAAAAGCTAAAAAACGCTACAGCTGAAAAAAGCTAAAAAAGGCTGAAAAACGCTACTGCAAAATAGCTGAAAAACTTCTTCTACAGCTAAAGCTTTCTACTGGCGTTTTGATAACGTCCAGTGTGCATGAGGCCTTAGCATCCTAGTTAGAAGTGTGCTACACATATATTTGTCTAGTCTTGTTTTACTGTATTTTTAGATATAGCTAATTTAGTCCATTAAAGTACAGCTTTACCTTAAAGGGATTGTAAAGGCAGAAGGTTTTTTAACTTAAGGCATCAGCAGGTCCCTGGAGCATTTGCCATAATATACATGTATGTACACCCTACTGTCACTTTATGGCAGACTTACCTTCTAACCGTCTATAAAACCCAAGCGCTCACTTAGGAACCATAGATGTGTGGCTCTCCTCAAGTGGGGAAATACTGCAGAATACTGCAAGCAAACAAAAAGCTCTGTGGAAGGGAGCTTGTCTCCCAAAATGCGTTAGCAGTCTAAGCACCAGTGGCGGATCCTGGGGGGGGCAACGGGTCAATTGCTCCCCCCCGAAAATATTATCCACTCCGGACCAGGCAGGCAGTGAGTCCCCCAGTGGGTGTCCGAGTTCCAGGCCAGCAGCGGAGCCGAGAGCCGCGTCGCTGGCCTGTACTGTGGTGCACTGGTTGCTATCACCGCTCGGCGTCTAGCAATCAGTGCTGTCATCTGAGGAGGAGGAGAGGAGAGCGCCCCAGCATTCACTGCAGAGCCTCCTTCCTTCTCTGCTGTGTGCCGAGTGGAGTGCTGGCTCCACCCACCTCCTCTCTCTCTCCAGCTACTCCAGGCCAGCAGAGTGTCAGCATGCAACCGTGAGTACATTAAATCAGGATGCTCTTTTTTAATGTTAGAAGGGGGGGCTCTGTGGGGACCCTGTGATGGGGGGGCTGTGTGGGGACCCTGTGAGGGGGGGCTCTGTGGGGACCCTGTGAGGGGGGGGGGCTCTGTGGGGACCCTGTGAGGGGGGGCTCTGTGGGGACCCTGATGTGAGGCGGGATCTGTGGGGACCCTGTGAGGGGGGCTCTGTGGGGACCATGATGTGAGTGGGGATCTGTGGGGACCCTGTGAGGGGGGCTCTGTGGGGACCCTGTGAGGGTGGCTCTATTGGGACCCTGTGAGGGGGGGCTCTGTCGGGACCCTGATGTGAGGGGAGATCTGTGGGGACCCTGTGAGGGGAGTGGGCTCTCTGGGGACCCTGAGGTGAGGGGGGATCTGCAGGGACCCTGTGAGGGGGGCTCTGTGGGGACCCTGATGTGAGAGGGGGCTCTGTGGGGACCCTGATGTGAGGGGGGATCTGTGGGGACCCTGTGAGGGGGGATCTGTGTGGACCCTGTGAGGGGGGGGGATCTGTGGGGACCCTGTGAGGGGGGATCTGTGGTGACCCTGTCAGGGGGGCTCTGTGGGGACCCTGTGAGGGGGATGGGATCTGTATGGACCCTGTGAAGGGGGGCTCTGTGGTGGGCTCTGTGGGGACCCTGTGAGGGGGGCTCATGGGGACCCTGTGAGGGGGGGATCTGTGGGGACCCTGATGTGAGAGGGGGCTCTGTGGGGACCCTGATGTGAGAGGGGGCTCTGTGAGGACCCTGTGAGGGGGGATCTGTGGGGACCCTGATGTGAGAGGGGGCTCTGTGGGGACCCTGATGTGAGAGGGGGCTCTGTGAGGACCCTGTGAGGGGGGATCTGTGGGGACCCTGTGAGGGGGGGCTCTGTGGGGACCCTGTGAGGGGGGCTCTGTGGGGACCCTGATGTGAGGGGGGCTCTGTGGGGACCCTGATGTGAGAGGGGGCTCTGTGTGGGGACCCTGATGTCAGAGGGGCACAGATTCTGTTTTATCGTCCCCCTTTAAGCCCTTTCCACTTTTAGCTGGCTACACACTTAAAAGAGAAGTACAGGGAAAGTTTGTTTTGCAATACAGTTCCGTAAGCAACAAATTATTTTCAGGCAGTGCCCCTCCCGAGACTAGCTCTGGATCCGCCCCTGCTAAGCACAGAGACGTGTCCTCCTCCACATAGGAGTACAAGCTCAAGGATGTGTCATACTCCACATAGGAGTCGATATGTGTGATGCGATTTTATTCTTCATGTTAATAATAATTTTGTTTGCTTGCAGACTTACCTTCTAGTTTGACCTCCTCCTGCATTAATAGTTCTGCATTCCCCCTTATCACTGCCTTCTTCTCCCTGTTGTCTCTTGTCATCTTCCCACTTTGGTTATTGGGTGGCTACTGATGTTATAATGCCTTAGTATGTGCACTGCAGTTACATTATACCAGCTACATTCTTGGCATCCTACAGACAACAGGAGTGGACCAGGAGTGTACACTGCACAGTGTATGCACCCTAGGGAGTATTAAAAAAAAAAGAAAATGGCTATGAGAAAAAAAAAGACTACTGTAGATAAGCAATTTTTATTTAAACCTCTGACGTTATGGGAAGCCATAAAAGTCCCATCAGATGAACCAAATAGCTTTCTCTGGTCATACTGTACCTCCCAACTTTTTGCAATTGGAAATGAGGGACACCTATTAGCAAACGTATGTAGTCATAGGACACACCCCCTGCCACACCCCTTTAACCTCCCTGGTGCTCTGATTATGTCAGAATTTTTGTGCTAAAAGCGGTACATTGTTTTGCATGGAAAAATGTTGTTTTATAGTTTAGGCCTGTAATTCTTAGGAATAACCCACTTAAATCTGTTCAAACAAAAGTCTAGTAGACATCCTGGGTATGATAAAGTTTGAAACACAAAATCATAAATTATAATAAAGGAGAATTATACAAAAAAAAAAAAAGATTAGTTAAACCTACAAGTTTTTTTCTTTTTTGTTTAACCTCTACTATTCCTTTATATTGGCTTTTGCAATTTACCAATGCAGAAATTTAGAAACTGGATGAAAGGTTTAGCACTAGGAAACACTTTTTGAAAGATAAATAGTGCATTTTATATACAACTATATAGATCAGATTAAAATGAGGGACAAATGAGGAGGATAGAGGGACAGAGGGACTTTGTTCCAAATCAGGGACAGTCCCGCAAAATCAGGGACAGTTGGGAGCTATGCTTTGGTCAGTCCTGGGTTCATGCAAGATCCAGTGTTGACATAATTACTTCCTTCATTTGTGCAAATGGGGTAAAGATGGTGTTATGGTAATGTCTGATTTCTATAAATGTGAAGAGTAAAGATATTATAGGTCAGTTTTAAAAGATATGAATATTGTACCGGTTTCCATATATTACTATAAATATACATTTATAGTGTCACACAGTTATTATGTGTTTTGCACACTTTGGGGTTGATTTACTAAAGGCAAATGGGCTGTTCACCTTGCAAAGAAATTGTCACTTTCCAATAGAATTATTCCTTAGTTTAGTAGAAATAGTGTGTAGAATCTACAGTGCTTTGCGAAAGTATTCGTCCCCCTTGAACTTTTCGAATTTTTGGCACATTTCAGGCTTCAAACATAAAGATATAAAACTGTAATTTTTTGTGAAGAATCAACAAGTGGGACACAATCATGAAGTGGAACGAAATTTATTGTATATTTCAAACTTTTCTAACAAATAAAAAACTGAAAAATTGGGCGTGCAAAATGATTCATCCCCCTTAAGTTAATACTTTGTAGCGCCACCTTTTGCTGCGATTACAGCTGTAAGTCACTTGGGGTATGTCTCTATCAGTTTTGCACATCGAGAGACTGAAATTTTTGCCCATTCCTCCTTGCAAAACAGCTCGAGCTCAGTGAGGTTGGATGGAGAGCGTTTGTGAACAGCAGTTTTCAGTTCTTTCCACAGATTCTCGATTGGATTCAGGTCTGGACTTTGACTTGGCCATTCTAACACCTGGATATGTTTATTTGTCAACTATTCCATTGTAGATTTTGCTTTATGTTTTGGATCATTGTCTTTTTGGAAGACAAATCTCCGTCAAAGTCTCAGGTCTTTTGCAGACTCCATCAGGTTTTCTTCCAGAATGGTCCTGTATTTGGCTCCATCCATCTTCCCACCAATTTTAACCATCTTCCCTGTCCCTGGTGAAGAAGAGCAGGCCCAAACCATGATGCTGCCACCACCATGTTTGACAGTGGGGATGGTGTGTTCAGGGTGATGAGCTGTGTTGCTTTTACGCCAAACATAACGTTTTGCATTGTTGCCAAAAAGTTTGATTTTGGTTTCATCTGACCAGAGCACCTTCTTCCACATGTTTGGTGTGTCTCCCAGGTGGCTTGTGGCAAACTTTAAACAACACTTTTTATGGATATCTTTAAGAAATGGCTTTCTTCTTGCCACTCTTCCATAAAGGCCAGATTTGTGCAGTATACAACTGATTGTTGTCCTATGGACAGAGTCTCCCACCTCAGCTGTAGATCTCTGCAGTTCATCCAGAGTGATCATGGGCCTCTTGGCTGCATCTCTGATCAGTCTTCTCCTTGTATGAGCTGAAAGTTTAGAGGGGCGGCCAGGTCTTCGTAGATTTGCAGTGGTCTGATACTCCTTCCATTTCAATATTATCGCTTGCACAGTGCTCCTTGGGATGTTTAAAGCTTGGGAAATCTTTTTGTATCTGGCTTTAAACTTCTCAACAACAGTATCTCGGACCTGCCTGGTGTGTTCCTTGTTCTTCATGATGCTCTCTGCGCTTTAAACGGACCTCTGAGACTATCACAGTGCAGGTGCATTTATACGGAGACTTGATTACACACAGGTGGATTCTATTTATCATCATTAGTCATTTAGGTCAACATTGAATCATTCAGAGATCCTCACTGAACTTCTGGAGAGAGTTTGCTGCACTGAAAGTAAAACATTTTATTGTTTTGTTCTTTGTGTTAACTTGCCCTGCTTTATTATAATATACTTATTTATTCACCATCCATTTGCTTGTGTCCTACTTTCTGTCAGTGGCGTAGCGTGGGGGGTGCAGGGGGGGCCGCACCGGGCGCAACATCTGGGGGGGCGCATCCGCAGTGTCACTCTGTCTGTCTGACATACACAGTTCACACACTATCTGCGGCTGCCTCCATCTTTACGCTGGGAGATGTCCAGCGTGGCCGCCCTATGGCTGAAAATAGCGGGTCGGGGTGGGGCTGGACTGTGTCACACCTGTCCATTGGTGTAGGGTGGGGTGGCATTGCAAGCCAAGCCCTGCCTATGCCGCCTCTCCTCACTGCTTAGTCAGTTTAGCAGCGAGTTAGTCAGCAGCCTGGCGCTGTCACAGAGTGGGTTTTTTTTTTTTTAATCACCCGATTAGAGCCAATGGCTCTAATAGGCTTCAAAAAAGGGGTGGACCCGGGGCGCAGAGCAGTGCGCCCGAGCCCACCCATTGTGTGACAATAGCGAATGACAATTGGCTATTGTCACACGGATCCTCCTCCTGGCCAATCAGAAAGCGGGTCCGAGACCCGCTTCCTGACTGGCCGAAAGGCGAACGCATGCCATTGGCCGAGGAGGAGGCGGGAGGACTTGAGGAGACGCGGGGAACTGAGGAGAAGCCGCCGCTGCAGGTAAGTCTCTCTGCATTGAAAGGGGGCACGCTGGACACTCTTCATTGAAAGGGGGCACGCTGGACACTCTGCATTGAAAGGGGGCACGCTGGTCATTCTGCATTGAAAGGGGCCACGCTGGTCATTCTGCATTGAAAAGGGGCACAATGGTCACTCTGCATTGAATGGGGGCACGATGATCTCTCTGCATTGAAGGGGGGCACGCTGGTAATTCTGCATTGAAAGGGGGCACCCTGGTCATTCTGCATTGAAAAGGGGGCACGCTGGTCATTCTGCATTGAAAGGGGGCACGCTGGTCATTCTGCATTGAAAGGGGGCACGCGGGTCACTCTGCATTGAAAGGGGGCACGCTGGTCTCTCTGCATTGAAAGGGGGCACGCTGGTCTCTCTGCATTGAAAGGGGGCACGCTGGTCATTCTGCATTGAAAGGGGGCACGCTAGTCATTCTGCATTGAAAGGGGGCATGCTGGTCATTCTGCATTGAAAGGGGCACGCTGGTCTCTCTGCATTGAAAGGGGGCACGCTGGTCATTCAAACTTGTATTTAGATGCATTTTACTTTAATTATATCAGTATTTTCATGACAAACAATACATGTGCTTAGGGGGTAAGGGATTCTTTAACTAATCTAGTGGAAGAGACTTGAGTGCTAAAATCCCGCGGGTTAGGGGGCGCAAATTACCTGCCTTGCCCCGGGTGCTGACAACCCACGCTACACCACTGCTTTATGTGCACTATTATTGAGTGGAATAATACTAACACTTAAGTCACACAGGTGTGAGTGGCCTCAACCTATAACCATGTATCTCAGTGGGGACTGAGCTGCTTTAGGAGCCATGGCAGAATAGAGAACCCATCATCATCAGCAGCTCCTGTGGGGGAAAGCGTTACATTGAGAGGCCACAAGTATTACTCTGACTAGTTCTTTGTCCCCTGCCTGACTTTTTTGGGCTGTTTCCAAAATTAAATTTATTTCTAATATTGAATGGTAGTAATTACATCAATGAATTGACTCTTTCAGCTAAGCCAAGGTTTAGACATATTCAGTTTCCAGCGTAATTGTGATATCATGGGTGTCCGGGTTATAGGCTTCTTCTGCCTGCAGTGCACTTTATGTGCTTGCATATACAATATGACAAGAGTTTAGAAGGTACTTCAGCAAGAGACTTTGACGGACAAACTAAAGTAGCTTGGTTTTTATTTTATTTTCAGCTTGAAAAGCTTTCAAAATATGTTTGACATTGAGAGTAGCACACTATAAATCAACATGATCTTTCTCCCCACATTGCCAGACTGTGGTTTAGGCTTTCCACTATTTCGTTATTGTTACTTTATAAGTGAAGGGGAATGTTAGTGCCTGGATGGGTGCCAGTACTTTCCTGCCAAAGTACAGATAAGTGCTGTGTGTCCTGCATCACCTGCAGGGTGTATAGGGATCCAATGAAGCAGGTAGTCACAGCAGCACTTTGGTCCAATGGTGAAAAATTGGAACAATCTGGTCACTTTAAAGCTGAGCCCCAAGAAACTCTAAAATTCACCCTTGCAATGGGGCTGTGCCTACACTGCAAGGGTTTACTGCTTGCTTAGGTATAGGGATCATCGAAAAATAGATTACTTACCTGATCCACCTTTCCTCCATGCTGCTAGACTGGTCCCCACAATCTCTTCCCCCCCAAGGCTCCAGTGGTCCAAGGTCCTGATGTCATCAAGACATGCCTTGAGGGTCCATAGCCCTGCATTGGATGTAATGACTCTGAGGGACAGTTCACTACCAGAGCATAGGGGAGCACCAGCTGCTAAGGGAATGGAGAGTCAAGTAACTAAAGGGGTTTTTACTCTCCCCTAGAAAAATACTAATGATTGTTGCATGAGAGGTAACCAAGGTAGCACATCCCTTCATCATCACATTTTAAAATACACGTTTAGTCCGTAGGTTTCAATATTGAGTTGACCCACCCTTTGCAGCTACAACAGCTTCACATCTTCTGGGAAGGCTGCCCACAAGGTTTTAGAGTGTGTTTATGGGAATGTTTGATCATTCATCCAGAAGTGCATTTGTGAGATCAGGCACTGATGTTGGAGAGAAAGCCTGGGTTGCAATGTGCGCTCTAATTCATCCCAAACATTTTCTATTGGGTTGAGGTCAGGACTCTATGCAGGCCAGTCAATTTCCTCTACTATCCATGTCATTATGGACCTTTCTTTGTGCACTGGTGCGCAGTCATGTTGAAACAGAAAGGGCCAACCCCAAACTGTTCCCACAAAGTTGGGAGCACGAAATTGTCCAAAACGTCTTGGTATGCTGATACCTTAAGATTTCTCTTTGTTTGCAAAGATTGCAAACAAGCTTCTTTTAAGTGGTCATTATGGGGCATTGTTTGTATAATTTTGAGGAAAATAATGAATTTAATCCATTTTTGAATAAGGCTGTAATAAAATGTGGAAAAAGTCAAGTGCTGTTAATACTTTCCGGATGCACTATATGTTCATGAGGCCTTAATCTACACAATCTGGGAGTTTGTAAACTTACTTTGTAAAGAACCAACATATTTATTTCTTTGAATTATGTGACAGGTATTCACTATGCCCAGTAAATAGAAGCCGATGTGTCACACATTTCACAGAGCCTGCCTTCTAAACTACAGTGGTGCTGAGAGGAGGAGTCAGTATAGGAATCACCGATTGCAGGCAGTAAGGTAATATAGAATATGTAATTTTTAGAAATTGAAAGAAAGCAGCAGAGGAAAAGCTGTAAAGCTTGCACGGAATCCAGGGAGTTGTGTAAAGAGATGGCCACCAGGCAGGCAGGCAGCACTCACAGCATGAAAGGAGATTTTTTAAAGTGATTGTAAAGTCAGAAGGTTTTTTTAAATCTTAATGCATTCTATGCATTAAGATAAAAATCCTTCTGTGTGCAGCAGCCCCCCCCCCCCCAGCACCCCTAATACTTACCTGAGCCTATCTCAAACCAGCGATAATGCAGGAGTGTCTCGGCTGCCCGCGACTCTTCCTCCCCATTGGCTGAGTTGGCAACATGGCATCATTGGCTCCCACTGTTGTCAATCACAGTCAATGAGCCAATTAAGAGAGAAAGGGACATGGACGCAGAGAGCTGTGACTCGGCCCGGATGCCCCCATAACAAGCTGCTTGCTGTGGGGGCACTCAACAGGAGGAAGGGGCCGGGAGAGCCAAAGAGGGACCCAAGAAGAGGACGATCTGGGCTGCTCTGTGCAAAACCAACTTCATCCTCTGTGTCCCCTTTAGGTAATCCTTTCTTTGGGCTGTTCTTTAGCTGACAATACACTGATAGAAATTCAAACTTTGATCAGTTTGTGGCCTCCCTTGCTTGATTATTTGATCAACTTCTGTTAGAGGGACCTGTTGAAAATTTTCAGATTATCAGCGTCTGAAGCCAATAACTGTTTAGTGTATTTTTACAGTGGAAATACAATACAGAGTTTTCCGTTTGAAGGGATTCGTCCATCCACGTTGTTTGTGTGGATGGAGAAATCTTTTTTTTTTTTTCAATCTGGTGACGGAGCGAAATGAAGCTAGGCATGTTTAGTATGTCCAGCCTTTTCTTTTATCCTCAATAAATATACTCACCTGCTTAGTGAATCCAGCTTTGTTCTGCTGTAATCCACCACTCAGTTGCAGCACGCTGGGTCCCCACGCCTAAATCTCATCATCATCGGCTGTATCGTCCGGGTTTTTGCAGCCAGCCCCTTATGAGAGGGCACAATGTCCTCCCACCTCCAGCACTGTCCTGAGGCGGATGCTTCCTGGGATATTTATGAAATAATTTCTTCAGCTTTGTGTATACAAAGGAGCATGTCATTTCAAAGCTTTTGTTTCTTATTTTTAGGGACTCGTTAAGAACTGGAATAGTACCATTGGAATGGCATAGGGTAAATGTGGTGCTTATATTTAAAAAAGGATCAAAGTCTATGCCAAGTAACTATAGACCTGTTAGTTTACCTTCTATAGTCGGAAAGATACTGGAGAGTTTAATAAAAGACCACATAGATGAGTTCTTGCTGGAATAAAAAAATATTTTAAGCAGCAGACAGCATGGATTCATGAAAAACAGAAGTTGTCAAACAAACCTGATTTCTTTTTATGAGAAGGTAAGTTAAACCTTGGACAGAGGGGTGGCTGTGGACGTAGTATACTTGGATTTTGCAAAAGTGTTTGACACAGTTCCCTGCACACGGCTAATGTGTAAGGTAAAGTCGACAGGCTTTGGAAAGATCAGCTTTTAAATGGATAGAAAATTGGCAAAACAATAGAATTCAGAGAGTAGTAGTTAACGATTCTTACTCTGAATGGTCTAAGGTTATCGGTGGTGTACCCCAAGGTTCAGTTTTGGGACCCTTCCTTTTTATTATCTTTATAAATGATATAGGGTCTGGGATTAAAAGTACCATTTCAGTCTTTGCACATGACACCAAGCTATGCAGTGGAATAGCTTCCTTACAAGATGTCTCAAATTTACAAGCTGATCGAAATGCACTGTTTCATTGGGCAAGTATATGGCAAATGAGGTTTAATGTTAATAAATGTAAAGATGTGCACTTGGGGGATAAGAATTTGCATGCATCATACATACTAGGGGGAGTACAACTGGGGAAATCCATGAGGGGTCCATATAGTCAGAGATGTATAGTAACTAAGTAGAACTACTTCACTACTGTACTTAAGTACGGAAAGGCGGTATCTGTACTTTCCTAGAGTAGAATTTTTTTCTCCTACTTCCACTTTTACTTCACTACATTTTTTCCAAGATTTCAATACTTCTACTCTGATTTTTTTTTTTTGTGCTGCATAGTTACTCGTTACAATTATAAAAATTACCACTGACAGTAGATGGCAGGTTTCATGAAGCTCAAAACATGTGTATTATCAGCGCATACGAAAATAAATGCTACTGTATGTATAAATAAAAGCTGCATTTGAAATAATAAAAAACTATTTGATGTTCAAACTTTTGACTTCTTTCTTTACCAACTACATAACACAGTACTTGTACTTTTACTTTCAGTACTTGAGTAGCAATTTTTTTTCAAAACTTCTTGTACTTTTACTTTCAGTACTTGAGTAGCAACATTTTTAAAAAAACTACTTGCAATACTTATGTACAAAAAATGTTGAATACTTTAGTACTTCTACTCAAGTCACTTTTTGATTGAGCACTTCCATTTCTACTCAAGTCACTTTTTGATCGAGCACTTGTACTTTTACTCAAGTATGGGTTTCGAGTACTTTATACAACTCTGCATATAGTGAACTTGTTGTTCAGTTATTCACTTTAAGGTCATCACAGAGGACAAGGGGGCACTCTTTACGTCTAGAGGAAAAGAGATTTTGTTTCCAAATACGGAAAACAGAAAGTTTCCTATCAAATACTTACCATAATTTTCCTTTCCTGATGGACTCCAAAAAAGAAAAAAAAGGGGTGTTTAAACCGTATGATACACATTGTGGTTTCCTCCTTGTGTCAAAAAATATAAAAAATGCAAATTCAAACTTAATACAACGTGATAAGAATACAAACTCCCTAAGTAGAAAAAAAACCTTATTTAATTGCGGCATGAAAAATCAGTGAAGAGAGAGAAAAAAAAAAAAAAAAAGGAGAGAAAATTTTCCCATAATAAGTCTGCTATCATCGTCATCCGAGTTAGAAAGGCACTTATCGTGCCTATCTCTGTGCCTTGGAAGAATGCCTATTATAGTCTAACCCCAAAGAAAAAAAAAAAAACGGTTCAAAATAGGGCCTCCAGGGTAGCCCAATACAAAGATCTAGTGCACTCTATAAGGAGCCACATTAAGTTACTTCCAATTGAGAAGCCTCTGTACCAGTGAAATTCACCCAGGGCCTCCATCGGTCCCTAGTCTGGTCCTCCCAGTTCTTTAAAGTGGCAGTTAACTCCTCCATCTCATTAACTTTTGAGTACCATAATCTACTTCCCGGAGGTTGAGTTTGTCTCCACATGGCTGGAATACATGTCTTTGCAGCATTAAGAAGTCGGAGTGTCAACGACATCTTATATCTGCGGATTGAACTTCTCGTGAGGTGGAGGAGACAATACGCTGGATCATCTCCCACCTCGACTGCAGTCAGTTGCTTAATGACTGCCGCAACTTTAATCAAAAAGGGTCGCAGTAGGGGGCAAGTCCAAAAGATGTGGAGCATTGAACGCGCCTCCGACCTGCAACGCCAACACCTGTCTGAGCAATTTGCTCCCATCCTATGCATCAACATGGGTACTCTGTACCACCTAGTTAATATTTTATATCCCACCTCCTGATATTTGCAGTCCATAGAAGATTTATGCACCAGTGTTAGGATCTTATTCTTTGACCATTGAGATAGAAACGACAGCTGTTGTTCCTCCAGTTCCTCCACCAAGATTGAATAGAATAGGGATAGAGTATGTTTGAGGGGATCCCCTGCTCTACATAAAGATTCAAAAGGAGTTAAAGCCCTTGGTATATAGCCCCTTTGTCCAACAGAAAGGAGGAAATGTCGTAATTGATAGATACTCAAGTGGTCCAGATCTAATCCGGGCCATGCAGCGATCTCCCCATGGGTGGGCACAGGGCCCTGCTGCCGTACTTCAAGTAATCGTATCTTTCCAATTTGGGCTAGTCCATGTATCTTAGCACTTGTACATCCTGGGGGGAAATCTGGGTTGCCAAGTATAGAGATAAGAGGGGAAGGCGCAGGAGCTATCTTTGGATGTCGTTGGACTCTCCGAGATTCTCGTAGAGTGGCACCTATCGTAGGGTGTGATAAGATAGGGTCCATAGGCGAAAAAGAGGACCAAGGGGCCGGGGGGTCAACTGGCCAGCTTCACCCATCTCCATACCCACCCATCGCTTAGAGGCCAAATTACAATGCCAGTCCAAGACACGGACGAGGTGCGAGGCGCGGTAATATCAGAGCATGTCCAGAAGGCCTACTCCCCCCTTTGATTTTGGAAGGGACAGGACTTGAAGCCTGATCCTAGGAGATCCTAGGAGATCTGGAGGCCCATATAAAAGTGCAAAACATTCCGGATCTGTTGAAAAAAAGACATAGGGACAGCAATCAGTAATGCCTGCAATAAGTACAGTAATCTGGGCAAGATGTTCATCTTAAGCGCGCTACAGCATCCAAACCATGTCAGGGTTAATGATTGCCATTTATGAAGGTCTCTTTTCACAATCCCCAACATAGGGACATAATTCTTCCTAAATAAATCAGCTGGATCAGCTGTAATCTGGATCCCCAGGTAAGCTAACGATCCCTCAGCCCAATGAAATGGGAATGAGACTCGTAAAGCATGTTCCTCCTGAAATGATGTCGATACATTGAGTACTGCCGATTTCGTGAGATTAATCTTGTAATTAGAGAGGATGCCATATTTGTTAATACCAGCTAAGATGTTTGGAACTGTTATTATCGGGTTGGTGACGAAAAACACAAGGTCGTCTGCGAAAGCGGCCACCTTGTGTTGATCGCCAGCAACCTGAATGCCTGAAATGTCGCTAGATCGACGTATTGAGAACAAAAAGGTTTCCAACTTTAAAGTAAATATAAGAGGTGATAGTGGGCATCCCTGCCGGGTACCATTCGAGATTGGAAAGTAATCCGAGCACCATTCGTTTACTCGTACCGCTGCCGATGGTCTAGAGTATAGGGCCTGGATGCATTGCTGCATCCATGGTCCCAGGCCTATATATGACAGGGTGGCTCGAATAAAGCTCCAGGCCACCCTGTCAAAAGCCTTCTCCACGTCCGTAGATAATAATACCATCGGAGTATGTGGAACCCGTGCTTCGTGTACCAGATCAATAGCCCTTATAGTGTTATCTCTTGCTTCGCGATGCGGCACAAACCCCACCTGGTCAAAATGCACCAGGCGGGGGATGTGTGGCACTAGACGATTCACAAGGATCTTTGCAAACAATTTGGTATCGCAATTTTAAAGGGAAATAGGCCTATAGCTGCCGCAGAGCTGAGGGTCTTTCCTTTTATGAATAAGGGCTATATAAGCCCTCAAAGAGTTAATAGGAAACATGGCACCCTCTCCTACATTATTAAAATGCTCCAGGAGGGGTTTACCTAAATATGCCAGAAATTGCTGGTAATATGGCAAAGAAAGCCCATCTGGACCAGGGGCCTTATGGGGTTTAGATTGTGAGAGGGCAGATGATAATTCCTCAATAGTAATTGCCCCTTCCAAGGCAGATGCCTGCTCCGCTGTAAGGGTGGGCATTCTTGGAGGTAGATCTCTGATAATTCCCTCTCCTCGCTAGGGGAAGTTATTCTCTCAGGGGTTGTTATATTGTAATATTGTTATATTGTTATATTGTAAAGAGATTGATAAAATTAATAGAACTCGTCCGAAATAGCAGACGAAATAGCAGAAATAGCAGACGAGGTATGAACCTCTCATCCACTAAGCGTTTGTATATGAGATATACGTGTTCTCTTTCTTTTCTTTTCTTTTCTTTTCTCGCTATATTGTTTTTTTGCTATTTTTTAACCCACGAAAATGGAGTTACCCTTTAAGATCATGCTAATAGGGGAGAAGGTAGAGTGAGCAGAGTGATGAGCTCATTTTTCTGCTGCTGCTCTTTCACTCACTAATAGGCAGACTAGAATTGAAGAGAGGATAGCCACTGTATTCCCTAAATATAAACAATGTCACATGCCTGGCTGTACTGCATGGCAGTGCTGTGTAAATCTCATGACTAAATGGACAGAAATCCAAAACCTTTGCCAAATAAAAAAGCCACCTGTTATATATTTCATTTGCATATTTAGCTGTTGGTTTGGAGTTCAGCTTGAAATATTTTTCAAAAGCTCCCTATTATAAAACAATATCTTGCTTTTGTTTTAGATCGGAGTCCTGCTTAAAGTGTGCTGTCCTCACCAGGCCTGTACCTTCATTCAGAAGACCACCCTAAGAGCTGGCAGCATGCACAGCTTGCCTCCTCTGACCCTGGGCTCGAGTTTCAGGTTCAGTAAGTGACTGTGACGCCTGTGCAGACAGCTTGTGTAGGTATTTGTATCAGACGACTTGCCTGTTGCCTCGGATCTTTTTTGGCACTCACAGCTCCCTGTCTGTCCTCTACTAAGCTTCTTTTATAAATAGGAAAGTCCATTAATCAAGAGACTGAAGCTTGAGGTCAAAGGGCAACCTAGAAACTAACGACAGAAGTTTAAACATCACTAACGCATTTGCAGCTTATGTTTGGAGCCCACAGTTTAAAAATCAGCACTGGGAGATTTAAAACAAAGAAAGGTGTTGACCACTGATGAGATCATTGATGAAGAATGAATAGAAGATGAATGCTTTTTTTTTTCAAGCAAGCATAAAACAAACAACTCATGAGGATCAAGATACAGTAATACATGTGCCACGTGACCAAAAGTGCAAGATGTTGTAGAGAAGATCCAGTAAAGCTATTCACATTGTTGCATTGAATTTTCAGACCTAAGGTGTCTATGGATTTAGAAAGAGTTTGCCCAATCTAGACAAGCTTGCATGCACAACCATCGCCAATGATGGTCAATACTGTCTGGCCAAGGCTGCTCAGGAGAGGATTGTCTTCCCAGAGACAGCCAATGTCTAGGACACTTCTTCCTCCATATGCACAAGCATTAAAGAGTGCTTGATGCGAGAAAACAAGTCAATTCATCACTCTTCCCTATAAAAAAAAAATAAAATAGGAATTGATCCAAGTACAAAAAGTGTAACTGAAGGCAAAAACCTTTTTAAGTTTTTGATAGACTGGAGGAGTATTAGAACACCTGTCTGGTTTTTCTTGTTTCCTGGATCCCCATTGGGTAGATTTATCCTCCCTTTGTCCTGATGACGCTTATCACTGAACATTAAAGAAAATCCAAAATTTTGAGTGGTCACCAGAACATTAATAGAAGGAAAGTCTACCAATAGGGACAGTAGTTCTTGTGACCCTGTTAACTACCAGAGATTTCGCTCCCATGGATTTACTCTCATTTCCTGTTGTGGTTATGAGACAAGTCTGTTTAGGACACATCCATCCTGATTATTAATCCCCTTTTTCCTGGCTAAGAGCTCTGTTTAAGAGCTTCCAAAAAAACCCCATAACAAGCCTTGTTATTTATAGTGGAGCCCTGATGAATGGGGACTTTTTGCCCACAAAATTCCTTTTATCTTCTTGTTTTGATAAGGTCACCAGCAGTAAAAAAAGATGACCCCCCCCCCCCCCCCCGGTGCTCTTCTTGTTAATCTCTTTTTGTTTAATTTATTTTGGGGGCCCTTGTTTTGTGGCAGAGCTACTGAGGTTGTGTCATCAAGCCCAACCAACACTTCCTGAGTAATAGATATAAGATCGGAGTTGGAGTTGTGCTTGTTCATTGTCACTCTGTCACGTATTAATGGAGATTATTACAATTATAGGCATTTTCCACTGTGATCACTATCAGGAAGCTAGTCATGAGCAATAATGTGCAGCCACCACTGAAGTGAGTGCATGCAGAAAGGAAGTGCCTTCAAATAGTTCGAAGAAGAGCAACACTGAGATATAGTAAAAAACAAAATGAAAAAATGAAAACAGAATGTTTTTCATCTAGTTAAGGTTTAGATATATCACTTTACCGATAAGGTGTTTGTCTGATAATTGATTGGGGTGTGTCTTTAAAATTACACAAAGAAACTGCATTATTATTTCACAGTGGATTCTGTAGCTCCATCATTTTTGCATTTTCGGTAATGCCAGGATGCGGGAAAGACAGACTGAGGTAGATTAGGCTTCTGTCTCCTTTGTATACCAGTTCATACTGCTTTAGGTGGCAAAGGCATAGATAGGCCCTGGCATCCAAGGCACATGCACATGTCCCAAGTCTGCCTTGCAGTAAAATAAGCCCATGGATCAAACATTTTTGGTCTTTGATTATGTGTATGTGAGTTATCATGTACAGTATATTCATTTCCACATCTCCACCAGTAAGTACATTTAACTCACAATGCCTTATAACTGTAGACAGTTTAGTGAATTTAAGAATCTGGCAGTTAATGAATTTCTGGATTCCTACATTTTACCTGTACATTGCAATTCACATTTCTTTTTCAACTCTACATTCTATGCATAATACACTTGTAGCATCCTCTTAGGTAGGTGCTAGAGAGAGAGTACAGTTTTGGAGCTTTTCTGCTTAACAGAAAGATTGCCAGGTAAATCTGTATTGTTCTCTGCCTACCATAAAGCAGGATCTGCTAGTGAGGTCTGCTCATGGTGCTCAGGTGCAGAGTTTGTCTGCAGAGTTTTTTCACTTGTCCAAAAGGGAGGCATATTGGACAGTGGGAGGAAACCTGACAAATGAGTGCACAGGCATTTAGTACAGCCCTGGTGATTGGCAGAGGAATGTGCCTCGGTGCATGCTAGGATACAGTATAAATGCCAAGGGCCAGGGCCGCTGATAGGGAGGGGCCACCGGTCCTCTTGTAGGGAGCCTGAGCACACAGGGGGGCCCACAGAGGGAGGGAGATTAGTGATGAACGACATTTACAGAAATCTTCCTCCAGCAGCTAAAAGCTGAACTATCCCCCTCTCCTTGCTGCCAGCTCTTATCTGCTGAGAAAGAGACAATTTTCCCTCACTAATCCCCCTCCCTGTGTGGGCCCCCTCCGAACCCTGGCTCTAATGTTATCTCTGTTCCTGAGTTTATCTCTGTAACTTTGTTTCTTTCCCTGCTGTTCTTCCAATACTCCTTGTCCCAGCCTGTATATTTTTTTCATCTCTCCCCCATTGCTCTGACACATTTACAGCTGATCAGCTGCATTCCCATTGGGTGAAGAATTTACTGTTACACCGGTTCCATAGCTGCCTATTATCTTGTCCCAGTGCAGTTTAGTGTGCTTTGTGTAGCTGGGCTTCCAACTTCTCTTCCCCAGACTGCTTCCTGACCAATGCTACTTTGCTTTTTCTCCCCTTTACTGTCAGTTCCCTCTGCAAATCCATTTATCAACTTCTATTTAACCATTTACTAACTGAACTGGCAGTAGTAAACTCCATTCTTTATCTTGTATATACAGGTACGCCTATAACAAGGCTTACCTGTAGGCAGTGGAAGCCGGTGCATTGGGGGTGCAGGGGCGCTGTCCCCCCTATCCATGCGTCCGTCCCCCTAATCTACATGCGGGGCACCGGACGCATGGAATTCAATGGGCTTTTTTTTTCCATCACCTGATTAGAGTCAGAGGCTCTAATAGGCTTCAGGAAAGGGTGGACCAGGGGCGCAGAGCAGTGCGCCCCGAGCCCACCCATTGTGTGACAATAGCGAATGCAAATTTGCTATTGTCACACGGATTCTCCTCCTGGCCAATCAGGAAGCGGGTCCGATACGCGCTTCATGATTGGCCAAAAGGCAAACCCCATGCCATTGGCTGGGGAGGAGGTGGGAGGCGGGAGGACTGAAGAAGCCCATGCCACCGCGCCGGGGAACTGAAGAAGCCGCGAGCCGCCGCTGAAGGGAAAAGCAGGGGCCCTCGGAGCGCCCAGTGACACCAGTCTGTCCCCTCCATCGGGTCAGGGCTGACTGGTGCCGGCGTGCGTTGCTGGCCACTGTCATCACCCATGTCGGTAAGAAGAGCAGGGCGAGGCAGGAGACAGACACAGAGCAGGGTGTGAGGTAAGTGCACTGGTCTCGCGTGGTGGGGACACGCTTACGCTGGTCACTCTGCATTGAAAGGGGGCATGCTGGCATCTCTGCATTGAAAGGGGGCATGATGGCATCTCTGCATTGAATGGGGGCATGCTGGCATCTCTGCATTGAAAGGGGGCATGATGGCATCTCTGCATTGAAAGGGGGCATGTTGGCATCTCTGCATTGAAAGGGGGCATGTTGGCATCTCTGCATTGAAAGGGGGCACGCTTGCATCTCTGCATTGAAAGGGGGCACGCTGGTCACTGCATTGAAAGGGGGCACGCTGGTCTCTGTGCATTGAAAGGGGGCATGCTGGTCTCTGTGCATTGAAAGGGGGCATGCTGGTCTCTGTGCATTGAAAGGGGGCACTCTAGTCTCTGCGCATTGAAAGGGAGCACGCTGGTCTCTGTGCATTGAAAGGGGGCACGCTGGTCTCTGTGCATTGAAAGGGGGCATGCTGGTATCTCTGCATTGAATGGGGGCAAGCTGGCATCTCTGCATTGAAAGGGGGCACGCTGGCATCTCTGCATTGGAAGGGGGAACGATGATCTCTGCTTGGAAGGGGGCACGCTGGTCTCTGTGCATTGAAAGGGGGCACGCTATACCTTAATTACTGAAGGCCCCTTTCACACTTTTGTGACCTCAAAGTCACACAATTTTTTACAGCATTTTTTGCCGCAAAGCAATGCCTATTACATTTTTCTGTTTGCGCCCCCCAAAAATTTTGAGCACCAGCCGCCACTGCCTGTAGGTTTAGTGAATATCTCCTAAATGTTGCAGCTGGTAAAAGCACCAGCAGATGTGCACTGCGCTCTCAATGGATGACATACCATCCATTGAGAGAGCTGTGCTGTGACTGTGACACCCGTGCGCATGCGTGTGAGTTACATCATCGCAGTTTGGTCAAACAACTGGAGTCCAGGAAACCAGAGAGAAGACCAGATGAAGATGGAATACCTCTTAGTAGTGACAGCACACTGCTGGAGAGATCTGTTTTTAAGGTAGAAAAATCTAATTAAGGGCTCACTCCCACCGGTACCTGGGCTGTGTGAAGGAGGGGATTGGGCTGGAGCCACCTGTCATTCTATGGGGATTCTATAGTGTCTTGAAGAGGCAAGGTTCACTGAGTTCCATCAGCTACCAAAGGGACTTGTTCATTCCATACAGGAGCTGTATGGTCCTTCAAATAATCTGCTACACAGTTCTATTGAGAGAATTGTCCTCACCTGTGAATAGTTAATTTGGAGTATTCTACTTATTCCCTTCTCCTATCCAAGTTCTCCAAATAAAATAAAAACACAAATCCCCCAGACTGGTCATTAAAGATAATGAGCGGAAAGGTGTGTGCTCCTGGCTGTGTGAAAATACCCTGTATCTGGGTGTGGAGTAATCAGTGGGAGGCCCGGCAAATCAATATTCAAGCGACTCCTGCGGGGGTACCGCTACATAAATAAAACCCATTGTGTAGTTGTTCAATTATTTCTTTTTTCTAAGCAATTGTTGTTGATTTCAGTCAAGTCATTATATTTATGAAATAACAAAATATATATAATTACAGATCTGACTTTTTTAAATACCACTGAAAGGCATTCCAAAGTAATAAGCTATTCTTATATGGCTAATTTCTGTTGCCATATTGTTCTGGCCTGGGGCTAATGGCCAGGGGCCCAGAGGTGCCTCTGATCTTTTAGGACCCTAGGAACACCCCTACTAGGTGGCCCAATGCAGTCTACTTAGCTTCATTTCTAGGTGTTGGGTATGGTTTGTTTCTCATGACAACAACAAAAAAACAGTAATGAAGGATCACCACACATCATTAAATGGCAAGCTGCCTGTTATGCAGTGATGTGGTGATCCTTCATCATTGCTCCATTTTGCTTTCTGTGTGCAGACTTGGTTCTGCTGTGGATACTGTGAGCTATTCTCTGACCCATCAAAGCCTGTTCTAATCCAGCATCAGCCTGCTTTCCTCACTGCGATTTAAACAGGGATTAGGCTTCTTAGTAGTGAAATGTATTTAACTTATCATCTGCCAAAGGATTGCAGAGCATAGTGACTCCCTAAGCTGGCCAGGTAGTGAAGTCATGCAAGCAGCAAGTGTACTTAGGGGTTCTGCCAACTACTACCAGATGTGTAGTTAAGGATAGGCCATACCCAGGAGTCTGCTGTCATGAAGAACCTGCTACTTATGACTGGGGCAGCCATTTTGTGACCTGATGAATACCTTGTCACAGAAATAAGAGCTATGTTCCGTATATGCCAAAGTATATCCATGAACAAAATAGGAAGACTGCATATCAATTTTGTAGATTTCAGATTCAAAGGATAAACTTTACACCTTACACTTTAAATGAACACACTTCAATACAAAAATATAAAATCCTCTTTCAAACGTTATGCAGCCAAAAGTTGTACAGCAAACCTTTTTGTGTAATGTTACCATTCTATATACTACCCTTGATCTTGTGTCAAGCTACAGATGCAGTCTAGCGGTTGGAGAATAATGGTCAGTATGGGTAAAGTGTTCCAATTTTTTCCCATGACCAGACCCTATTATAAAGGGTATGTAAACACTGACAATGAACATTTCTGATTTATTCCCTTTTGGTCAGGTAAATATACTATTGAAAGCCTTTTATTATATCTATTTCTTAGGATAAAAAATACTTGTTGATTGTGTCAGAATTGTTGTGAGCTGACAACTTCCTGTGCTCCCTGCCTGTGCTCCCTGCCTGTGCTCCCTGCCTGTGCTAAGTGTATTAATCCTCATGTACACAGGAAGCAGTTTATCCCATACAGCTTAAAAAAAAGGACATTTTGGCTGCTTGGAAGTAACTGGTGCAGCCTACAGCACTTCTGTACAGGGCCACATGTGTACAGGGACATTTGCCTTGAATGCAAGAATTCCACATTTGTGACATGTGTCCCTGAGCACATACAGTCCTAAACAAAAATACTGCTCAGAACAGTGTACAGGCACTGTGTAATTCATTGATACTCTCAGGTTGTTGGCAGCAGGTGGTCTAAACTGCCCATGTGCATGGGGCCCTTTAATTACCTGGCTATCAGCTATCTCTGAAAACTACAGAAACACACCCTCTATGTTATAGATGTAGCACCCTCTAGTATGTGCTAGATGTTAGTGTAATATAGTAAATGTAGTTTAGCTCAGGGCCAGGCCTGAGCTGGGAATCTGTGCCAGGGTTCAGTGATTCAGGGCTGGAGGACTCATCCTAGCAGCCTCTCTGGTGCATCCCCCTATTTTCTGGGAAATTAAAGAATGTTCTAGACATAGTGGGTGGAGTTAAGGAGGAGCTGCTTGGAATATTTATGAGGGCCTCAGCCAATTCCCAGTGAAGGGCTAGAAGGGAGTAGGCCACCTCAGAAATAGGCATGAGTCATGCCAGCAGGGGCAGTCGGGTGGAAGATGGAGATAGAGTGCTGAGGAGGCTGTCAGTGGCTCTTGAGGGAGCCCCCTAGTCTGGTGGGGTGACCTTGGGCTAGAGCTTGGGTGCTGGCAGGATCCTACCATGACACATGAACCCTTTCTTTAGGCATAATGGGACCAAGGAGTGAGGACAGCAGGGGCAGGTCAGCACTACTGGGAGATTTCCTGAGAGTCAGCTGGTGGGCTGAGAAGTGTCTCTCTGGAGGACTGTGGTGGAGAAGTTAGCCTGGAAGTCTAGTAAAGGGCAGCTGCAGCCAGGAGGGCTGGCAGGGCCTGAAGAGGTGGTGCTGGGATCAGTGACCACAGAGAGCAAGTGATGGGAAAGTGAGAGCTGTGTCACTCTACCATTCTACAGGTATAGGGGCTGCAAGTCCCTGTCTGTAATAGGCCTCTGCTACAATCATTACAAAATGACATAGCTAACTTCTGCAAGCAAGTTTGTGCAGGAGGAAGAAGTGGAGTACATAGAGACTGTTTTAAGAAAGTTGTCCCTGAAGTTTGAAGTCAAGTGGGCATCCCATAATTTCTAACTCGAAATCCACTAATAAAACATAAAAACAAAGCTATGGACTGTTCTCTGTCTCTGAGGTGCTGGGGAAGATTCGGTGTGCGGGGAGGGATCCCTTTAACCTGCAGCTCCTACGTGGGCCGTGCTACATAGAGAACAAGAGTGGATTTTTTCAGTCGTATCGTGTTTTTGTTGTCCTGATTGAGAAAGTCAAGTATGCGTTTTCATCCTATGAATGGAAAACATCTTGAAAAAAGAAAAATAATGCAGCCACCAAATGTAAGGCCTAGTTAGCTGAAATATATAACATTTGTTTTGGGTTTAAATATGCTTTCTAGCAACCCTGTCATTAAAGAAATAAAATTAAGCAAAGGCAGCCAACGGCACTCTTCATTCTCTTGTGGAACTACAAGTGCCGCAGCCATCCTACCTTTCCGCATAACTCCCAACTGTCCCTGATTTCGAGGGACTGTCCCTCATTCGGAACAAAGTCCCTCTGTCCTTTTTTCCTCCTTAATATGTCCCTCATTTTGGTCTGATCTATATAGTTGTACAGTATCTCACAAAAGTGAGTACACCCCTCACATTTTTGTAAATATTTTATTATATCTTTTTATGTGACAACACTGAAGAAATTACACTTTGCTACAATGTAAAGTAGTGAGTGTACAGCTTGTATAACAGTGTAAAATTGCTGTCCCCTTAAAAAAAAAACTCAACACATAGCCATTAATGTCTAAACCTCTGGCAACAAAAGTGAGTACACCCATAAGTGAAAATGTCCAAATTGGGCCCAATTAGCCATTTTCCCTACCC
>NC_138779.1:85955308-85967808 GCF_965119305.1 Pelophylax lessonae | reverse complement strand
TTCCTCCATACTGGCCCAATCAGAGAGCGTGGCGCACTTTGTGCATGCACAGTAGGGAACTGACTGTAAAAGCTGCAAGGCTTTACTGCCGGTTTCCTTTAGTAGAGATGGTGGTGGCAGCACCTGATAACTGATTGAAAAATCTGCTCTGGTGAAGACACTGCTGGTCTCATGGAGAGTAAAGGCCCGTACACATGATCAGATTATCGGATGATCTTTCGCCTGTTTTTTGTGGCATGCTAGTCTGATGTGAAAGTGAAGCGGTTACTTTTATACGAAAATTCCCATACGACAGAATTCAACTTCAGAAGTGATGTCATGTGTTGGATTGTTTTGTATGTATTCTTTCATTTCTGAGCATACCTAGTCTTGCTCTTACGATTTTTCCAGACAAAAACTGTACTAATTAAACGAAAATCGGACGTTGTGTTAACGTACGATAAAAATTTTATAGCCTGCACATCCAGTTTTTGTCGTCCGGAAATTCGCAATCAGTTGTCGAAAGCAGTATACTAACAATCCAAAAATCGTCAGATCGCTCGTCGGACGAAATTTTACTTCAGATTTTCGTATTGTGTGTATGGGCCTTTAGTGTCCTAATTTTAAAAGTCAGCAGCTACAACAGTTTAATATTTTTCTGCAGGAGCTCCTCTTTAAGTGCCGGTTCACATTTCTGCGATGCGGGAACACTGCGAATATACAGCTTGTTCCCGCATCACATCCGCACCCATGGCAGTTCACACTGCCATATGCGATACGCTGGGGGTGTCAATTAAAAGTTACTAGTGTGAACCACCATGTGATCCGATTCTGCTGCGAACCAAAAAAAGGGTCCTGTGCGAGTTGGTTGCGATTGCGGTGCGAATTCAGCCATACAAACTGTATGGCTGAATTTGCACCGCACAGAGATTGCATGTAATTTTAGGCGCAGTGTGCTCCAAATTACATACGATCTCTATGATTCGCAGAAATGTGAACCGGCACTTAGGAACAAAACCACATGCGTTGCAGCACACTGCGTTATGGTGTGAATGGGCCCTAAAAATACAACATGAATATTTCAAAATGATGTGCTCTTACAGAATATACATCATAGCTGTGGTATAACAGAAGGTATGGATCTGTAAATGGTATTCTATACCATCTCCAGACCCATCTAATAAATATTGTTTCTCTGTACACTCAGCCAGTGTTCGGGCAGAAGGACTATCAGTACATGATGAGTAGTCTCTGTGTACAATGTCATTACCTGCTATTAATTATTCATAGCAAGGTTCTATCATTATTCTACTGAATTACTGGGCCATTCATTATTAGTGAGGCAGATCACAGTACAGCATCATTGTGTGAGAATATAACAAACTTGCTATATGGAGTATAAAGTTGCTGGACAGAAATACTTGTTTTCTGTGTTTTCTGAGTTTTTCCAATCGCAAATATTTATTCTAGGGTGTCCAGTTTTATTTCATGAATAGAAATCTGCCATAATAATTTGATCTAAAGGACACTCACATTTGATGTGTTGCCCCGCTATACTTCCTCAATAACTTCCAAAGTAACTAAAACAATCTGCTCATTTGTAAGGTTCCATTCACACTACGTCATTACTGAACCCAGCGTTTTACAACAATATGAGGAAACGCGCGTTATATGTGTTGTTTCAATAGGATGCCATTTATTTGAGTTGCACCCTGCCCAAGGTCTACAATGACATGGTCTTAATGGGCCTTAAAGGTCCTTAGACCCTTCATAATATGCTATCAACTTGCCTGGCAAGCTCTGTTTGTTATTAGAGGGCTCCTTAACACTTGCAGTGCCCTCTGAAAAGCAATCCACATACGCACTTTTTAGAGGGCATTTGGCAGGTGGTGAGGAGGCGCTTGATTTAACCCTTTAATGCCACAGTATCATACCGCAATCACCTGCATTGCACACAGTTGCAGCCCAGCCCCATTGAACTTGATGGGCAACATTTGACAGGCTTACTTTTAAATGTATTTTCTGAGAGCAGAGAAATCAGTGATAGGAGAATAATGGAGACTTGCATTTCCTACCTCTCCTTAATGCCAGTTCCCTAGCTGTTTTTTTGATCCTTTGGCAATAATGCTGCTTTAGTCTCTGCCCCAGAACAAGAATAAAAAGAAGAGAAAATCTAACACTTTTCTAACGCTAATCATTACAAAATGTTAGTGCATATCAGTATTGAAATCAGACAGCCAGGCATTTGGCATTTTCTGAAGGAGACCAACAATGAGGCTAGGTTCACACATGTCCAGTGCAAATGTCCCCTCAGTTTTCATTGCAAAACAAAGCAGATGTTCAATTTATATGCAAATTTGTGGAGCCGGTGGCCACCGGCGTCTTTAACATTACATCCTTAGCAGCAGGGTTCCGTTTTTTTTTTTCCCCCCACAATTCTTTATTGCTGGCAATGTATTTTTTACATTCAGCTGTCAGCGGGGTTCCCCACTGACAGCTGAATGTAAAAAAATACATTGCCGGTAGGGCTGGGCGATTTTGCCTAAAAAAAAAAAAAATCTTCGATTTTTAAAGAAAAATTCGAGTTTCGATTCGATTTTTTTTCCAATGCACTTAAAAAATGACTGCAGAGTCTGGAGGGAGGACTGAGGAGAAGGAGAAGCGCTGTATATGTGTGTCTGACTCTGACGGACCACCGCCGCGCCTGGATGTGACGTCAGCTGCGGGCGGTGCGTCTGTACAGGGGCTGCGCTGTGATAGGTACAGTCCAGAGAACGAGTCCACAGTAACCGGCCACCTTTTTTAGTTTGACTTTGAAACTATTTTTTTTTTCAAACAAGTTTTTTCTACAATACTTTTTTCTGCCTTGTGCAGCCACCGAACTCCCCAGTAACGGACCATCGCCGCGCCTGGATGCGACGTCAGCTGCGGGGCGGGCGGTGCGTCTGTACAGGCCGGTGTTGTAAAATTTTGTCGGACCCGTGAAAAAAAAAAATCGGACCTCATCACTTCCGGTGACAGAGCATCACAAAACAGCTGATAGGAGTCGTCCGTGCGCATACGCAGAAGACATTTTTCGAGGTTTGGAAAAATTATAACAGAGAGCGGACAGCTGATTGAGAGGAGGTGGGGCTGAGGTGCGACGGAGGACGGAGGACACCGCCGCGTCATCGAGACATTAGGGACAGAGGCACATATGCAGAGCTGGCGGAGGAGGCGGGATGGAGGTGCGGCCGTGTAATAAATACAGGGCTTAAGCGACTCCTGTTTTATTATCTTTATTAATTATCGTATTATTTATCCTTAGGATTTCATTACATTTAGTATTTCTTATTTTGTATTATAGAAATACTAAATGTTATGAAATCCTAAGGATAAATAATACGATAATTGCTAAAGATAATAAAACAAGGAGTCTCTAAAGTCCAGCATTTATTACACGGCCACACCTCCGTCCCGCCTCCTCTATTCAGCTCTGCAGATGACGCGGCGGTGTCTTCCGTCCCACCTCAGCCCCGCCTCCTCTCATTCAACTGCCCGCTATGTGTTATAAGTTTACCAAATCAGGATAATGTCTTGTGTGCATGCGCACTTGAGACCCCCATCACCGGAAGTGACGAGGTCCGATTTTTTCACGGGTCAGAGAAAATTTTAGAACACCGGGGCTGCGGCGCGCTGTGATAGGTAAAGTCTCCCCGGCCTGGATGTGACGTCAGCTGCCGGGAGAGGAAGCGGGCGGTGCGTCTGTACAGGCCAGGGGCTGTGATAGGATAGGTGCCTATTCTATCACAGCCCCTGGCCTGTACAGACGCACCGCCCGCTTCCTCTCCCGGCAGCTGACGTCACATCCAGGCCGGGGAGACTTTACCTATCACAGCGCCCCGCAGCCCCGGCCTGTACAGACGCACCGCCCGCCCGCAGGTCTGTTACTGGGGAGTTCGGTGGCTGCACAAGGCAGGAAAAAGTATTGTAAAAAAAAACTCGAGTTTAAAAAAAAAAATCGTTTCAAACTAAAAAAAAAAAAAAAAAAAAAAAAAATCGATAAATCGATTTATCGCCCAGCCCTAATTGCCGGCAATAAAAAATTGTGAAGGAAAAAAAAACAAAAACAAACGGATTTTCAGGGGAGCCCCACCTCAAAATTAAAAAAACAAAATCCATACTAGACTCTTCTCTGAGCATGCAATTCAGGCCAGGAACCATGCCAAGCCACATGCCCCCACCTCAAAGCATCTAGATGGGGAAAAGGGCCTCTTCCCCACAACCCTGAGCAGTGGTTGTGGGGGTCTGTGGGCAGGGGGCTTATCGGAATCTGGAAGCCCCCTCATTAACAAGGTCCCCACCTCCCCCCCTCATGAAAAGGAGTATGGGGACAGATTTTGACAATTCCTTTATAAAAAAAAGGTGTAGATCCATTGTCAATCATGACGCCTGTCAACCCGAAAAAAAGGATGGTCCGCTCCCGCCAGCTAACAGGTATTAAATAGCTAAGGGGTGGGGTCACTAGGTGACAGCATAACCAGTGCATGCTGGGTCAGTAACGTCACAAGGGGGGTGTCGTGGGGGGTCCTCACCCGGAGACGTAGCTGGGTGGCTCTGCTATTTATTAACGGTCAGATGGCGGAGCTGGCAAATGGCAGGAGCCTTCGGCGAGAGCGGACCTTTTTGTTTTCCGTTTTAATAAAGGAATTGTTAAAAACGGTCTGTGTTTTTATTTCTTTTCGACACTTTTTGGTGAATGAGTAGGGGCACTCGCTCATCTCCCTAGTTTCCTGGCCTGCCAGGCTGCATGCTCGGATTAGGGTCTGGTATGGATTTTGGGGGGGGACACTATGCCATTTTTTTTTTTTTTTAATTTTGGCATGGGAGTTCTCCTTAAAATCCGTACCAGTCCCAAAATGCTTGGTATGGATTGGGGGGGAACCCACACGCTGTTTTTTTTTTTATCAAATTCGTGTTCAAAACTGGTGAGATGTGTGATTCCTATAGAAGGCCAATGAGCCTGGAATTCGCATCTGAATCGCACCGCCAGTGCTCAGAAAATGCACAAAACTCTTTAAATTTGCAGCAAATTTTCACTGCCGCTGCCCCATATGTGAATGGGCTCCATAGAAAGCCGGTATAGCTTACATGACATGTGAATCATAAGCGGTTCAAAACACTTCCAATTCGCATTTATGTGAACGGAGCATGAAAGCCCTGTACTTCTTCCAGTGAACATGTTAGGAACATCAAAGTGTCCAGACTAAGAACACTACCAAAGTGCTTTTCATACTTTGATTTCTGATCACCACCGGAGACCCAATTAATGAGCCCATTATACATAAAGTTTGTACATTGGCAGAATACTCTCTATGTGTGAACTAACTCACAATTGTATCACAACAGACTGCATTCCCACACAGAAGAAAGAAAAACTGCTACTGCTAGATCTAGGTGAGGATGTATCCTTGGTAAAATTAGCAATTTGCCTACTCTTTTAGACTTAAAGTGGTATTAGATCCAAAAACAAACATTTTATATATTGCGGCTTACTCTTAGGCTGGGCTCACACTATTGCAGCTTTGCAGACCGTGTTTGCGTGGGCATGGCAGCCCATTCATTTGAAAGGGTGGCTGTGCCTGTATTTCACACAGGAAAAAGGTTCCTGCAGCATTTGAAAAATGGCTTTTGCACTATGCGATTTCCCTGCGATTCCTGTACTCACACACGCGCTGCGTTTTTGGAAGCATGGGGGTGCCACTAAGAATGAATGGTAGTGGAAATGCTTAATGCTTTTGTCTCCTACTAGGCACCGTATTCCCCTATTCCATCCTACTTGAAAGAGGATCTCATGGCATTACTGGAACCACTCCATCTCCCCAGTTTGCCTTTGGAGGCCTCTGAACTGCTGGATGCCCCTTTCAGGCTGGAGGAACTTGCTGGAATGGTAAGCTCATTTCTGAACCGAAAGGCACAAGGACCAGATGGGCTCCCAATTGAGTGGCAAAGACAATATATGGATTTACTCTCACCACGTTTGTTGGCCCTGTACCAGGAGTGTTTCAAGAGGGGCCATCTTCTTCCCTCCCTATATGAAGCACATTTTGTTCTTATAGCCAAGTCACACAAGGTATGGTGCCAGCTGATTGGAAAAAAGCCAACGTGGTACCAATATTTAAAAAGGGGCCGAGATATATCCCGGGTAACTATAGGCCGGTCAGCCTAACATCAGTAGTCTGCAAAATTTTGGAGGGGATGTTAAGGGACCACATTCAAGACTTTAGTAATGAAAACGGTATTATAAGTAGTAATCAGCATGGATTCATGAAAAATCGTTCGTGCCAAACTAATCTATTAACCTTCTACGATGAAGTGAGCTGCCACCTAGATAAAGGTAAGCCTGTGGATGTGGTGTATCTGGACTTTGCAAAGGCCTTTGACACCGTTCCCCACAAACGCTTACTGTACAAACTAAGGAAGGTAGGTATGGATCGTAAGGTGAGTACCTGGATAGAGAACTGGCTCCAGGGGAGAGTACAGAGGGTGAGGATTAATGGGGAGTACTCGGATTGGGCCCCCAGGGTTCTGTCCTGGGACCAATCCTGTTTAATTTATTCATAAATGATCTGGAGGAGGGGATATAGAGTACAATCTCAGTATTTGCTGATGATACTAAATTAGGCATGCCAATATCTTCTATGCAGGGTGTGGAAACCTTGCAAGTGGACCTGAACAAAATAACGGGGTGGGCAACTACATGGCAGATGAGATTTAATGTTGAAAAATGTAAAGTAATGCACTTGGGGGCCAGAAACCAGAAAGCAAGCTACTCACTAGGGGGGGAACCTCTGGGTGAGTCTAGGATGGAAAAGGACTTGGGGGTACTGGTAGACAACAGGCTTGGCAGTGGCATGCAATGCCAAGCCGCCGCAAGCAAAGCCAACAGAATACTGGGATGTATAAAAAAGGGGATTCACTCCAGAAATAAAGAGATTATTCTCCCGCTCTACAAGACTCTGGTCCGGCCACATCTGGAGTATGCTGTCCAGTTCTGGGCACCGGTCCTCAGGAAGGATGTGCTGGAACTGGAGAAAGTCCAGAGAAGGGCAACAAAAATAATTAGGGGAATGGAGGACATCAGCTATGAGGAAAGACTACAAGCACTGAACCTGTTCTCTCTGGAGAAGAGACGATTGAGGGGGGATATGATATCAATGTACAAATACTGTACTGGTGACCCTAGCATAAGGAACAAACTATTCAGAGAAAGGAGATACAATAAGACACGTGGCCACTCACTAAAACTTGAGGAAAGGCGGTTTAACCTTAAAGTGCGTAAGGGGTTCTTCACGGTAAGAGCGGTAAAGATGTGGAATTCTCTTCCACAAGCATTCGTATCAGCAGGGAGCATTGATAAGTTTCAAAAAACTATTAGATGGACACCTTAAAGACCACAACATACAGGGGTATACAATGTACGGTTAAAAGCAAACACACACACACATCATAGGTTGAACTGGATGGACTAATGTCTTTTTTCAACCTCACTAACTATGTAACTATGTTAATAAAGGTGGAATATTTGGGCTTTAAATAGAACACAGCCTGTATCAGACTTTATACCCCTAAATGTCGCTCCAATACTACAAACTTTTAAACTCCATACGCAAGCCTGGCGTAACCTGCCAATATCCCTAATCGTAAAATTAATTTGTTGAAAATTAAAATTTCTCCACCCATTTCTATCCATCTTCAGAAACTCTCCAGTTTGGATCCCCAAGACCGTTTTTCAGGACCACTGACAGTAATTTCGAATTTCCTTTGGAGCAGGGGGGACACCTTGTCTTAGATTACAAGTGTTGCAGCAGCCCTGGAAAGAAGGGGCGATGGCGGTACCCAGTTTTGCTAGATATTTCTTAGCAGGGAACTTAGTCTTTGCACACAGGTGGCTGACACAGTCTGATGATGATGCAGCAGTAACACTGAAGGCTGCAGTTGGAAGGATCCTATGAAGTATTATCCCATTTAGTGTTCCATAAGGGGGGGGGGCCCTTATCAATTCGATAACAGGGGTCAGTGCAATTTGTCATCAAAAGGTGGGATTTGACCAGGAGGGCTAAACTCCGGGACAGTTTGGTGTCTCCGCATACCCTATTGTGGCATAATCCCAGGCTGTCTCCGTTTTTCTCCTATTCTGATCACTTGGACAAGATATGGGATAAAGACAGTGGGCTCAGTGGTCAGAAATGGAGTACTGTTGACATTTGAGGAGCTTAAACTTAAAAATACCAGCTCGCTAACTCGCATCTATTTCGCTTCCTCCAATTAAGACATGCATTTTCTGTCCAATTTGGGTCTGCAAATCTGGGTGCATGGGTTAGTGACATGGAAACCTTGCTTAGAAACAAAGACCTCTCTAAAGCCCTGTCTGTTCTTTATAAACAATTGTTCATAGATACTACTAAGGTTTTAGGCTCCTGTCATGATGCATGATTGTCAGACTTCCCGCAGTGTAGATAGTGATGATTGGGATGATGTGTGGAATTCTACCTTTAGGCCCCTTTCACACGAGCGATCCGATCAGATCCGCCTGTCAGGTTTTTAAGGTGGATCTGATCAGATCCTCCATGCATCCCTATGGGGCAGCGGATGTCAGCGGTGACATGTTCGCTGACACCCGCTGCCATCCGCATCCGATCCTGTCCGTGAAATCCGGACGGATGGAAACCCTATTTTCCATCCATCCAGGGGATCGGATGAGAGCAGACAGGCGGTCCGCTCTCATCCGATTCCCCCATAGAGATGAATGGGACTCTGACACCTCCCTCTCCGCACACAGAGCAGAGAGGTAGATGTCACCTGCCTGCTCAGCGGGGATCTGTGTTTACGATCCCCTGCTGAGCAGCACGGATCTGCCTACGGAGGCGGACCGTGTGAAAGGACCCTTACTATGCTGGTGTCCGCACAGGATCAACTTGATACAGTACACATTTCTCCATAGAACATATTACACTCCAGCTAAACTTGCAAGGATTTTTCCTGTGAATCCCTCAAACTGTCGGAGGTGTGATGCCCCTGGGGCAGATTTTCTGCACAAGTTTGGCATTGAGCACCCATTCAGCACTTTTGGGTGGAGGTTATGGACTGTGTTAAGTCAGTCACGCAGATTATTATAAGACCTTCTATAGCAGTCTGTCTGTTGGGCCTGGTAGACCCATTAGCAAGCAAAATGATCCCTTGACCGAGCCACAAACCTCTGCACCTTTCTGTTGAGCCGAGATGCCAACAGATGCCCCATTAGAGACACAACTGATGAAACACCTATGGATGAAGGGACCACTCCCCTTGGTCCAATGCCTGCCGACTGAGGTAATTTGCCTGCCAGTTTTCCACCCCGGGAATGTGTACTGCGGAGTGGGCTGGAACAAACTGTTCTGCCTACCTTAGAATGTTGGCTACCTCCAGAGCCGCCAGGACGCTTCTTGTGCCCCCCTGGTGATTGACATAAGCCACGGCCGTGGCATTGTCCGATTGAATGCACACTGGACAATCCTGAAGACAATCCATCCAATGGTCCAGACACAGTCTGATCGCTCGGAGTTCGACATTGATCGGTAGTCTTGACTCTTCCTGAGCAGAATGTTTGCCGAGGGCGCCTCCCCATCTTGACAGGCTGGTATCCGTGGTGACCACTGTCCAATACAAGGGGAGGAAGGATTTGCCCAGACAAAGAGCCAGAGAACTAAGCCACCATATCAGGGACTCCTTCATTCCCCGATTCACCCGGATCGGATTGTCCAGAGACTGAAGAATCTTGTCTCATTTGGCCAGAATCTCCCTTTGCAGGGACCTCATATGGAACTGTGCAAATGGAACCGCCTCGAAGGCAGACACCATCAGGCCCAGCACCCGAATGCAAATTCGGAGGGATGACTATCTGCTGGACAGCAGGAGACGAACTGCAGCCTGCAATTTCTGGAGTTTGTCCATAGGAAGGAGCAACCTGGCTAAGGCCTAGTCAAGAGTCAGACCAAGATTGTCCAGTTGTGTGGAAAGAACCAGAGCAGACTTCTGAAAATTTAGAATCCAGCTGAACTCCCGCAACTCCAAACAGGCGATCTCCTTGAAAGGGTAAATGGCCTTTCAAGGAGGCCTACATGGTCTTTTTAAAAGTCTGGTTCGCAGACCAGCATTTGAGCCAAAAGACACGCCGAAGGACCACTGCCGAAATGAACAGCCGAGCCCCTAGGGAACTTACATCCAAAGAGGCATCACAGATAAACTGCAGCCCCTGGACCAGCTGGCCCGCAAGCTCAGCAAAAGCAGGGGGGAGCTGTTCTCCCCCCAGGTCACAGGGTAAAAGCTTAGCCCACTCAGAGTCTGCGACACCAAGGCAATGGCGAGTGCTGGCCTCAGTGCCGAAACAGCCAGAATGTACATATTGCGGACCACAGCCTTCGTCTTCCTGTCAGCCAAATCCCTAAAAGGCCGGGGACTCTTCATCATGGTTCCCTTGTTCAATCTGGAAACCGGAGGGTCCACCACCGGTGGAACAGTCAACTTCTTAATAAGGGACTCCTCATAGACGTAACACCTAGAAAATCGCTTAGGGACCCCAAGGGGACACTTTGGTCGCCCCCACTCTTTAGTGATAATATTGTCAAAATAGTTAGGAAGATCAGGAGCTGTGTCAGTCAATTAACGAAAGAGAAATGTAAATTTTAGGCCTGAAGGTTAAAGCAAACACAATAGAAACATAGAAAAGTGATGGCAGAAAAAGACCAAGTAGTCCATTGAGTGTGCCTATTTTTTTTTTTTTTTTCCGAATATAGATTAAGGTTTGTCCCAAGCATGTTTGAAGCCAATTACTGTTGACTGTGTCACTACCTCTGCTGGCAGTTTATTCCAAGCATCAACTACACTTTCAGTAAAATAATACCTTCTAAGATTGGTTTTGAACTTTCCTCCAGTTAGTTTGTGGTCATGTCCCCATGTTCTTGATTTTGGCTTCATATTGAAAATACTGTCCTACTGAACCTTTCACCCCCTTGATGTATTTAAAGTTTTCAGTCATGTCTCCCCTTTCCCTTCTTTCCTCCAATCTGTGCATATTAAGTTCCTGATGTCGCTCTGGATAGGTTTTATCCCCCAAACCTTTTCATTTTTACCCAAAATAATTTTGTAAAATATAAAATATGAGGTTGCAGTGAGTAAATAGATAACCAGCATGTCAGACATTCAATCTGCACACATCCGTGAAATGGCAACAAACAATGGTACATAAAACTGCCCGTTAAATTAAAAGCCTTTACACATTAGCAGTTTAGCGTTTTCCCTGATCGATGGTCCCAGAATTACTGCTCTCACTCCGACATTCACTGCAATATGTAACGTGTAGTGCAGTCCTTGTTATCATACACAGGGGCAAGTGTTGGATTCATTTATGTTCTTATAAGCATGTACGGGGAAGAAGGGGGTCTTTTTTTTTTAAGTTAAATTGTATGTTACCCCAACACTTTATACTCCTAAAATAATTCACTCGTATTAAAAAGTATTCTGTATTGCTTCCTTTGTGTGAAATACCTGCTGATCCTGCTAGTCCCCCTGCTTTCCTATTTCACACTGACCACACTAGACATGGTGGCACATCCTTTCCAGCATTGACATGCCCCCCTACACAGCTAATCACTATGAAGAACAGTGTACTGCCGTTTCTCTGCCTCATGCTGACACAACCTCTGCATTCTCCAACCCCAGCACTCTAAGTCCTCTATGAAGCTAAGAACAGAGGTCATGTGATTAGAGAGCGAGAGAGACAGAGACACAAACATTTTTTCTTGCAATTCTATTCTAAATTGAATGCGTTGTTTTATAAGGTAAGGGTTCACATATTCTTTAACTTTATTGCTCTCAAATAGGGAGCCATAAGCCCTCTATGTGATAGCATACTGTAATGACAGGATCTCTTTGCTGACCCTTGATGTCTCCCCTACCATCCACTGAAACCTAAATGAGCACAAATCGTGCTCCATTAGCATCTTCCCCGGTTACAGCAGACAAGGAAAGTTACAGTCAAACCCGGAAATGAGGTAATACATATCAGTTCCATATTCATTCACCAGAGAGGAGATCAGCAAACGGATGTTCACTAATCTCCTTCTGTTCTCCCCGCTATGCTGGCCCTGGGTGTGCGCAGCTGGTATAGCGGATCCCATAATATATGGCGGGGGCAGTCTGGTGGGGAGAGTTTGAGTGGAGACATTTCACAGGCTGTGGAAGTGATTGGGTGACTTTACAACCACCCAAATCACTTCCCACCTGAAACCCAATCCCCTGCTTAAGAAATGTAATTACAGTTCCAGATTTTGGGTTTTAATACTGGTTTAAAGTGTGTGTAGGGTGTTTCACCCTTTCTATTTGTCCTGATGGGCATTGGCTCCACTCGGATGAGGGGGAATTTTTCAATGAGGATTCCTGTATAGCTGACAACTGTGAGAGTTGAGGAAAGTGGAAAAATGGCACTGAACCCATGAGGTTAT